>NW_023994471.1:0-310331 GCF_015586225.1 Lucilia sericata
TCAATTTCTACATTCCTTCAAAATAATGCTAAACATTTAAATACCCAGATAAACTGACAGGTTGTTTCCTCCCTCTTTCTCTCAAGCTCTAATATACAGCTACCAAATCCATCATCTATCTTTGGTTATAATCTCAAGAAAACACACAAATAGCAACCTTGATAAATAGGCCTCATATTGTTGAGAAACAATTTTTTTTTAACTAAACTGTCATTCAAAATAAATGACAACATAGACAAGAGAAAGTAGAAGAAGAAGAAAGAAACCTGCTAATAATATTATAAAACAAATCCAACTAGACACTTACAAATTTTTAAAATATATTATATTCCTCCTTAAAGTAGGCACTTATATATAAAAATGAAACCCATTCCAAAAGTATGCTAAAGAAATTAAAAACTTTAACAAGAAAATTTTAACATATTTTTATTTTGCTATTGTTGTTGTAAAACTTTTCGATGCGTAGCATGAGTTATTAAATCTTTACGTTTAATTACTTTTTTATGTGTGTGTGTGTGTGTACAGGTGTCAACATGTGTTTTTCGAGATTATGACAATGTCTCTATGTAGGTGTTGTTGTTCTGTATGTGTAAGTGTATGTACTTGTATGGGAAACTTGTTCTTAGAATTAACTTATTTGTACTTTAGCCTTTAGAATTTAATTATAAGTCATTTATTTATTTATTCATAAACAAAAGACAAATTAATAATATATATTTACTGCTAGTGTATCTATCTACAAATTGTCTATCATCTACAGTTTATTTAGATTAATTGTCGTTCTCATACAAAGTATTTCTTAGACACTTATGAATATTTAAAAATTAAAATTAACACTAGGACTACCTTATATGATATGAAAAATCTTCAAAAAACAAAAAAATCACAAAATTTTTCTTATACCTATAAAAGCTAACACCTAAAACTAAAAAATCTCTCAAAATTTTTAACACGTATGTATTTCTTCAACTAAAACTTAAACTTTTTATTCAACCAAAAAATCCTGCAAATTTCTTATACTCTTTCAATTTGTCCGATTATTTAGCAGTTTCTTTTGACATCAAAAATTCCATTTACATTTTTAAAGCTTTCTGCTAAATACCTTTTTCGCACCCTCTGTGCTGTAAAGTCAGTGTTAATACTCATTTACTTTGACTTTTATAACCTTTTGATTTTCCAAGTTATTTTGTGAAAATACCAATTCAATTCACACCTGTTGTTAAACGTTACAATACATGAGACAACAACAAAAAAACAAAGTAAAGGTAATTTAAACAAATACTATAAATACACAGATACACATGTGAATCACTCATACTTTTGCTAAATAAATTTTCTTATTTACTAACACCTTTATACAAAAATAAATACAATTACAAATATAAAATTTACCCAGTAGGAAATAGATACTAGAGAAATATTTCACACCCGGTCTACAAACCTGATCCAAAGGCCAGACTATGGAAGGATCTTTAGTACCGAATTTAGAATGATTTACAGGCTAAACTATAGACTGATCCATTATATAGTCTAAACTGTAGACTGATTTATAAATAAATAAACCATAGGCCGATCTATAGTCTAAACTATAGACTGATCTATACTTTAACCTACAGACTGGTCTATAATCTAAGATATTAATTGATAAGTATTCTAAACTATATACTGATCACTAGTCTAAATATGGATAGTTCTACAATCTAAACTCTGGACTTTGAAATGATATATAATCTAAAATATAGACTGACATACATATAACCTAGACAACGGACTGATCTATAGACTGTTCTTTAATCTAATCTATAGATTGATTTATTGTCTATACTATAGAGTGATTTATAGTCTAAACTATAGACCAATCTAAAGTCTTAACTGTAGACTGGTCTATAGTAAAAATTATAGGCTGATCTATAGTTTTAACCATAGATGATATAGTACAGTATATCTGTAGTCTAAGCTGACTATAGACTGATCTATCTAAACTCTAGACTGATCCATAGTCTAAAATATAGACTGATCTATAGTCTAAAATATATACTGACCTTTAGTCTAGACTAGATCTATAGTCCAGACTATGGACAGATCTATATTCCAGACTATGGACAGATCTATATTCCAGACTATAGACAGATCAATAGTCCAGACTATAGACAGATCTATAGTCCAGACTATAGACAGATCTATAGTCCAGACTATAGACAGATCTATAGTCCAGACTATGGACAGATCTATATTCCAGACTATGGACAGATCTATATTCCAGACTATAGACAGATCTATAGTCCAGACTATAGACAGATCTATAGTCCAGACTATAGACAGATCTATAGTCCAAACTATAGACAGATCTGAAGTCCAGACTATAGACAGATCTATAGTCCAGACTATAGACAGATCTATAGTCCAGACTATAGACAGATCTATAGTCCAGACTATAGAAAGATCTATAGTCCAGACTATAGACAGATCTATAGTCCAGACTATAGACAGATCTAAAGTCCAGACTATAGACAGATCTATAGTCCAGACTATGGACAGATCTATAGTCCAGACTATAGACAGATCTATAGTCCAGACTATAGACAGATCTATAGTCCAGACTATAGACAGATCTATAGTCCAGACTATAGACAGATCTATAGTCCAGACTATAGACAGATCTATAGTCCAGACTATAGACAGATCTATAGTCCAGACTATAGACAGATCTATAGTCCAGACTATAGACAGATCTATAGTTCAGACTATAGACAGACCTATAGTCCAGACTATAGACAGACCTATAGTCCAGACTATAGACAGATCTATAGTCCAGACTATAGACAGATCTATAGTCCAGACTATAGACAGATCTATAGTCCAGACTATAGACAGATCTATAGTCCAGACTATAGACAGATCTATAGTCCAGACTATAGACAGATCTATAGTCCAGACTATAGACAGATCTATAGTCCAGACTATAGACAGAGTATAAACAGATCTATAGTCCAGACTATAGATATATCTATAGTCCAGAGTATAAACATATCTATAATCCAGATTATGGACAGATCTTTAGTCTGCAATATAGATCTATAGTCCAGACTATAGTCTGTTCTATAGTCCAGAATATAGTCTGTTCTATAGTCCAGTCTATTTTGTTCTATAGTCCAGACTATAGTCTGTTCTATAGTCCAGACTATAGTCCAGACTATAGTCTGTTCTATAGTCCAGACTATAGTCTGTTCTATAGTCCAGACTATAGTCTGTTCTATAGTCCAGACTATAGTCTGTTCTATAGTCCAGACTATAGTCTGTTCTATAGTCCAGACTATAGTCTGTTCTATAGTCCAGACTATAGTCTGTTCTATAGTCCAGACTATAGTCTGTTCTATAGTCCAGACTATAGTCTGTTCCATTGTCTAGACTATAGTGATTTACTGATATAGTCCAGACTATAGTCTGTTCTATAGTCCAGACTATAGTCTATTTTATAGTACAGACTATAGTCTGTTCTATAGTCCCGACTATAGTATTTTCTATAGTCCAAACTATAGTCTTTTCTAGAGTCCAAACTATAGTCTGTTCTATAGTCCAGACTATAGTCTGTTCTATAGTCCAAACTATAGTCTGTTCTATAGTCGGTTCCATAGTCCAGACTATAGTCTGTTCCATAGTCTAGACAATAGTCTGTTCTATAGTCCAGTGTTTATCTTTTAAAATTTTTATAGAAAATTTCCTAACGGATATTTACACCTGTAAATACATATGTATATATGTATATGGCAACAATTGTATTAAATTGGAAATACCTCATCATATAAATACATATACATACATATACAGCTGTATAATAATGCCTATATTTGTATGTATTTGTATTGGCATTTATTTGTAGGTAAATGTAGATTTAAATGAAAATCGTATAAGTAGTAAAAAGGAAATCAATTGTCAAGGGGTCTTAAGTTTCTGTTTGAATAGGAATCCAACTATTATTATATATTATACGATGATGACGATGATGATGACGATGAGTGGTAGTCTGTAGAATTACCGATATTTGTATATAATTTTCTATGATTCTAAAGGTGTTGTATGATGGTGGTATTATGAAACCATACACATGTTTTGCAGCTAAACAAAGACTAGAGAAAAACTAATTTTCTTTTATAGACGGAAAATTGTGTAAAACATTTTTATTATTTTTATAATATATGTACATACACACATACAAAGTACAAGTATTAGGGGTATTATTATAAGCAAATAAGTATTATTGTTATAAAATAATATATTGCTGTTTTTTTGTCTTTCTTTTTTATACATTTCTATAATAGAAAATTGTAGTGATTTACTGATTTTCCATTAGCAACAAGTCAATTGCGAAAAGGGGGGAGGGGGTATGTTAAGCAGCTATATAGGAAAATTAAGCACGTAATCAATTACAGTTTATTTTCAATTTAATAATAAAATAAAAGTTTTTTTTGTTCACTTTTAGGTTTTAAAGCCAAAGGTAGTGAAAAGTATTCGCAAAGTTTTTTGTTTGTTGTTAGAAAAGTTTGTAGCCACATTTTTGGGAATTTTAGAAAATTGTTTATAATAAAGTTGTTGTAAAGAAATTTTAAAATTCATAACAAATAATTAAGTAAACGGCTTTATATGCAATTAATTTAATAAACTTCTGTAGGAAATATAGAAAATTTAATTAAGAATTTCCTAATATTTAGCAAAGTTTGTTGAAATTTTAGGAAAATACATGTAAATGAATTTGTTTAGTTTTGCTAAAATATAATAGTTTAAGGTGTTGTCTTAAAGAAATATAGAGAATATTTTGCGAATTTGTATCAAAAATAATTTTTAAAAATTTTAAATTTTAAGATTTTTCTTAAATATTATTAAATTAAAGATTTTGTCTTAAATATTTGAGTTTCTAGTTCTGTTCTAGTTCTGTTCTAGTTCTGTTCTAGTTCTGTTCTAGTTCTGTTCTAGTTCTGTTCTAGTTCTGTTCTAGTTCTGTTCTAGTTCTGTTCTAGTTCTGTTCTAGTTCTGTTCTAGTTCTGTTCTAGTTCTGTTCTAGTTCTGTTCTAGTTCTGTTCTAGTTCTGTTCTAGTTCTGTTTCTAGTTCTGTTCTAGTTCTGTTCTAGTTCTGTTCTAGTTCTGTTCTAGTTCTGTCTAGTTCTGTTCTAGTTCTGTTCTAGTTCTGTTCTAGTTCTGTTCTAGTTCTGTTCTAGTTCTGTTCTAGTTCTGTTCTAGTTCTGTTCTAGTTCTGTTCTAGTTTCTGTTCTAGTTCTGTTCTAGTTCTGTTCTAGTTCTGTTCTAGTCTGTTCTAGTTCTGTTCTAGTTCTGTTCTAGTTCTGTTCTAGTTCTGTTCTAGTCTGTTCTAGTTCTGTTCTAGTTCTGTTCTAGTTCTGTTCTAGTTCTGTTCTAGTTCTGTTCTAGTTCTGTTCTAGTTCTGTTCTAGTTCTGTTCTAGTTCTGTTCTAGTTCTGTTCTAGTTCTGTTCTAGTTCTGTTCTAGTTCTGTTCTAGTTCTGTTCTAGTTCTGTTCTAGTTCTGTTCTAGTTCTGTTCTAGTTCTGTTCTAGTTCTGTTCTGTTCTAGTTCTGTTCTAGTTCTGTTCTAGTTCTGTTCTAGTTCTGTTCTAGTTCTGTTCTAGTTCTGTTCTAGTTCTGTTCTAGTTCTGTTCTAGTTCTGTTCTAGTTCTGTTCTAGTTCTGTTCTAGTTCTGTTCTAGTTCTGTTCTAGTTCTGTTCTAGTTCTGTTCTAGTTCTGTTCTAGTTCTGTTCTAGTTCTGTTCTAGTTCTGTTCTAGTTCTGTTCTAGTTCTGTTCTAGTTGTTCTAGTTCTGTTCTAGTTCTGTTCTAGTTCTGTTCTAGTTCTGTTCTAGTTCTGTTCTAGTTCTGTTCTAGTTCTGTTCTAGTTCTGTTCTAGTTCTGTTCTAGTTCTGTTCTAGTTCTGTTCTAGTTCTGTTCTAGTTCTGTTCTAGTTCTGTTCTAGTTCTGTTCTAGTTTGTTCTAGTTCTGTTCTAGTTCTGTTCTAGTTCTGTTCTGTTCTGTTCTGTTCTGTTCTAGTTCTGTTCTAGTTCTGTTCTAGTTCTGTTCTAGTTCTGTTCTAGTTCTGTTCTAGTTCTGTTCTAGTTCTGTTCTAGTTCTGTTCTAGTTCTGTTCTAGTTCTGTTCTAGTTCTGTTCTAGTTCTGTTCTAGTTCTGTTCTAGTTCTGTTTAGTTCTGTTCTAGTTTGTTCTAGTTCTGTTCTAGTTCTGTTCTAGTTCTGTTTAGTTGTTCTAGTTCTGTTCTAGTTCTGTTCTAGTTCTGTTCTAGTTCTGTTCTAGTTCTGTTCTAGTTCTGTTCTAGTTCTGTTCTAGTTCTGTTCTAGTTCTGTTCTAGTTCTGTTCTAGTTCTGTTCTAGTTCTGTTCTAGTTCTGTTCTAGTTCTGTTCTAGTTCTGTTCTAGTTCTGTTCTAGTTCTGTTCTAGTTCTGTTCTAGTTCTGTTCTAGTTCTGTTCTAGTTCTGTTCTAGTTCTGTTCTAGTTCTGTTCTAGTTCTGTTCTAGTTCTGTTCTAGTTCTGTTCTAGTTCTGTTCTAGTTCTGTTCTAGTTCTGTTCTAGTTCTGTTCTAGTTCTGTTCTAGTTCTGTTCTAGTTTCTGTTCTAGTTCTGTTCTAGTTCTGTTCTAGTTCTGTTCTAGTTCTAGTTCCTAGTTCTGTTCTAGTTCTGTTCTAGTTCTGTTCTAGTTCTGTTCTAGTTCTGTAGTTCTGTTCTAGTTCTGTTCTAGTTCTGTTCTAGTTAGTCTGTTCTAGTTCTGTTCTAGTTCTGTTCTAGTTCTGTTCTAGTTCTGTTCTAGTTCTGTTCTAGTTCTGTTCTAGTTCTGTTCTAGTTCTGTTCCAGTTCTGTTGCAGTTCTGTTGCAGTTCTGTTCTAGTTCGGTTCTAGTTCTGTTCTAGTTCTGTTCTAGTTCTGTTCTAGTTCTGTTCCAATTCTGTTCCAGTTCTGTTCTAGTTCTGTTCTAGTTCTTTTCTCATTCTGTTCTAAATAAAATATTTTAAAATTTTATCGCATCTTTCAAAGTTGAAATCAATAAAACTTTGGGGAATTTTTGTGAAGTTTTAAATAGTTTCGTTTTATAAATTCCCTTATCGAAGATGACCTTGACCCCTTTAAAAAAAAAGAAAACAAAAAACAAATCTGCCGGCCAAAACAGAACTTGATTTCATTACATCACCAATGTATTAAAAAGTAAAACATTTTTTATTAAAAAAGTTATTTAACACTCACAGAGCACATTTATAAATTAATTATAAATTTAAAATATTTTATATAAATTTTTAAGTTTAAAAATGTCATTGTCCCTCACACCATAAAAAAAACTTAATTTGTAGCAAAATGCAAAAGTTATTATTTAATCACCTTAAAAACAAAAGAAAATTTATAAAAGAAGAAATCTAGGAACTTTAGACCAAATTTTTAGAAATTTTACTCTTAATTAATAGCCATGTATGTATGTGTGTGTTAGTAGTTTTAACATTAAAAAAAAAAACAAACCAAAACCAAAGCGAATAAGAGTGTTAATTTTCCATTAGTTTTCTCACCTTATCCTTAGGCCCATCAGATGCCACACAAATGGCAGAATGTAACCTTCCTGTCACCGATGTTTTGTGATCATTGCGGTTCTCTTTTACACGGTATCACACATAAAGGTCTAAAATGTCGAGGTAAATTTTTTGTTCTTTCTCTCTCTCTCTACTTAAACATAATTTATTTTTGTGTGGTGGTGTTTTTACTCTTTAAGTCATACATATTGCAATAACAAAAAAAAAAAAGAAAAACATATACACCACTAGATTAACAACAACAAAAATAAAATAAAAACAAAAACACTTATTTATTGTATTGTCTCTTAGTGGTCGTTCAAATTTGCATACAAAAAAAGCAAGAGAGTGTTATGTCCTTAGTATAAGAGTATGTAAGTGTGTATGAGTATGTGTGCGTGTGTGAGTAGGATAATAAAAAGTGTTGTTGTTGTTGCTGGAGAGTGTGTGAAGAGTGGGTGGTTGTGGGTTTGTTGGTTTTGTACTGTAGGTTTTGCTATGTGTATTTGTTTTTCAATGGTTGAGGTCTACAACACAATCGGAAAATATCCCACCTTTAACAAATGCAATTGGAAAAACAGAGTAACATGTATTAAGGGGGACAATAATCTTAATTCCAGTTTTGTAGACTAGACTATATACTAGACCATAGACTAGACTATAGACTAGACTATATACTAGACCATAGACTAGACTATAGACTAGACTATAGACTAGACTATAGACTAGACTATAGACTAGACTATAGACTAGACTATAGACTAGACTATAGACTAGACTATAGACTAGACTATAGACTAGACTATAGAGACTAGACTATAGACTAGACTATAGACTAGACTATAGACTAGACTATAGACTAGACTATAGACTAGACTATAGACTAGACTATAGACTAGACTATAGACTAGACTATAGACTAGACTATAGACTAGACTATAGACTAGACTATAGACTAGACTATAGACTAGACTATAGACTAGACTATAGACTAGACTATAGACTAGACTATAGACTAGACTATAGACTAGACTATAGACTAGACTATAGACTAGACTATAGACTAGACTATAGACTAGACTATAGACTAGACTATAGACTAGACTATAGACTAGACTATAGACTAGACTATAGACTAGACTATAGACTAGACTATAGACTAGACTATAGACTAGACTATAGACTAGACTATAGACTAGACTATAGACTAGACTATAGACTAGACTATAGACTAGACTATAGACTAGACTATAGACTAGACTATAGACTAGACTATAGATAGACTATAGACTAGACTATAGACTAGACTATAGACTAGACTATAGACTAGACTACAGACTAGACTATAGACTAGACTATAGACTAGACTATAGACTAGACTATAGACTAGACTATAGACTAGACTATAGACTAGACTATAGACTAGACTATAGACTAGACTATAGACTAGACTATAGACTAGACTATAGACTAGACTATAGACTAGACTATAGACTAGACTATAGACTAGACTATAGACTAGACTATAGACTAGACTATAGACTAGACTATAGACTAGACTATAGACTAGACTATAGACTAGACTATAGACTAGACTATAGACTAGACTATAGACTAGACTATAGACTAGACTATAGACTAGACTATAGACTAGACTATAGACTAGACTATAGACTAGACTATAGACTAGACTATAGACTAGACTATAGACTAGACTATAGACTAGACTATAGACTAGACTATAGACTAGACTATAGACTAGACTATAGACTAGACTATAGACTAGACTATAGACTAGACTATAGACTAGACTATAGACTAGACTATAGACTAGACTATAGACTAGACTATAGACTAGACTATAGACTAGACTATACTATATAGACTAGACTATAGACTAGACTATAGACTAGACTATAGACTAGACTATAGACTAGACTATAGACTAGACTATACTATATAGACTAGACTATAGACTAGACTATAGACTAGACTATAGACTAGACTATAGACTAGACTATAGACTAGACTATAGACTAGACTATAGACTAGACTATAGACTAGACTATAGACTAGACTATAGACTAGACTATAGACTAGACTATAGACTAGACTATAGACTAGACTATAGACTAGACTATAGACTAGACTATAGACTAGACTATAGACTAGACTATAGACTAGACTATAGACTAGACTATAGACTAGACTATAGACTAGACTATAGACTAGACTATAGACTAAACTATAGACTAGACTATAGACTAGACTATAGACTAGACTATAGACTAGACTATAGACTAGACTATAGACTAGACTATAGACTAGACTATAGACTAGACTATAGACTAGACTATAGACTAGACTATAGACTAGACTATAGACTAGACTATAGACTAGACTATAGACTAGACTATAGACTAGACTATAGACTAGACTATAGACTAGACTATAGACTAGACTATAGACTAGACTATAGACTAGACTATAGACTAGACTATAGACTAGACTATAGACTAGACTATAGACTAGACTATAGACTAGACTATAGACTAGACTATAGACTAGACTATAGACTAGACTATAGACTAGACTATAGACTAGACTATAGACTAGACTATAGACTAGACTATAGACTAGACTATAGACTAGACTATAGACTAGACTATAGACTAGACTATAGACTAGACTATAGACTAGACTATAGACTAGACTATAGACTAGACTATAGACTAGACTATAGACTAGACTATAGACTAGACTATAGACTAGACTATAGACTAGACTATAGACTAGACTATAGACTAGACTATAGACTAGACTATAGACTAGACTATAGACTAGACTATAGACTAGACTATAGACTAGACTATAGACTAGACTATAGACTAGACTATAGACTAGACTATAGACTAGACTATAGACTAGACTATAGACTAGACTATAGACTAGACTATAGACTAGACTATAGACTAGACTATAGACTAGACTATAGACTAGACTATAGACTAGACTATAGACTAGACTATAGACTAGACTATAGACTAGACTATAGACTAGACTATAGACTAGACTATAGACTAGACTATAGACTAGACTATAGACTAGACTATAGACTAGACTATAGACTAGACTATAGACTAGACTATAGACTAGACTATAGACTAGACTATAGACTAGACTATAGACTAGACTAGACTAGACTATAGACTAGACTATAGACTAGACTATAGACTAGACTATAGACTAGACTATAGACTAGACTATAGACTAGACTATAGACTAGACTATAGACTAGACTATAGACTAGACTATAGACTAGACTATAGACTAGACTATAGACTAGACTATAGACTAGACTATAGACTAGACTATAGACTAGACTATAGACTAGACTATAGACTAGACTATAGACTAGACTATAGACTAGACTATAGACTAGACTATAGACTAGACTAGACTAGACTATAGACTAGACTATAGACTAGACTATAGACTAGACTATAGACTAGACTATAGACTAGACTATAGACTAGACTATAGACTAAACTATAGACTAGACTATAGACTAGGCTATAGACTAGACTGTAGACTAGACTATAGACTAGACTATAGACTAGACTATAGACTAGACTAGACTAGACTAGACTAGACTAGACTAGACTAGACTAGAATAGACTAGACTAGACTAGACTAGACTAGACTAGACTAGACTAGACTAGACTAGACTAGACTAGACTAGACTAGACTAGACTAGACTAGACTAGACTAGACTAGACTATAGACTAGACTAGACTAGACTAGACTAGACTAGACTAGACTAGACTAGACTAGACTAGACTAGACTAGGACTATAGACTAGACTATAGACTAGACTATAGACTAGACCATAGACTAGACTATAGACTAGATATAGACTAGACTATAGACTAGACTATAGACTAGACTATAGACTAGACTATAGACTAGACTATAGACTAGACTATAGACTAAACTATAGATAGACTATAGACTAGACTATAGACTAGACTATAGACTAGACTATAGACTAGACTATAGACTAGACTATAGACTAGACTATAGACTAGACTATAGACTAGACTATAGACTAGATAGACTAGATATAGACTAGACTATAGACTAGACTATAGACTAGACTATAGACTAGACTATAGACTAGACTATAGACTAGACTATAGACTAGACTATAGACTAGACTATAGACTAGACTATCGACTAGACTATAGACTAGACTATAGACTAGACTATAGACTAGACTATAGACTAGACTATAGACTAGACTATAGACTAGACTATAGACTAGACTATAGACTAGACTATAGACTAGACTATAGACTAGACTATAGACTAGACTATAGACTAGACTATAGACTAGACTATAGACTAGACTAGACTAGACTATAGAGACTATAGACTAGACTATAGACTAGACTATAGACTAGACTATAGACTAGACTATAGACTAGACTATAGACTAGACTATAGACTAGACTATAGACTAGACTATAGACTAGACTATAGACTAGACTATAGACTAGACTATAGACTAGACTAAGACTAGACTATAGACTAGACTATAGACTAGACTATAGACTAGACTATAGACTAGACTATAGACTAGACTATAGACTAGACTATAGACTAGACTATAGACTAGACTATAGACTAGACTATAGACTAGACTATAGACTAGACTATAGACTAGACTATAGACTAGACTATAGACTAGACTATAGACTAGACTATAGACTAGACTATAGACTAGACTATAGACTAGACTATAGACTAGACTATAGACTAGACTATAGACTAGACTATAGACTAGACTATAGACTAGACTATAGACTAGACTATAGACTAGACTATAGACTAGACTATAGACTAGACTATAGACTAGACTATAGACTAGACTATAGACTAGACTATAGACTAGACTATAGACTAGACTATAGATAGACTATAGACTAGACTATAGACTAGACTATAGACTAGACTATAGACTAGACTATAGACTAGACTATAGACTAGACTATAGACTAGACTATAGACTAGACTATAGACTAGACTATAGACTAGACTATAGACTAGACTATAGACTAGACTATAGACTAGACTATAGACTAGACTATAGACTAGACTATAGACTAGGCTAGTCTGGACTATAGACTAGTCTATAGTCTAGTCTATAGTCGCGACTATAGTCTAGTCTATAGTCTGGACCATAGTCTGGACTATAGTCTAGTCTTTAGTCTAGTGCAAAGTCTGGACTAAAGTCTAGTTCATTGTCTGGACTATAGTCTAAGCTTTAGTCTACTTTAAATACTGGACTATAGTCTAGTCTCTAGTCTAGTTTTTCAATCTGGACTAGGGTCTGTAGTCTTTAGTGATCTGCTCTTATTGTCACTCTGTTTTTCTGAAATTCTTGTGGGTTTTCAAATTATTATTTGTTTTTGTTTTTTTGTTCTCTCTCCTCTTACTCGTTTATTTCCATTTTCCTGTAAAAGAGTTTTATTTGTATTGTTATTGTTGGTTTTCTTATTTCTTTGTCAAATTTACATTATATTACTGATGCTGTTACTGTGTTTTTACTATTATTGTTGTTGTTGTTCCTGTTAGTAGTGGTTTTAATATCACCTTTAGTCATTTCTATGAAATTACACAAACAAAACCAGAAAAAAATCATGGCTTTTTAAAGTAAACAACGAGAGAGAAAATAAACAAACGTAGGAAAAGCCTTACACCCTCTCTTTCGCCACCCATTAAAACATTTGCATACTGTTACAGTGATACCTACAGACGTATACGGAATTTCATTATATTATTATTGTTGTGGCTGTTATTACTATTGTGGTGTTTTGTTTATATTTTTGGATAATTTTCTCGTATTGTTGTTGTTGTTGCTAATGTAAATTATATGGCTACCAATACATTCATAAAAACATACATCATTTTTCCATTTAACTTAAATGATCATTAACATAAAATCATCATTATTGTTATTATTACCTGCTCTCATCATAATGCTGTTTTACATCTCTATAACGGTTTTTGTTATCGTTTTGTTATAATGTTTGCATGTCTAATAGAAGAGTGTTTTATAGGTGTGCGTGTGTGTATGTGTGGTTTGTTTTCATTTACTTTTTCCGTTGTTTTCATGTAAATTTACACGTATTTTGTTTACTTAAGCTAACTTTACATGTTACTCTAAAAAAATCCTTTTATTATTGTTGGGTAAGTATAGAATTTTTGCAAATTATTAATCATTTAACTCTCAGCAAAGGGTCAAAAAATTTAACAAAAAATGATTTAAATACAAAAGTTGTAATAAACCATTATTTTTTATATTTTTGCTAAAAAAGTGTTATTTTTGCCTCTTAATTTATTTATAACCCTTATAAATAAACGAAACATAAACAAAAAAGGTAAGTTTTAATCTTAAAAATTATCATAAATTGCTTAATAAAAACATAAAAATTAGCATTTTATTAATAATTTTGTTATAGAATTAAATTTATTACTGCGGTCATATGTGATATCGTATATCTAAGGATTTTACTAAGTAGTACAATGACCCAATGACCCAACAAATGAAATTTTTATAAAACAAAACAATTACAAAGACATAGCATTACTTTATGGAGGGTTCTAACAAAACTTAAACTTCAAGATTAATGACTTGATATATATAGTAGATATGAGTAGTAGTATATATAGTAGATAATAGTAGTCTATAGTCTAGTTTACATTCTATTCTATAGTCTTGTATATAGATTATATTCTAGTCTATAGTCTTGTATATAGTATATATTCTAGTCTATAGGCTAGTCTATTCTATATAGTCTAGTCTATAGCCTAGTCTATAGACTAGTCTATAGTCTAGTCTATAGACTAGTCTATAGTCTAGTCTATAGTCTAGTCTAGTCTAGTCTATAGTCTAGTCTAGTCTATAGTCTAGTCTATAGTAGTCTAAGTCTATAGTCTAGTCTATAGTCTAGTCTATAGTCTAGTCTATAGTCTAGTCTATAGTCTAGTCTATAGTCTAGTCCTATAGTCTAGTCTATAGTCTAGTCTAGTATCTAAGTTATGTCTAGTCTATAGTCTAGTCTATAGTCTGTCTATAGTTAGTCTATAGTCTAGTCTTAGTCTAGTCTATAGTCTAGTCTATAGTCTAGTCTATAGTCTAGTCTATAGTCTAGTCTATAGTCTAGTCTATAGTCTAGTCTATAGTCTAGTCTATAGTCTAGGTCTATAGTCTAGTCTATAGTCTAGTCTATAGTCTAGTCTATAGTCTAGTCTATAGTCTAGTCTATAGTCTAGTCTATATTCTAGTCATAGGTCTAGTCTAGTCTAGTCTATAGTCTAGTCTATAGTCTAGTCTATAGTCTAGTCTAAGTCTAGTCCTAGTCTAGTCTATAGTCTGTCTAAGTCTAGTCATAGTCTAGTCTATAGTCTAGTCTATAGTCTAGTCTATAGTCTAGTCTATAGTCTAGTCTATAGTCTAGTCTATAGTCTAGTCTATAGTCTAGTCTATAGTCTAGTCATAGTCTAGTCTATAGTCTAGTCTATAGTCTAGTCTATAGTCTAGTCTATAGTCTAGTCTATAGTCTAGTCTATAGTCTAGTCTATAGTCTAGTCTATAGTCTAGTCTATAGTCTAGTCTATAGTCTAGTCTATAGTCTAGTCTATAGTCTAGTCTATAGTCTAGTCTATAGTCTAGTCTATAGTCTAGTCTATAGTCTAGTCTATAGTCTAGTCTATAGTCTAGTCTATAGTCTAGTCTATAGTCTAGTCTATAGTCTAGTCTATAGTCTAGTCTATAGTCTAGTCTAGTCTAGTCTATAGTCTAGTCTATAGTCTAGTCTATAGTCTAGTCTATAGTCTAGTCTATAGTCTAGTCTATAGTCTAGTCTATAGTCTAGTCTATAGTCTAGTCTATAGTCTAGTCTATAGTCTAGTCTATAGTCTAGTCTATAGTCTAGTCTATAGTCTAGTCTATAGTCTAGTCTATAGTCTAGTCTATAGTCTAGTCTATAGTCTAGTCTATAGTCTAGTCTATAGTCTAGTCTATAGTCTAGTCTATAGTCTAGTCTATAGTCTAGTCTATAGTCGTCTATAGTCTAGTCTATAGTCTAGTCTATAGTCTAGTCTATAGTCTAGTCTATAGTCTAGTCTATAGTCTAGTCTATAGTCTAGTCTATAGTCTAGTCTATAGTCTAGTCTATAGTCTAGTCTATAGTCTAGTCTATAGTCTAGTCTATAGTCTAGTCTATAGTCTAGTCTATAGTCTAGTCTATAGTCTAGTCTATAGTCTAGTCTATAGTCTAGTCTATAGTCTAGTCTATAGTCTAGTCTATAGTCTAGTCTATAGTCTAGTCTATAGTCTAGTCTATAGTCTAGTCTATAGTCTAGTCTATAGTCTAGTCTATAGTCTAGTCTATAGTCTAGTCTATAGTCTAGTCTATAGTCTAGTCTATAGTCTAGTCTATAGTCTAGTCTATAGTCTAGTATAGTCTAGTCTATAGTCTAGTCTATAGTCTAGTCTAATCTAGTCTATAGTCTAGTCTATAGTCTAGTCTATAGTAGTCTATAGTCTAGTCTATAGTCTAGTCTATAGTCTAGTCTATAGTCTAGTCTATAGTCTAGTCTATAGTCTAGTCTATAGTCTAGTCTATATTCCAGTCTATATTCCAGTCTATATTCCAGTCTAATTCCAGTCTATATTCCAGTCTATATTCCAGTCTATATTCCAGTCTAAAGTCTAGTCAATAGTCTAGTCTATAGTCTATATTCCAGTCTAAAGTCTAGTCTATAGTCTTGTCTATAGTCTAGTCTATAGTCTAGTCTATAGTCTAGCCTATAGTCTAGTCTATAGTCTAGACTATAGTCTAGTCTATAGTCTAGTCTATAGTCTAGTCTATAGTCTAGTCTATAGTCTAGTCTATAGTCTAGTCTATAGTCTAGTCTATAGTCTAGTCTATAGTCTAGTCTATAGTCTAGTCTATAGTCTAGTCTATAGTCTAGTCTATAGTCTAGTCTATAGTCTATCTATAGTCTAGTCTATAGTCTAGTCTATAGTCTTATCTATAGTCTAGTCTATAGTCTAGTCTATAGTCTAGTCTATAGTCTAGTCTATATTCCAGTCTATATTCCAGTCTATATTCCAGTCTATATTCCAGTCTAAAGTCTAGTCAATAGTCTAGTCTATAGTCTATATTCCAGTCTAAAGTCTAGTCTAGAGTCTAGTTTATAGTCGTGTCTATAGTCTAGTCTAAAGTCTATAATTGGTACTATAGTCTATTCTTTAGTTTGGAATGTTAATAAGCAATATAATGAGAAAACATAATATACTTTAAGGAGTAAAACTTAGCATACTTTTAGGCGGCTTATTTGCTTTTAAGCAATCGTGACCCCCACAGAATTTTCAGCTTGTGTATTTACACATGCTTAAAATATTTATTTTTAATGTTTTTTTATATAATTTGTTTTATACTTTTAGCTAACATTAGCATGTCATTTATTTAATACTAATCATGCCGTTGAATATTTTCTCAGATTTTATGCTGATTATCCTATTTTTTTTTTCCTCTACAAGGCAAATCTGTAGCTTTTTTTGTAGTTATTGTTAAGGCCATTATAATGTTAAACAAATAGCAAAAAATATAGAAAAAATTATATGTTTGTATTTATTCAGGCAAAGTACTTACATGTGTGCAAAATTGTTGTTTACGATGGCAAACGGATAAGGATTTTGAAAAGATCATTTTAAACTGAAATTTTATAAAAGAAAAAAATTATTATATTTCTTAATTAAAAAGTTTTTATATGAAATATTAAAAACTATCGCCTTTTCTAATGCAGTACTCGATAAAGCAGTCGTTAATGCAGTTTTAGATAAAGCAGGCTAAGAGTGTTTGATTGTACGTTTTTAAAACAACCTTTCTCAATAACCTCGTTTGTCTATGAGATTTTTTTTGTATAAATTTGAAGGACGTGTTAAAAAGTTTCATAAATATCTATAACAACATCATGCACATATAGTTATAACTTTTTGTTGTTGTGTTGTTTTATTTTATTTCTTGTTCTAAACAAATACAATAGAAAATCAACATTAAAGGCATGTGATTTATTTAACTGATATTGTTTAGTGATACTCAACTAGCAATGCTGTTATTACTCAGTTGCTGTTTATGTTTCTCTTCACCCTTTTGCGTTTCTATTGTAGAACACACTCTGGGTTTTTTTAACACATATACATACATATGTATGCATTTATATAGAGTGAATGTTTGTTAAAATAAGGAGTATAGAAAGGATAACAAACACATTTGCATAAATCCCCTCTAAAAAATGCAAATATATAAACAAAATATATAACTAATATACAGAACAATATACATGTGTTACCCGATTCTTTTATAAAGCAGTGATAGGCAAATAGGAACAACGAGGACCTAGTGTTGTCTATAGTTTAGTCCATAGTCAATTCTATAGTCTAGTGTATAGTCTAGTGTATAGTCTATTGTATAGTCTAGTGTATAGTCTAGTGTATAGTCTAGTGTATAGTCTAGTGTATAGTCTAATGTGTAGTCTAGTGTATAGTCTAGTCTATAGCCTAGTCTATAGTCTAGTCTATAGTCTAGTCTATAGTCTAGTCTATAGTCTAGTCTATAGTCTAGTCTATAGTCTAGTCTATAGTCTAGTCTATAGTCTAGTCTATAGTCTAGTCTATAGTCTAGCCTAAAGTTTAGTCTATAGTCTAGCCTAAAGTCTAGTCTATAGTCTAGTCTATAGTCTAGTCTATAGTCTAGTCTATAGTTTAGTCTATAGTCTAGTCTATAGTCTAGTCTATAGTCTAGCCTAAAGTTTAGTCTATAGTCTAGCCTAAAGTCTAGAGCATAGTCTAGTCTATAGTCTAGTCTATAGTCTAGTCTATAGTCTAGTCTATAGTCTAGTCTATAGTCTAGTCTATAGTCTAGTCTATAGTCTAGTCTATAGTCTAGTCTATAGTCGTCTATAGTCTAGTCTTAGTCTAGTCTATAGTCTAGTCTATAGTCTAGTCTATAGTCTAGTCTATAGTCTAGTCTATAGTCTAGTCTATAGTCTAGTCTATAGTCTAGTCTATAGTCTAGTCTATAGTCTAGTCTATAGTCTAGTCTATAGTCTAGTCTATAGTCTAGTCTATAGTCTAGTCTATAGTCTAGTCTATAGTCTAGTCTATAGTCTAGTCTATAGTCTAGTCTATAGTCTAGTCTATAGTCTAGTCTATAGTCTATAGTCTAGTCTATAGTCTAGTCTATAGTCTAGTCTATAGTCTAGTCTATAGTCTAGTCTATAGTCTAGTCTATAGTCTAGTCTAGTCTATAGTCTAGTCTATAGTCTAGTCTATAGTCTAGTCTATAGTCTAGTCTATAGTCTAGTCTATAGTCTAGTTCTATAGTCTAGTCTATAGTCTAGTCTATAGTCTAGTCTATAGTCTAGTCTATAGTCTAGTCTATAGTCTAGTCTATAGTCTAGTCTATAGTCTAGTCTATAGTCTAGTCTAAAGTCTAGTCTAGTCTATAGTCTAGTCTATAGTCTAGTCTAAGTCTAGTCTGTAGTCTAGTCTATAGTCTAGTCTATAGTCAAGTCTGTAGTCTAGTCTATAGTCTAGCCTATAGTCTAGTCTATAGTCTAGTCTATAGTCTAGTCTATAGTCTAGTCTATAGTCTAGTCTATAGTCTAGTCTATAGTCTAGTCTATAGTCTAGTCTATAGTCTACAATCCATTCGATGGTGTAGTCTATATTCTTGTCTACAGTCTAGTCTAAAGTCTTGTATATAGTCTATCCTATAGTCTATTCTACAGTCTAGCTTATAGTCTACAGTTTAGTCTATATTCTAGTCTACAGTTTAATCTATAGTCCTGTATATAGTCTAGCCTCTGACATGGTCTATAGTCTAGTCTGTTATCTAGTACATAGTCTAGAGTATTTTCTAGTCTGTCTATAGTATAATCCATATTCTAGTCAATTGTGTAGTATATAGTCTAGTCTATAGACTAGCTTTTATTCTGATAAATAGTCTGGTCTTGTGTCTAGCCTATCGTCTGACCTATAGTCTAGGTTATAGTCTACCCTATAATCTAGTCTAAGTCCTAGTATATAATCTAGCCTAAAGTTTAGCGATCCCTTTCAGCCGACCACTGCTATAAACCAGTTAAATTTAACATACAACTTCAGACACAATACATGCATAAATAATTTCAGAAAAAATATTATAAACACACACTATGCTTTAAATGGCAGTATTCGCAGGACATGATTTTAAAAAATTGTATGTATGTATGAGTGCTTTCTATATGTGTACATACATAAGTATATGTATGTATTTGTATATTTAGAAGTTTGTGTATTTTTTTTTCACAATTTTCCGCTTAAATTAAGTTATACAAATAAACCAGCTAACAAACAAATATAAAATATGAAAAAACTAAACTCTCTTGGAAAAAAATTTATGGAAATTTTTAAAATTTTTTAGAGGAAAACATGACAGTTAATATATGATTTAAATAAAAACAGAATTCTAAAAGTTAAGGCTTTAAAAATATGAAAATATGGCGGCAAGTCCTTGATTATATGCTGAAATTCTTTAAATATTAATAGTTTTAAATAATGTTTTTGATAGCTTATGTTGTTTTTTTTAAAAAAGAAAATAAAAATTTTGAGTTTTTGTGTTTGTTATCAAGTTTTTGAAATAAAACTTAAGCCACTTTTTTAAGTAAAATCATTACAAAAAACTTATAACTTTGAGGGTATGTTAAGAAGAATTATATAAATATTTTGAAAAAATATTTATAGTTTTTGAAAGCTTATGCTGTTGTCTTTATAATGCAGAAGAAATATTTGACGATTTTTGTTACTTGTCAAAGTTTTGAGATAAAAATTAAAAACACTTTTTTGAAAAAATAAAAAAATGGAAAATTTTTCTAACTTTGGGGTTATATTTTAAAAAAAATTTATAAATATTTTGAAAAAATGTTTTTAGTTTTTTAAAGCTTATGTTGTTGTCTTTATAATTCAGAAGAAATATTTTTCAATTTTTGTCATTTATCTCACTTTTGTAGTTAGTCTTAACATTTCCAATTTTAAAAAATTATCATTCTCTTGTCATTATGTTCAAATAAACCAGACCTTACGACGCTCAAATTCGTTAATAGCTTTTAAAAACCAATAAAGAAAATAGGATTTTTCCAAAACGGAAAAAATGCTGATGAAAAGCCAGCACGTATAGCAATTGTAAAGCTTCAACACCTGTGTGTTCATTCACTACGTTAAAAATAAATAAAATTAATGAATAAAAAAAAGTATTTCTTTTAACTTAAATCCATTTTTTACTTTTATGCAATTACGCCACAAAAAGATAAAATATAGTATTTGTCAGTAATGCTGTTGCATGCCACACAATCCACTCAAACAGACAACAGCAACAACTATTAAACCATACAAGATTGATGAACTGCAACAGTAGTGTAATAGTAACAGCAACTAAAAGTATGCAACAAATAATAAATTATAAAGCAAATGAGGACAAAAACAGAGAGGGAGAGAGAGTTAACAAAAAACTTTTCTTCATTATTCAACACTTTATAGAAAGAAATATTTCAACTTAAGTGGAAGAAATAAAGTTAAACTAAGAAAATAAAAAGAATAGAAAACTTTTTACAAAAAATTGAATCTAGAAAAAGTACTATAATGTCCCGATTTGTAGCAAGGGAAAGAAAAAAGTACCTTTATAAAGTAGTATTTCCCCTCTAAAAAGTCCTTTTTTTAACCAAAAGCAACTTGGCCACCAACACCAACATATGACCACAATTGTTACTGTTGCTCAATTTTAAACAATATAATTTTTAATGAATGAATTCTACAAATAAATAAAACAACGAACAAAAAAAAAGAAGAGAACACAATCAATCTATTTTTATGTTACTGCCACACAACAGCAGCAACAGCCAGTTGCTGAGGGACAAAGAGCAAAAAAATATACAAAAATGTAAAGAAGCGTAAAATTTTTTATTTAAAAACAAGACCAGGCAGTCATGTATGCCATTCATTGCAATGGTTGTAAAATATAAAAATATAAAAAAATATAAAAAAAAAACTTTTGTTAAATAAAAATTGTGGTAAAGAGGAAAATTAAAAATATATACAATGCCATGATACGCTTATAGAGTCCTACATAATGGCTGTAAAAGGGAAATATGTAATATACAAGTTGCTCTATATATGTCTAACATTCAGGAAAATTAAGAAAACTTTAAACTAAACTATATACTGAAAACTTTCAAATACAGATTAAACTATAGTTCAGGTTAAAGTCCAGTCCAGACTATAGAATCGACTGTTGATGCGACGATAGATGCAACTGTTGATTCGACTATAGATTAGAGTATAGAACATATTATATATACCCGAAAAGATTCCAGAGTTTTCACTAGACTATAGACCATTCCACTGACTGTAGTCTAGACTAAATCCTAGACTACAATAAAGACTATAGACAAAATTAAAGTTCAGATTATAGACTAGACAATAGCCCAAACTACAATAAAGACTATAGACTAGATTATAGTCCAGACTATAGTCTAGACTATATCCTACACTACAATAAAGATTATATATAATAACAATATTATAAAGATTATACAGTCTGAACTACTGTAGTCCAGACTATAGACTAGACTGCAGTCCAGACTATAGACTAGAGTATAGTCTAGACTATAGACTAGAATATGACTAGACTATAGACTAGACTATGACTAGACTAAAGACTAGACTATAGACTAGACTATAGACTAGACTATAGACTAGACTATAGACTAGACTATAGACAAGACTATAGACTAGACTATAGACTAGACTATAGACTAGACTATAGACTAGACTATAGACTAGACTATAGACTAGACTATAGACTAGACTATAGACTACACTATAGACTAGACTATAGACTAGACTATAGACTAGACTATAGACTAGACTATAGACTAGACTATAGACTAGACTATAGACTAGACTATAGACTAGACTATAGACTAGATTATAGACTATAATTCAGACTAGAGTCTAGTCTAGTCACTAGACTATAGTCCAGACTATGGGCAAGACTATAGTCCATACTATAGACTAGACTATAGTTCACACTATAGACAAGAATATAGTCAAGACTATAGACTAGACTATAGTCCAGACTAGACTATAGTCCAGGCTATAGACTAGACTATAGTCCATACTATAGTACAGACTATAGACTATAGTCCAGACTATTGTACAGACTATAGACAAGACTATAGTCCAGACTATTGTTTACACTTTTGTTCAGACTATCGACTAGACTATAGTCCAGACTATAGACTAGGCTATAGTCCAGACTATAGACTAGACTATAGTCCAGAACATAGACTAGACTATAGTCCAGACTAGACTAGACTATAGTCCAGACTATAGACTAGATTATAGTACAGACTATAGTCCAGACTATTGTACAGACTATAGACAAGACTATAGTCCAGACTATTGTTTACACTTTTGTTCAGACTATAGACTAGACTATTGTCCAGACTATAGACTAGACTATAGTCCTATAGTCTAGTCTATAGTCTAGTCTATGGTCTAGTCTATGGTCTAGTCTATGGTCTAGTCTATAGTCTAGTCTATAGTCTAGTCTATAGTCTAGTCTATAGTCTAGTCTATAGTCTAGTTCTATAGTCTAGTCTATAGTCTAGTCTATAGTCTAGTCTATAGTCTAGTCTATAGTCTAGTCTATAGTCTAGTCTATAGTCTAGTCTATAGTCTAGTCTATAGTCTAGTCTATAGCAGTCTATCTAGTCTATAGTCTAGTCTATAGTCTAGTCTATAGTCTAGTCTATAGTCTAGTCTATAGTCTAGTCTATAGTCTAGTCTATAGTAGTCTAGTCTATAGTCTAGTCTATAGTCTAGTCTATAGTAGTCTAGTCTAGTCTATAGTCTAGTCTATAGTCTAGTCTATAGTCTAGTCTATAGTCTAGTCTATAGTCTAGTCTATAGTCTAGTCTATAGTCTAGTCTATAGTCTAGTCTATAGTCTAGTCTATAGTCTAGTCTATAGTCTAGTCTATAGTCTAGTCTATAGTCTAGTCTATAGTCTAAGTCTAGTATAGTCTAGTCTATAGTCTAGTCTATAGTCAGTCTATAGTCTAGTCTAGAGGTCTAGTCTATTCTAGTCTAGTCTAGTCATTAGTCTAGTCTATAGTCTAGTCTAGTCTATAGTCAGTCTATAGTCTAGTCTATAGTCTAGTCTATAGTCTAGTCTATAGTCTAGTCTATAGTCTAGTCTATAGTCTAGTCTATAGTCTAGTCTATAGTCTAGTCTATAGTCTAGTCTATAGTCTAGTCTATAGTCTAGTCTATAGTCTAGTCTATAGTATAGTCTATATTCTAGTCTATAGTCTAGTCTATAGTCTAGTCTATAGTCTAGTCGATAGTCTAGTCTATAGTCTAGTCTATAGTCTAGTCTATAGTCTAGTCTATAGTCTAGTCTATAGTCTAGTCTATAGTCTAGTCTATGTCTAGTCTATAGTCTAGTTCTAGTCTAGTCTATAGCTAGTCTATAGTCTAGTCTATAGTCTAGTCTATAATCTAGTTCTATAATCTAGTCTATAATCTAGTCTATAATCTAGTCTATAGTCTAATCTATAGTTTAGTCTATAGTCTAGTCTTGTCTAGTCTATAGTCTAGTCTAGTCTAGTCAAGTCAAGTCAAGTCAAGTCAAGTCAAGTCAAGTCAAGTCAAGTCAAGTCTAGTCTATAGTCTAGTCTAGTCTATAATATAGTCTATAATCTAGTCTGTAGTCTAGTCTATAGTCTAGTCTATGGTCTAGTCTATAGTTTAGTCTATAGTCTAGTCTATAGCCTAGTCTATAGTGTATTTTATTGTATAACCTGTAGTCCATTGAGTAAAAAATATTCATCTAAATTCAATTGCATATTTTTTGGGTTTAAACATAAATTTTTTTCTATTGCATACTTTTTGGAAGTTGCAAAAACGATGATTTTCTTGCATATTTTTTGACTTTAGTTTAAACAAAATGTTTAATGCAATAAATTTTCGTTATAAGGAGAAATATTTAAATTAAATTTTTCTTAAACTAACTAAACTACAAGCAGCTTACTAACATGACCTGTGCTATAATAAGGTTAGCTTCCATTTTGTACTTAAAGGTATAGAAAGATCTTTATTTGAAACTTCTTTAAAAAAAAAAAAACTGCCCTTTTAAAGTAAAAGCTTTTAAGTTTATAATAACCTAAAAGATTTGTTTACTATCTCGGTAGCTACATACATTATGCAGCTCATAAATAAACTAACATATTGCTAAAATAGTAGCCAGAAACCATTTATTTAACCCTTAAACCAGGCACAACAATTCCCTTTAGCACAATGATTACACTACTCTATGCCTTGACCTCTTAACTAACAAACATTTTCTATGTTTGGCTACAAAAATATTTATTTTAATAGAAAATGGAAAAACTAAAAACAAATTACTCCCACAATGTTGTAGCAAGCAACACATGGTCAAAGTTTTATTGATGGACGACGACAGTACGGTCAACACAAGGATTTTTTGTTATATTGATTTTCTTAAGGATTATTTGGTACTTTATTACAAAAAGGCAAGAAGGATAAGAAATTTGAAATAAAAACAATTTTCCACATGATTTAGTTTCTGGGAAATAAAATGAATGATGCCTAGAGAAAAACATTTGTTTGGCGGAAATTTTACTTCTTTAGCCTGTTGTAGGGAGTTAATATTTTTTTATTTGGCAGTTTTTGTTTGGTTGTACATTTGTAGGACATTTGTTACATGCATGTGTCATTTCTGGTTTAACACATTTTTTTCCAGTTAAATAAGTGAATGGATGGATGGATGAATGAGTGAAAGAAAAGAAATTGGGTTTTCAGGCAAAATGTCACAAAAACAAAAAGGAAATTGAAAGTTGAAATATTATTATGTTTGTGGTAGAGTTTTATATGGGAGATTTCAAGGAAAAAAGTAGAATAATTCAATAAATTATTGTGCATTTCAATTCCAATATAAGATTCATTATAATTGCCATTTTTCAATAATAAAGCATACTTTTAGGAGTGAAAGTCTTTAAGTAAGTTAATAAAGCATATTTTCGAGAGGCCGAAATAAATTTCTAATAAAAACTGTTGCCTACAATCCAGGCATTACTTCTTTTAACAAATCATTGCCTAATTTTAGGCTTTAACAGTAAACAACATCCTTTAATAGTTTAACCTATATTTTCGTAAAAATTTCCAAACAATTAATGCGTGTCAACTATTGTTACATAAATATTTAACTATTTTTATCACTTTTCCACAAATATTTATACACACACATATGTACATACATTGATTTGTTTATAATCAAAATGGAAATAATGTAAACACACGTCCTTTTTAATTACTACATTTATTGATTATAAATTTAATCATATGGGGAAAAAGAGTGTAAAGCAAATACATATAAAAATATAAAAACATTTTTGTCACATACATGATTAAGCAATAATTTTTCAAAAGAGCGAATAATGAATAAAATAATTATATATACACGTAGCTGGTGTATGCAGACATGTGCGATATAAAATAGAAGCTGACATGGTCAGACAGACAGGTGTAGTAAGTGACAGTAGGCGGGTACTTGATTTTGAAAGTAAAACTACAAATTTAATGACTTCTTAAATTGTAAAAGGTAGACTTTGAAGTAAATTTAAAATTGGCGCCTAAAAGTTTGCAAATAAATTTTAAAAGAATTATTAAATAGCTTAAGGTATGCAATAGAAATTTGATAACAAATCACTTCTTAAATGACTAGAATAAAATATTATCAATTATTAACTAGACTATAGAAGAGAATATAGACTAGACTATAGACTAGACTAGAATATAGACAAAACCATAGAATAAAGATTAGATTATAGACTAAACTATAGACTAGACTATAGAGTAGACTATAGAGTAGACTATAGACTAGACTGTAGAGTAGACTATAGACTAGACTATAGACTATACTATATACTTGACTACAGACTAGACTATAGACTAGACTATAGAATAGTCTATAGAATAGACTATAGGCTAGACTATAGACTAGACTATAGACTAGACAATAGACTAAACTATAGACTTGACTATAGACTAGACTATAGACTAGACTAGACTATGGACTAGACTATAGACTGGACTAGACTATAGACTAGACTATAGACTGGACTAGACTATAGACTGGACTAGACTATAGAATGGACTAGACTATAGACTAGACTATAGACTAGACTATAGACTAGACTATAGACTAGACTATAGACTATACTATAGACTAGACTATAGACTAGACTATAGACTAGACTATAGACTAGACTAATGACTAGACTATAGACTAGACTATAGACTAGACTATAGACTAGACTATAGACTAGACTATAGACTAGACTATAGACTAGACTAAAGACTAGACTATAGACTAGACTATAGACTTGACTATAGACTTGACTATAGACTAGACTATAGACTAGACTATAGACTAGACTAAAGACTAGACTAAAGACTAGACTATAGACTAGACTATAGACTAGACTATAGACTAGACTATAGACTAGACTATAGACTAGACTAGACTATAGACTAGACTATAGACTAGACTACAGACTAGACTATAGACTAGACTATAGACTAGACTACAGACTAGACTATGGACTAGACTATAGACTAGATTATAGACTAGATTATAGACTAGATTATAGACTAGATTATAGACTAGACTAGACTATATACTAGACCAGACCAGAGACTAGACTATATAGTAGACTAGATTATATTCTACCCTAATAACTAGACTATCGACTAGACTATAGGTAAAACAATAGACTAGACTATAGACTTGACAATCGACTAAGCTATAGACGAGACTAAAGACTAGACAATAGTCTGACTAAAGATTAGACTATAGACTGAACTATAGACTAGAATAGAATATAGACTAATCTATAGTCTAATAAATAAACTAAGCAATAGACTAAATTATAGACTAAACTATACACTAAACTACAGACTAAACTATAAGACTGGATTGTAGGCTAGACTATAGACTAGACTATCGACCAAACTGTCGACCATACTATAGACTTAATTATAGACCAGACTATAGACTAGACAAAAGACTAGAATATAGACTAGACTATAGTCCAAACTATAGACTAGACTATAGTCTAAGCTATAGACTATACTATAGACTAAACTATAGACGGGACTATAGACTACAGCATAGGATATATACCAGACTATGGTCCAAACTATAATCCAGACTAGTGTCAGACTATAACCACTGACAGCAATTTATCATAACTCTTAAGAAAGTTAAAAATTTAATATTACAGCCAAAAAGTATGCTCATCGTAATATATTTAAAACTTTTTACATACATAAAACTTATATTAAAATTTATATCTATATGCCATTTAAACTATGTGATTATATCAATGAGCTTAATTATATTTCATGGTCTCACATATTATATATCGAGTATATCTACCTCACTTTTTCAAGCAATTACTTTCACTAACCCTTACCATATGTAATTAAAATTGATTAAAATTCAATTTTCAATAAATTTCGTAATTTATTACATTGACTTTATAACTACTTATGATCGTTTAATCTGCGTACTCATATACACTATAACAAAAAGACAAAAATTCGAAAATTTATTTCAAAAGGAAACACAAATAAAAACACTTTCGTTGTATATTTATGTATGTGCTAATTTTGCAGCCGTAAAATATGCAACTGTTTTTTATATTTTTTCTGGTTGTTGCTTATTTTACCTTGACAAAAAAGGTATGCTTTAATTTCCGTTATTTAAATTGAAAATATTGACAAAAAAATGAAGCCTGAAGAATCTTAAAGCTTTTACTGATATGGTATTTTAAGGTTTAAAAGGAATATGTTTATAGATCATGTGTGTAAAGGGATAGTTTTCTGTAAAAATATTAAATTAAATTAAAAAAATCTCTCCTTAAACAATCAAATTTCTAAGAAGTACTAAGAGTTGATTATTTTTTTAAATGTGTGGTATACCTTGAGGCTTTTTAAATGTCACAAGTAAAGTATAAAATTGTGGGTTTTAAATCAGAAAAGTTTAAATTAAAGGTCAGTTTATAACTGAAAACTGAAGTATACTTTGTGGGGTTTTACAATTTGTTGCACATAGTTTATAAAACTGAAATAGAAGACTAGACTATAGCGTAGACCATGACTAAATAATTGACTCGAAAACCGACTAGACTGTAGACCAGACTAGACTAGATTATATATTATAAACTAGATCATAGACTATACTATATACTAGGCTATAGACTAGACTATAGGCTAGACTATACTATAGACTAGACTATAGACTAGACTATAGATGAGACTATAGACTAGACTATAGACGAGACTATAGACTAGACTATATAGTCTATAGTAGACTATAGACGAGACTATAGATTAGACTATAGATTAGACTATAGACTAGACTATAGACTGAACTATAGACTAGACTATATACTAGACTATATACTAGACTATGTACTAGACTATAGACTAGACTATATACTAGACTATATACTAGACTATAGACTAGACTATGGACTAGACTATAGGCTAGACTATAGACTAAACTATTGACTAGACTATAGACTGGACTATAGACTAGACTATCGACTAGACTATAGACTATAGACCAGACTATAGACTAGACTATAGTCTAGACTATGGATTATTCTATTGACTAGACTATAGACTAGACTACAGACTAGACTATAGACTAGACTATAGACTAGACTGTGGACTAGACTATAGACTAGACTATAGACTAGACTATAGACTAGACTATAGACTAGATTGTAGACTAGACTGTAGACTAGACTATAGACTAGATTGTAGACTAGACTGTAGACTAGACTATTGACTAGACTGTAGACTAGACTGTAGACTAGACTGTTGACTAGACTATAGACTAGACTAGGGTATAGACTAGACTGTAGACTAGACTATAGACTAGGCTATAGACTAGACTGTAGACTAGACTATAGACTAGACTGTAGACTAGACTGTAGACTAGACTATAGACTAGACTATAGACTAGACTATAGACTAGACTATAGACTAGACTATAGACTAGACTATAGACTAGACTATAGACTAGACTATAGACTAGACTATAGACTAGACTATAGACTAGACTATAGACTAGACTATAGACTAGACTATAGACTAGACTATAGACTAGACTATAGACTAGACTATAGACTAGACTGTAGACTAGACTATAGAATAGACTATAGACTAGACTATAGACTAGACTATAGACTAGACTATAGACTAGACTATAGACTAGACTGTAGGCCAGACTATAGACCAGACTATAGACTAGGCTATGGACTAGACTGTAGACTAGACTGTAGACCAGACTATAGACTAGACTGTAGACTAGACTATAGACTAGACTATAGACTAAATTATAGTCCAGATTATAAACTGGACTAGACTATAGACAAGACTATGTTGCATAGTCTACACTACAGACTACAATATAGTGCAGACGATGGACTAGACTACAGACTATACAAAAATCCGGAGTATAGAATAGATTATTTTCCACTATATAGACTACACTATACTACACTTATATACTACACTATAGTCCAAACTATAGACTAGACTATAGTCCAGACTATAGACTTTACTATAGCCCAGACTTTAGTCTACAATACAAACTACAATACAGTTCAGACGGCTAACTACAGGCTATACAATAACCCGGAGTATAGACTAGACTTTAGTGCAGTATAAGGACTACACTATAGACTATAGTTCAAACCATAGTCCACACTATTGTCTAGACTATAGACTACACTATAGCCTAAACTATAGTCCAGACTATACACTAGACAACATACTATATAGTAATATAGACTATAAACTAGACTATTCGCCAGACTATAGAATTTACTGTATTTTTGACTATAGACTAGACTATAGACTCAGACTATAGACTAGATTATAGTCCAAACTATAGACTAGAGTGTAGTTCATTCTATAGATTAGACTGTGGTCCAGACTATAGACTAGACTGTAGTCAAGACTATATCCTGGACTAGAGTCCATAAACATATTTAACAGGAAACATTAACTTTCTGTAAAATAATATAAATATATATATCTCTATTTCCTTGATTATAACATTCAAACCATTCTTTTGCAATTAAAATATCCTTTAATATTGCCTACTTTAGGGGTCATTATTAAAAAACAAAATCTCATACGAAAAAAATATTAATATAACCGACCAACTTTATCTTTAATTAGGCAGTTTTACTTTATAGTTAAACAAAAATCCAACTTTATTAAGGTCAGCACGCAAAACAAAAATCACTGCATATGTTTAAGCATTTGTTATTAAAAACTTTACTGCATAGTTTTAGGGGGAAAACGTCATAATTAAAATTAAATAAAATGTTGAAAAATATTGCTAATTAGATAAGAAAAAAATAAGTTGAATTAAAAGCAAAGGCTTTTTCCTACAAAAACAAGGTAAGTATTGAATAAATTTTTCCTTTGAAAGAAAAGGTAAGTAGAATATCCGGATCAAGAATTTTAATGGTTTTTATGTTTTCTATATAAATTGAGGAAAATGTTTAAATGTCTGTATGTTTGAGCTTCCGAGTGATTGTGTCTTTAAGAGTGTGTGAGAGTGTATCTTCAAGTCCTGTTGTATCCTTTTAAATCATCTTCCTACCACAAAAACACTTTCTATTATTAACAAAACTTACTATTTTACTATATTAAAAAAACCCACTAACCCACCCAACCACCAACTAATTTAACTTTGTAGTTTGAAAGCTAATACCTTTTCTAACAATTAAAAATTCTAAAATGTATAAAATATAATTTTTAACAAATAAACTAAATGCAATTTTATTTTATTTTATATTTTTGTTTTATTTATTTTTGTAAACATTTTCCAAATTAAATATCAAAAAAAAAACAAAATGTTTAAACTAAATAGCATGTGACATGAACGTACATGCACGTTGCAAAGAGAACGTGCCCAGCTTATGCGGATGTGATCACACTGAACGACGTGGACGTATTCTATTGGAATTAGTTGTTAAGGAAAATACTCTAACCGTACAGAGTAAGTAGAGTATAATGCGAAACAAACTAAAAACAAATGTTTAATTTAATAATAAGACATTATGAAAATGTTTAAAAAAAAATAATTTTTAGTTGGAAGTGTTGAGTTTTTTTTTTAATAAACTTTAACTGTTATCTATGCCATGAAAGCTTAGGAAGTTAACGCTCATTAAATGTAATGAAGTCCCTGTGAAATGTAATAGTTGAACTTTATTAAAGGGGTAAATGAAAAATAATGTTTTAATAGGGATGCTCACAGTTTAAAGTAAAAGCAGAAAATTTTGTTTTACGGGATCAACTAGACTTTAGTGTAAATCCGAGACTATAATATAGTGTATAGTCTGGACTATATTCTAGTGTATAGTCTGGACTATAGTATAGTGTATTGTCTGGACTATAGTCTAGTCTAGAGTCTGGACTACAGTCTAGTCAATAGTCTGGACTATAATCTAGTCAATAGTATGGATGTAATCTATAGTTTGGCCTATCGTTTTCTATATAATCTGACCTATAGTCTGGACTATAGTTTTCTCTATAGTCTAGCCCATAGTCTAATCAACAATCTGGACTATAGTCTATTCTGAACTACATTCTAGTCTATAGTCTGGACAATAGTCTGGACTATAGTCTCCACAGTAGTCTGGACAATAGTCTTGACTATAATCTGGACAATAGTCTGGACTATAGTCTGGACAATAGTCTGCACTATAATCTGGATAATAGTCTGGACAATAGTCTAGACTATAGTTTGAACTATAGTCTAATCTAAAGTCTAAACTATGGTGTAGTCTGGGATATTGTCTAAACTATAGTCTGAACTATGATGTAGTCTGGGATATAGTCTAAACTATAGTCTGGATAATAGTCTGAACTATAGTCGGGACTATAGTCTGAACTATAGTCGGGACTATAGTCCGGACAATAGTATTGACTATAGTCTGGACAATAGTCTTGCCTATAGTCTGGACAATAGTCTAGACTATAGTCTGGACAATAGTCTTAAATGTAGTCTAGTATATAGTCTGGACTGTAGTCTAGTCTATTGTCTTGGCTATATTCTAGTCTATTGTCTGGGCTATAGTCAGGACTATAGTCTATAGTCTGAGCTATAGTCTGGACAATAGTCTAGACTATAGTCTGGATAATAGTCCGGACTATAGTCTGGACAATAGTCTGAACTGTAGTCTAGTATATAGTCTGGACTGTAGTCTAGTATATTGTCTTGGCTATATTCTAGTCTATTTTCTGGGCTATAGTCAGGACTATAGTCTATAGTCTGCGCTTTAGTTTGGACTATAATCTAGTCTATAGTCTGAACTATAGTCTAGTCTATAGTCTGGACTATAGTCTAGTCTATAGTCTGGGCTATAGTCAAGTCTATAGTCTGGACTATAGTCAAGTCTATGTTCTAGACTATAGTCTAGACTATAGTCTAGTCTATAGTCTGGGCTATAGTCAAGTCTCTAGTCTGGACTATAGTCAAGTCTATGTTCTAGACTATAGTCTAGTTTATAATCTAGTTTAATCTCCAATTTAAGAGTTATTTCTTATCAATTGCTCCCACTGTGCCTACGATTGCGTAAAAATTCCAAACAAATTGAAGGTTTTATTGTTATAATACTGAAAAGGCTATTGTTACAATAGCTCTACTGCAATAATCTTAATCTCACGTGATTATACATATTTTTCTATTTAACATTTTCCATGTTCATATGAAAAGAATTTAAAATTTCTTTTATTTTCTTTGGTGTCGTTCAACAGTCAAAGAGGGACGTAATCTCATTCCAATGGATCCAAATGGCTTAAGTGATCCATATGTTAAAGTTAAATTAATACCCGATGAACATGATAAAGGCAAAAAGAAGACACGCACCATAAAGGCATCATTGAATCCAATATGGAATGAAACTATAACATAGTAAGTAAAAAAAACTATAACATAGATATTTTAAGGAGCTTAAAACAATTCTCCTAGGTTTATAGCTGAACCAGACTAAACGATCAGATTTAAGTCAAAGTTTAAAACTTATTATTTAATACTATTTTTAGTGAACTTAAAGCTGAGGACAAAGATCGTCGCGTTTTAATAGAAGTTTGGGATTGGGATCGTACTTCACGTAACGATTTTATGGGTGCTTTATCGTTTGGCATTTCGGAAATTATCAAGGTAATGTTTTCAAGATTCATTAAATGATTGTTTGAAAGATGCATTAAAAAAACTTTGAAACTTTAATATTTTCTAGAATCCTGCCAATGGCTGGTTCAAATTGCTAACCCAAGAAGAGGGTGAATACTATAATGTGCCATGTGCTGATGCTACACAAGATCTACTCAAACTTAAATCGCAAATGAGAGTAAGTTTCTAAGAGACTAGAGTAGACTAGTCTGGATTATAAAGCAGACTTTAATTCCAACTTTAGACTAGACTATAGTCTCGGCTACAGTCTAGACTACTGACTAAACTATTTTTCAGACTGTATATAGAAGAAACTTAAGTCCAGGCATACTATAGTCCAAACTATAGTTCAGACTATAGTCAGATTATAGACTAGACTATAGTCCAGACTATATACTAGACTATAGTCCTGACTATAGTTCAGATTATAGTCCAGCCTATAGTCCAGACTATAGTTCAGAATATAGTCCTAACTATAGTTCATACTATAGTCCAGACTATAGTTCAGACTATAGTCCAGATAAAAGTTCAGACTATAGTCCAGATTATAGTTAAGACTATAGTTCAGACTATGATCCAGACTATAGGTGGACTCCAATCCAAACTATACTTCAGACTATAGTTCAGATTATAGACTAGACTATAGTCCAGACTATATACTACACTATAGTTCATACTATAGGTCAGACTGTACTCCAGACTATAGTTCATACTATAGTTCAGACTATACTCCAGACTATAGTTCAGACTATAGTCCAGACCATAGTACAGACTATAGTTCAAACTATGGCCCAGACTATAGTTCAGACCATACTCTAGACTATAGTTCAGACTATAGTCCAGACTATAATATTGACTATAGTTCAGACTATGGTCCAGACTATAGTTCAGACTATAGTCCAGATTGTAGTTCAGACAATAGTTTAGACTATCGACCTGACTATAGTCCAGACTATAGTTCAGACTATAGTTCAGACTAAAGTTCTGTTTATAATCCGGACTATGGTTCAGATTATAGTCCAGACTATGATTTAGACTATAGTTTATACTAGACTAAAGTTCAGACTACAGACTATAAAAAGCTTTTATACAAAAACTTTCCTTCCAGAAATCTTCCCAAAGAAAACCCATGGTTATGCGCTCCGAAACAAATCAAAATGTTGGCAAAACTGATATGATCAGAGCATCAGATTTTAATTTCATAAAAGTTTTAGGCAAAGGTTCATTTGGCAAGGTGAGATTTTGCATAAAGATAGCTCTTTTCAAAAAGCTTTTAATATTATTTACTTATCTATCAAAAGGTCTTACTAGCAGAACGCAAGGGCACTGAGGAACTATATGCCATTAAAATCCTAAAAAAAGATGTCATAATACAAGACGATGATGTTGAGTGTACCATGATTGAGAAGCGTGTCTTGGCCTTGAGTGAAAAACCACCATTTTTGGTACAATTACATTCCTGCTTCCAGACATTGGATCGTCTATTTTTCGTTATGGAATATGTTAATGGCGGTGATTTAATGTTTCAAATACAACAGTTTGGCAAATTTAAAGAGCCAGTTGCTGTGTAAGTTTTTCGTTTGGAACTCATGATCGAGGAATATATTTTGATGTGATATTTTATTTAAATTTATAGATTTTATGCTGCCGAAATAGCGGCCGGTTTGTTTTTCTTGCACAGCAAGGGCATTTTATATAGAGATTTGAAATTGGATAATGTTTTATTGGATTCAGATGGTCATGTGAAAATAGCCGATTTTGGCATGTGTAAAGAGAATATTTTAGGTGATAAGACGACAAAAACCTTTTGTGGCACACCGGATTATATAGCACCAGAGGTAGAGATTTTTGCCACGATTCACTTAAAGCTTTTTTATTAAATTGTTATTTCTTGTAAACAGATTATTTTATATCAACCTTATGGCAAATCGGTAGATTGGTGGGCTTATGGTGTTTTACTGTATGAGATGCTGGTGGGTCAACCACCTTTCGATGGTGAGGATGAGGAGGAATTGTTTGCCGCTATAACAGATCATAATGTTTCCTATCCCAAGAGTTTAAGTAAAGAGGCCAAAGAGGCTTGCAAAGGCGTAAGTTTTTTCTTTAAATTTAGTTGCAGATCAAAGTATTTTTCTAACTTTATTTTCTTTTACAGTTTTTAACTAAACAACCTAATAAACGTTTGGGCTGTGGACCATCGGGTGAGGAAGATGTGCGTTTGCACCCCTTCTTTAGACGCATAGACTGGGAGAAAATAGAAAATCGTGAAGTTCAGCCACCGTTTAAACCGAAAATTGTAAGTTTTTTAGCAAAGAATTATAAAAAGCTTTAGAAACTCTTTTAGAATCTTCATGAAGTTTTTTTAAAGCTTAGAAATATTTCTCTATTTTTAGAAAAGTTCAAAAAGCTTTAAAAAAACGTTTTTAAAGTTTCAAGAAGATTTTTTAAAAAGCTTTCTAAAGCTTCAAGAAACTTTTATAAACAGCTTGAAGCAGCTTTTAGAAAAAGTTTAAAAAACCTTTTTTTAAGTTCTAAGAAGATTTTTTCAAAAAACTAAAGCTTCAAGAAACTATTATAAACAGCGTTAAGAAGCTTACAAGAAGCTTTTACTTTTAGAAAAAGTTGAAAAAAGAACGTACCTATAGCTTCAATAATTTTATATAAAGTTTCGAAAACCATTTCAGAAAGCTTTTCTTAAGCTTTTATTCCGAATTATGAATATTATTTTACGGCATTGAACTATTTTTTATAACTCTAAAAAAGTTTTTTTAATTCTTTAAGATTTGTATCAAAAAGCTTTCAAAGGTTTCTAAAAGAAGCTTTTAGAGAACAAAATTAAAAAGCTAACAATATTTTAATAAAAACTTTAGAAGCTTTAAGAAACATCTTTAAGGAAAGCTTTAAAAATAGTTTAGGAAAAGCTTTGAAAAGCTTTTAGGGAAAGTTTTACAAAGCTTTTAACAAAATGTTTACGAAGCTTGAAGAAAAAGTTTTACAAAGCTTTTAAAAGATATTTTTAAGAAAAGCTTTTAGGAAAAACTTTTAGAATTTTTTAGAAAAAGCATTAAGCTTCCAGAAAAGCTTTTAAGGAACTCTTAAAAAACTTGTCTAAAAATTCAAGAAAATTATTAAAAGATTTACGAGGCTTTTATAAAGTTTGAACTTTAAGCCTCTTTTTCATAAAAATTTAGTGTTAAGAAACTTTTGGGAAAGATTTAAAGAAACGCTTGAAAAATGTGTCTAAAAATTCAAGAAAATTAGTAAAAGTTTTATGGGGCTTTTGTAAAGCTTAAACTTTAATAAAATGTTTTGAGCTTTGGAGCTTTAATAATTTTTTTTTTAATAATGCAAGCATTCCTTCATTATTAAAGTATTTTTCTCTAAGAAGCTTTAATAAAAATTCTTTAGAATGCTTTTAAGAAGCTTTTAGAAACATGTTAAAAAGCTTTTGGAAAAAATTTTAAGCTTTTAGAAACATTTTAAGAAATTTTTTTTAATAATGCAAGCATTCCTTCATTATTAAAGTATTTTTCTCTAAGAAGCTTTAATAAAAATCCTTTAGAATGCTTTTAAGATGCTTTTAGAAATATGTTAAAAAGCTTTTGGAAAAATTCCAAGCTTTCAGAAAAATTTTAAGAAATTTTTAGAAAAGTTTTAAAAAACTTAAAGAAGCTTGTAGTGCGTTAAAATATTTTGTGGTCTAACTTTAACAAGCTTTTAGTTAAAGCTTAAAAAACGTATTTGAAACTAGAGGAAGATAGTTAAAGCTTTAGAAGTCGTTTGTAAAGCTTTAAAGAAACTTTTATTAAGTTTTATAAATATTTAAAAGTTTTATAAAGCTTTTAGAAAGTTCCAAAAAGCTTTAAAGAAGCTTTTATTAAATTTTATAAATATTTAAAAGTTTTAGAAAGCTTTTAGAAAGTTCCAAAAAGCTTTTTAAAGCTTAAGAAAGCTTTTATTAATATTTATAAAAGCATTTGTAATCATTTAAGAAGTTTTTTTTTAATGTTTCAAGAAGCTTTTCTAAAGCATCTGAAAAGTTTGTTTAAGCTTCTAAAAGCTTTGCTAAAGCATTTGGATACTATTTTTTAAGGAAATATTATTAAAGTTATTTTCTTTAAGTCTTTATATAATATATAATGTTATATTCTTCTGTCTTCTCTTTCCTTTACAGAAACACCGCAAAGATGTCTCCAATTTCGATAAACAATTTACTTCGGAAAAAACCGATCTAACACCCACTGACAAAGTATTCATGATGAATTTAGATCAAAGCGAATTTGTTGGTTTCTCCTACATGAATCCCGACTATGTAGTGCCACTATAAAAAGCCTGCGATTGCAGTAACAAGTAAAACGAACAAAAACAAACAACAGTAAAAAAATTAAGCGGCAAAAGCTCTAGGTACAAAATACTACTACTACTCGAGTATAGGAATAACACAAGTCCAATGATTGAAATTTAAAAAAAAAAAAAAAACAGAAAAGAATATTGAAGAAAAAAGTTTGTTTGAGCCAAACAAACACTCTACAACATTGGCACGTCTCTCCAAAATTCAAATGTAATCTTAAAAGAATTGATATTGTTTATTTAAAAGAAATTTATTATTATTATTGTTATTATTATATTTTTAAGTTAAAAAAATATTTGTATAATTTAAAAGAACAAAAACTTTATGCGAATTAAAAAAAGACAAAGCAATATTATTTAAGTTTTAAGTTATAGTAAAGAAAATATTATTACAAAAACAAAAACAAACAATAAATTTTTAATTAAAAAAAAATTAATTTTGTTATAAAATGATTTTGGTTTTATTATTTTGTGTATGAATTAGAATTTCTTTTCGTGAAAAGCTTTAAGAAGCTTTTTTAGTTTTTGTTGTGTTATAAAAGGTTTTCATTTTATTATTTGGTTTTTTTGGTATTTACTTTTTATTACAACTTTTAAAAGCTCTTTTCTTTGGTTAACCCAAAAGAAGCTTTTTGTTATAAAGCTTTTTGAATTACTGTATTTTTTTTAATGCTTTAAAAAATTTTGTTTTCTTTTTTTAATTTTAAGCTTTATATTTACAAAAGCTTTCTGTTTTGAAGCTTTTGAAAACATTTTCTGTTAAATAAAACTTCTGAAAGCATTTGCCTTTGAAGCTTTCGTTATTAAAGTACTAGTCTTTAAGTTTATGAAGAGCCTTTTTTTAAATTTCTACAAACTTTTGTTATAAAAGCTTGCTTCATTAAAGCTTAAAGTTTGTTGAAGCTTTTTGACTTAAACCTTTTGAAAACACGTTTTATTTGTTTTTAATAAGTTTTCATATAAAGCTTTTCTAATTAAAGAAAACTTCTTTTAATTGATTTTAATAAGTTTTTATTTAAAGTTTTTTCAAATACAGCTTTTAAAAGCTTTATTAATATAAGCTTTCAAAGTTTTTCTTTGAATTTCTGAAATTATACTTTAGTAAAGCTTTTTTTTTCATTAAAGCTTATAGTTAATTAAAGTGTTTTTTATAAAGCTTTTTTTATAAAGCTTTTGTTTTAATAATTTAAAAAGATTTAAAACTTTTAAAAGCTCTTTTAATTTAATCTTTTCTTTGAATTAATTCTTCATTTTTCTTTTTCTTTAAATTTATGAACCTTTATTTATTAAAGCTTAAGGTTTATTGAAGCTTTTTTTATAAAGCTTTTGCATGCATTTTTTCCTGTTTTAATGATTTGTGATTAAAAGCTTAATCTGTAAAACTATTTTTAATAAAGTGAATTTCATTAAAGATTTTTCTTGTTTCAATAATTTTTAATTTAAAGCTTTTTTCCTATAAAGCTATTAAAAGGTTTTTAAATTAAGCTGTTCTCTTTAAACTTTAAACTTTTTGATAGTTTCTTCATTATATATAATTTAATTCATTAAAAGCTTCTTTTCACAAAAGTTGTTTTTTCTGATTTTTTTAAAGTTTTATTAACTCTAAAGCTTTAAAAGTTTTACTCATTAAATATGTTTTTTCATAAAAAGCTTTTTTTATAAATATTTTAAAAGCTTTTTCACTAAAGTTTTTTATTCAACCTTATTAAAGTTTTTTATTAACTCTAAAGCTTTAAAAGTTTTTCTCAAATATTTGTTTATAAAAAGCTTTTTTCTAAAAATATTTTAAAAGCACTTTTTCATTAATATTGTTTTTTTAAACCTTTTAAACGGTTTTTGTTAAAACTTTTTATCAAAAGCTTTTTGTTCTTTAAAGCTTTTGCAGCAGTTTTAAAAGAAAGCTTTTGAAACTGTTTAAAAGAAAAGCTTTTATAGTTGTATATTGGCATTAAAGCTTTTGAAAATCTTATTTTTCAATTATGTTTCCTTTTATAAAAGTTTTAAGTTTATTTACGTTCTATTCAAAGCTTTAATGCTAAGCTTTTCCGAACTATTTAACAACATATCGAACAAGAAAAGCAATATAAAATATTTCTCCAACTATTTCATGAAATTATTAATTTTACTTTTTAACATTTTTCTTAAAATTTTTTTATATAAAATAAATTTTTATTTTATAAAATAAAACCATAGATTTTAAGCTTTCTTTACATAACAATCATCATCTTTATAAAACTCTACTACATATTCAGCAATAATTTTTTTTTTTTTTTTTTTTTTACTTAAAAAAACTTTAGCCTATATCTAGGCTGTTACATTAACTTATAAAACTTAAAAAAATCAAAGCCTACTTTAAGGCTTTAACTTCATAACAAATGCAGCAAATAATTTTCATAGAAAAATAACCCTCAAAAAAACATTAAATCACAACAAAAAACTTTGTAAAAATTCTGTAAACTCGTTATTACTTTAAAAACCAAAGCAATATGCGCTACATCGTATAGTTTAAATTGAAATAAAACTAAATTTTAAGAACATTAGACACAATTAAAAATTTAACAGAAATCACCATTAAAACTGCTATATAGAACAGAATCAAATACATATCTTTAACATCACTTTAAAAATAATAAACAAAAAAGATTTAGAAACTCAAAAAAAAAATAAAACTAAATAAACTAATTCCTGCTAATTTCTAATACTTTTCAAAGTTAAAGAAAATAATGAAAGGAACTGTAAAACCGTCTTGAAACCAATGACCAAGAAGAAAGCTTTTCAGTTTATAAAGAACTCCCCATCTTGTTGAAGTACCCAACAACTTTCTATAAATTCTTACGAACACGTTCTATCAAAACTCTTTTCCAAAGTCTTGACACACATTAAAATCAACTTATTTCTAAAAGAAAAGCTTTGTTAGCTTTTAATAGCCTATGGTATTAAAATTACATTTTTCTACATTACAAACTTAGGACTGTTTAAAAGCGGTAGACAAAACAAACTAGTTAAACCGTTAAAAGCTTTTTAATATCTTGTTTATTATAATTTTTTAGAAGTTACTTTCTTCATTAAAGCTTTCATAAAGATTTAAAGCAGATCCTTTAAAAAAGGTTTTTCCCCACAGCTGTTACGAAGTCTTTGTAATAAAAATATACTTAAAAGATTTTTACATATGAAAGCATTATTCATTAAAAAGCTTTTAAGACACCTATTCCATTACAGCTTTTAAATAGTTTTATACACCGAAATTTCTAAAAAGCTTTTGAATTAAAGATTTGCCTTAAAAATTTTTTCCATTAAAGTTTAAGAAAGCTTTTACAAACTTGTTTAAGCTTTCTACCTTTAAAGAAGAACCTTTGTTCGTTAGAAACTTTAAAAGCTTTATTGAATACAGCTTTAAACATGATTTTTCATTAAAGCTTTTAACAAAGTATACGTCACTAGAGTTTCTGTTAAGCTTCTGATTTTGTTTAAAAAGCTTTTTACATATTAGAAGATTTTAAAGCTTTTTACAATCTTTTTTTCTTAGATCTGGTAAAAGCTTTTAAATTAAAGAAGCTCTTTTAACTTTATTAACTACAGCATTTAATATGATTTTTTTATTAGAGCTATTAGAAAGCTTATTTCAATAGAAGAAAGCTTTTGATTTCAAAAATTTGGATATTTGAATGTCTAATTAAAGATTTCAAACTCTTTTTATATATTAGAAGCTTCTTGTTAAAGCTTTTTTGAAACTTTTTTTCCATAAAAGCTTTTAAAATTTGAGAAAGAACTTCAGTTTGTTAGACCTTAATTAAGATTTTTAAGCATTATTGACTACAGCTTTAAACTTGGCTTGTCATTAAAGCTATTAAAAAGCTTATTTAACTAGATCTTCTAGAAAGCTTTTAATTTAAAGATTTTAGACATTAGAATGTCAAATTGACATTTTTAAAAGCTTTTTTTCATGAAGTCAGATTTTTCATTCTATCTTTTAAATTGAAGCTTTTCAAAATTAATCTCAACAAGTGCTTCTAAAAAGCGTTTGAACTTAATATTTATTTTAAAAGCTTTTTACAGCTTTAAAGCTTTTATAAACATTATTCATTAGATCTTTTAAAACACTTATGAATGAATGTTTTGATTTAAAAGCTTTTGACATTCAGGAAACTACTCGTTTATTATACTATAAAAGCTGTTTAAGTTTTATTGTTTACAGCTTTAAACATGATTTTTCATTAAAACTTTAAAGAAAGAACTTCTAAAAAGCTTCTTATTAATTAAAGATTTCTTTTTATAGCTTTTGTCATATTTAAATAAAGCTTTTTGCATGATTTGAATAAAGCTTTTTATTTGAAGAATAGTTTTTAACAAAACTTTTGCCTTAAAATGTTTGAAAGCTTTTATAAGCTGTTCTTTTAGAAAAGCTTTTTATTAAAAGTTTTAAAAAGATTTATTTTCTTTAAATAATAAGTAAGCTTTGATATTAAAAATAAAAGCTTTTTGTATTAAACTTTTTGGTATCTCTTTTTGTATTAAAGCTTTAAGAATTGTTCTTTACAAAATCAAACTTTGAAAAGCTTTTAACTTTTGAAAATTTCCCTGATGTTTCCACATTTCTTTTTGATCCTGCTCAGTAACTCAATAAGAGTAATAAAGCTTTAAAGCTTTACATTTTATTTCCACCTGAATTTTCTTTAAAGGTAGAACAAACCTTCTTTCAAATAATAGCTAAAAAGCTCAAGATAGTTTTAACTATTTATTGCTAATATTTCTATTAAAAATTAAGCTCAAATAAGCTTAAACATATTTCCTTAAATATCTAGAAAAAAACTCAACTTTTATTGATATTAGAAAAAGCTAACGCATTTCAAAACTAACTTAAACTTTCAACAAAATTTTCGAAACTTTCTTCCCTTAAACTAAAGATTTCTTAACTAAATTAAAAATATGAAAAAAATATTTGGAAAAAAGCTTCCAAACAAGGGAGCTTTAAAATTTTATTAAGAAAAATATTAGTAAATATATAAAAATACCACAAAAAAAAACAAACTCGTTTATAAATAATGTCTGCCCCTGCATTACAAAAAAAACGAGTATAATTTATAAACTTTAACCGAAAAAAAGAAAACGAATAAGTTTTTATTTAAAAATTTTATTAAAAATAAATAATAAATTATTAAAAATTAAAGTAAAATTTTTTTTATTAAATAATTATTTTTGGTGTTTTTAAGCAATAACTAAATTTATTAAATAGGAGTCTACAAGTACCACAAGTGAAATAAATAGAAAACTAAAAAATAATTTAAGAATTGAAAAAAAACCTACAAAAAAAATATTGAAAAAAGAAATTAAGATTTATAAGAAAAACAAGTCTTCAAAATATTATTAATATAGGTGGTTAAACAAAAAAACTCATACATTAATAAAAATCATTAAATATTTTAAGCCTTAAATAAATTAAACTAATTTATGAGTGTTAGATAAACATAACCTAACTATTTAAGAAACAATTTACATTTAACTAGGGAACTATTTTCAACTTTTTGAAACTTATTAAAAAAATGTTTAGAACTTTTTCAAATTTTATATTTTTATTCTAGAAAAAAATAACAACAATGTCTTCTTCCAGACTACAGTTAAATCTATAGCCTTGACTATAGTTTACCCTATAGTCTTGACTATAGTTTAGTCTATAGTCTTGACTATAGTTTAGTCTATAGTCTTGACTATAGTTTAGTTTATAGTCTTGACTATAGTTTAGTCTATAGTCTTGACTATAGTTTTGTCTATAGTCTTGACTATAGTTTAGTCTATAGTCTTGACTACAGTTTAGTTTATAGTCTTGACTATAGTTTAGTCTATAGTCTTGACCATAGTTTTGTCTATAGTCTTGACTATAGTTTAGTCTATAGTCCTGACTATAGTTAAGTCTGTAGTCTTGATTATAGTCTTGATTATAGTTTAGTCTACAGTCTTGACTATTGTCTAGCTATAGTCTTGACTATAGTTTAGCTATAGTCTTGACAATAGTTTAGTCTATAGTTCTGACCATAGTTTAGTCTATAGTCCTGACTATAGTTTAGTCTATAGTCTTGACTGTAGTTCAGTCTATAGTCTTGACTATAGTCTTTTAGTCTACAGTCTTGAATATAGTTTAGTCTATAGTCTTGACCATATTTTACTCTATAGTCTTAGCTATTGTTAGTCTGTAGCCTTGACTATAATCTTTTAATCTATAGTCTTGACTATAATCTTTTAGTCTATAATCTTGACTATAATCTTTTAGTCTATAGTCTTGACTATAGTTTAGTCTCTAGTCCGGATTATAGTTTAGTCTATAGTCCTGACCATAGTTTAGTCTATAGTCATGACTATAGTTTAGACTACAGTCTTGACTATAGTTTATTTATAGTCTTGACTATAGTTCAGTCTATAGTCCTGACTATAGTTAAGTCTACAGTTTAGTCTATAGTCTTGACTATAGTTTAGTCTATAGTCCTGACTATAGTTTAGTCTATAGTCTTGACTATAGTTTAGTCTATAGTTTTGACTATAGTTTAGTCTATAGTTTATTCTATACTTTAGTCTATAGTTTAGTCCATAATCCTGCCTATAGTTTAGTCTATAGTCTTGACTATAGTTTAGTCTATAGTCTTAACTATAGTTTAGTCCATAGTCTTGACTATAGTTTAGTCTATAGTCCTGACTATAGTTTAGTCCATAGTCCTGACTGTAGTTAAGTCTATAGTCTTGACTATAGTTTAGTCTATAGTCCTGACTATAGTTAAGTTTACAGTTTAGGCTATAGTCTTGATTATAGTTTAGTCTATAGTCCTGATTATAGTTTAGTCTATAGTCTTGACTATAGTTTAGTCTATAGTTTTGACTATAGTTTAGTGTATACTTTAGTCTATAGTTTAGTCCATAATTCTGACTATAGTTTAGTCTATAGTCTTGACTATAGTTTAGTCCATAGTCCTGACTACAGTTAAGTCTATAGTCTTGACTATAGTTTAGTCAATAGTCTCGACTATAGTTTAGCCTATAGTCTTGACTATAGTTTAGTCCAAAGTCTTGACTATAGTTTAGTCTATAGTCCTGATTATAGTTTAGTCTATAGTCCTGACTATAGTCTTGACAATAGTTTAGTCTGTAGCCTTGACTATAGTTTAGTTTATTGTTTTGGCAATAGTTTATACTATAGTTTTGACTATAGTTTAGTATGTAGTCTTGAATATAGTTTAGTCTATAGATTGACTATAGTTTATTCTATAGTCTTGACTATTGTTTAGTCTATAGTCTTCAATATAGATTAGTCTATAGTCTTGACTATAGTTTAGTCTATAGTCTTGACTAGAGTTTAGTCCACAGTCTTGACTATAGATTAGTCTATAGTCTTGACAATAGCTTAGTCTGTAGTCTTAACTATAGTTTAGTCTATAGTCTTGACTATAGTCAAAACTATAGTTAAGTCTATTCTCAAGACTAGAGTTTAGTCTATAATCAAGACTATTGTTTAGTCAATAATCTTAACTTTAGTTTTCTCTATAGTCTTGACTATAGTTTAGTCTATAGTCATGACTATAGTTTATTCTATAGTCTTGCCTATAGTTTAGTCTAAAGTCTAGGCTATAGTTTTGTCTTTATCTATAGTATTGACTATAACTTAGTCTATAGCCTATACAGTAGTTATTAGTCTAGTCTATAGTTTCGGCTATAGTTTAGTCTATAGTTTCAGCTATAGTTTGTTCTATAGTTAAGTATATAGCCTTTGCTAATCTTTAGCCTATATCCTATAGTTTACTGTAACTTCTTCATGGATCCACTTCCCATGCAACTATTACTTTAAAAAACTAGAACTGACCTACAGCAGGTACTTTAAAATTTCACTTAAAACACAGAATTCTCTTACATTTCTTTGAAAGCAAAACTTTAGCTTTAATCGTATAACCCAAATACTAAAGCATACTTTAGGGTAACATTAGCAAAAACAAAGTGTTGCCTACATTTACATACAAATACAGAAACTGAAATTTTACGAATGACCCAACGCTTGAAAAAAAAGGTTTAAAATAAATATTTTCTCTACAAAAATGCATATAAAATGAAGCATATTTTTAGGAAATCTATAAATATGTATTTTTTTTAAATTAGTAGAATTAGCATTTTCCTTTTTTCAAATAAAATTTAGACATATAAATTAACATAAAGTTAAGTATTGTAAAGGGTGGTGGAAGCACGTTATGGTATGGTTCTAAAATAGTTTATTAAAACCTCACACTTAAGCCGTTTTTGCTAAAAGGTTTAGCATACTTTAAGGCTAATATAAATTGAAAATTTTAAAGGAATTGTGTGAAAAAACATGAGAAGTTAATATGATATATATTATTTAGTATCTCTAGAGACTAGTTTTTCTAGCCTATAATTAAAGTTTTCTATATATAGTGATCAAATTTCCTTGTTTTTGAGGTTCTCCAAAATGCAACTTTCTCAAATTTTCTTTAGCTTTACTAAACAACTTAAAAAAGACCTTATCTAAACTAAATTTAAGACAATTTTTAAGCTAAATATCATTATCAATCAAGCGAAATAAAAGTAAATCATACTACATATATAAATATATTTTATAACTTACTTTATAAATATTAAAAACTAAAATAAAAATAATTAAATACTAGTAGCAAAGCTATATTTATAACTAAACTAATAAAAAAAATAAAACTATTTAATATAAAATATTATTAATATTTAATAAAACATAAAAACTCGGAGCATTAGTACCTATACTATCTTAAGTTTAAGCCAAAAAGAAAAAAATATTTTCTTCTATTAAAAGGTAAATTATATGAATATAATTATATAAAACAAATTATAGACTTTATAATACAACAACTTTATATACACTAAATTATTAAAACAAAAAATTAGAGTTAAAAAAGGGTACCAAATATTACATACTCTAGTCTGGATTATAGTTTAGTCTATAAACTTAACTATAGGTTAGTCTATAATCTTGTCTAAAGTTTAGTCTATAGTCTTGACTATAGTTTAGTCTAAGGTCTTGACTATAGTTTAGTCTTATCCCAACAAATGTTAACACTTTTTATTATAATTATTTAATATATTAAAATTAAATTAGAAATTTTTAAAAATTTAACAGAAAAATCTACAAAAAAAAAAATATTTTTGAATCATGGTTAGTAACTTTAATTAATTTATATTACTTATAAATAATTTTCTTAACTTTTTTTTTAATAAATCACTAGTTTAAAACAAAGTTATAAAACCTATTTTAAAAATAAATTTTACTAAAATTACATAAATAATATACTTGAAACATATTTAAATAAACTCATCTTTATTATACAATTTAATACTTATATAGAACACAATTTTCAACTTGAAATAGTAGTAAGTTTTCAAAAAAAAATTTTCCATAAAATTATATAATTTTGAATTACAAATCAAAAAAAAAAAGTAAAATAATAAAATAAATAAATTTAAAACAATTTATTAAAATTAATAAATAAAAATCAGAAATCTAAATGTAATGCTCATTTCAATATATTAATATAATAAAACTATCAATTGCCTAAATAAATTGTATAACTTTAATTGTATGAAAAAGAAAATGATGAGAAAAAAAATTTAAGAAAAAAAAAAGAATCAAATTATGAAAAAAGATTAAGTAAAAACCTAAAATTATACTATACAATAAAATAAAGAAATTAAAAAATAAATTCTTTAAATCGTAAAATTAAGAGATTGTTTTATTTTTAGGCCTAGACTAGGCTACAGTCTATACTGCAGACTAAATAATAGAGGAGACTTTAGACTATTGACTGGATTATATAGTAGAATATAGACTAGAATGTATACTATAGACTAGGCTATAGGTTAGACATTAGATTACATTATATACTAGAATTTGGACTAAGCTATAGGATAGACTTTAGAAGGATAGTTCAACTTGACAACTTACTAACTGGACTATAGGCTTCACTATTAACTAAATAATACCCTTAACCTATATTAGACTATAGACTAGATTGCCGACTGGACTATAGAATAAACTATAAACTAGAATAAAGTTTAGACTAAACTATAGGATAGACTATAGTAAGCCAGTTTAACTTGTCTATATACTAACTAGACTATAGCTTCGCTATAAACTAAACAGTATCCTGTGAGATAAGCTATAGACTAGACTACAAGCTAGACTACAGACTAGACTATAGACTAAACTAAACTATAGACTAAACTATAGACTAGACTATGTATATACTAGACTATAACACAAAATACAAACTAGAATATATAGTAAACTAAGTACATACTAAACTAAGTTTATAAACTAGATTAAGACTACACTCTGAGCTGCTCCCAAATTTGTACATCCTTTGGGTTAAGTTCTTCAACATGCTTTACAACTTTCGCCTGTCTGCCGCCAAAGCTCATTGATAACAACCTTGTCCTCAATTTCAGAACGTCGTATCTTTTTACCTTCTTTTACAAATTTAAACACTTTTTTCGTTAATTTAGTTTTAAAACTTTTACATGACAAATAACTTGACATGTTTACCGCTACATTATTTATTAAGAACAATAAGAGATTGCGTGCTTTAAGCTGAAAAATTTTATTAAGCTATAAAAAAAAATACATACAGATATATCAAGTGTAAATATAACATTATAAAAAGCATATAATTATTTCTTAAAAAGAAAAAAGTTACCAAAAAGTGCCACATGATATAATTACAGGAATGTCTTATTAAAAAAAAATTTTTAAAACTAAAGGCCATAAAAGATACTAAGAGAAAGACACTGGCGACGTTATATTTTAGGAGATCCTTATAACAATTAAGATAGCAGCCGTAATAGTAAAACTTTCTTATTGTCTTCACTTAGATGTCTTGCATTTTAAGATTATTTCAAATTAACATAAAAAAGTAAACAAATAAACTAAAACTAAACTAAATCTTTGGTTTAAAACTAACCACTAGTGTTATTTTTGTTCTCTGCAGATCAGGTATAACATTTGCCATTTGTTAGAGAATTCCTTACTTTAGGACGATTACGTTTCAATTCAAACTCATATAAAGCCAAACCGAATTGATGTATAAACGAAGAAAACTGTTTACTAAAATAAGAGAAACTTAATTCAGGTTCTTGTTCTAAACTACAATAACCCTTTAGATTATCTTCCGACCAATGAGGAGGATCTATTATGGCAGGATGGCGACCCAAAAACTGGGGAAATGCTTCGGTAGATAGATGAGGGTAAAATACACGCTTGAGATCATAACTTAGATAGGATATATTACTTTGTTGCAAAACATAGTCAAGGTCATCGCTTAAAGAAGAAGGTAGGGCTAGAAAAACACGATATCGAATTTTTTTACTTTCCTTTTTCAATTCATTATTGGCTATTATAAGTTTAAGTTTGGAAATAACAGTTTTCAAATCCATGCCGCCATATTCATAAAGATAGAAATCTTTTTGTTTTTTATAACGTTGTTTGGTCTGACGATTAAAGTGGATGGTCTGAGAGCTGGGTAAGTTGATAAAGGAGAGCGGTACCATATAGGTGTGTGAGGTAATTAAATGAAAATGTTGATCGGGAGATTTTAATTTTACCGCTTGCTCGAAATATTGGGTCAAAGGAAATATGCCGGCTTGATGGATGAAGCCAAAGAATACGGTTAAGGTTATATTGGTAATATACCAGATTTTCAGAACATGCATAGCAGAGACTTTAGAACAAAGAACTTTGTCATATAAAAGCCGAAGCCAAGGATGTTCCATGCGAAAGGGATAGTGAGCAGAGAAACCAGTTAATAACTTAGGCCCATGTAAAAGTATAATGGGAAAGGTAAAGGGTATAAGAAATCTAGGCTCTTGATGATTGATAAGAGAGAGAAAGAACAAAGGTATAAATATGGCACCCGACATAAGACCCACTATACTTTGAGCTCTAGGCAAACCCTGGTATTCAGCGCGAAAGAACCTAATCATCATGTGGGCAAAGGAAACCAAAGCTATGACACCCAAAATGCCATAAAGTAAGGGTATATTAACAAATAAGTGTATATACTTGGGATGTAAACCATGTTCGGCGGTTTTCTTGGAATCCAAATTGTACTTAATAAAATTCCAAGGAGTAAAGACAAAATTATCTATGCCTATGTGGCCAGTTTGTATTTCTCCTGCAGTTAAATGTTGATAATATAAGGAATCACAAAATATAAAGAAAGCAGTGCAAGGTATGGCACTTAAACAAAATAAAATCATGCGTAAATGAAAATCTAAAAAGGTAACAGTCTTAGTGCCCATACCCCTTAGCAGCCAATAGAAAACCATGGGTGCACCGAACAAAAGAAAAGTAGGACGATTAAACACGCCTGCCACGCAAACAGAAGACATGGCGAAGAGTCTATTAAAGTTATGAGGCGGTAATGCGGTCTTTAGTTTCCATATCTTAACACGTTCTCCTATGGAAGCAGCCTTATCGTATTTTTCCTCCAGAAATTCCTTTTTATAAACCACTGTATTGGTGGTAATCATACATTCAGCCACCATATACAAAAGCAAAGAACACAAAGCCATTTCTATGGTATTCGAAAAGGTATGAGTGCCAAACACTAACATAACCCAACTGCTGCCCAAAGCCAATAAACGTATCTCATATCTTAAACTATATAAACAGCACACCCGATACAAAGACCAATCATTAACAAATGACAATAAACAATAGATTAGACGCGGGAATACCAAATAAGTATAACTAACCAATATATCTATACTTAGGTATTCCTTAAAGTAAACAGCAAAGAATTCCAAAAAACTCCAGGGCACTCTTAACAGCATAAAGGGCAGCGTTATGCTGCGCACCGGCAAAGTATTGTTAAATTCCCAGGTTCTTACATGCTCCAAACGAAAATGATCACCTGCAATACCATAAAGTAAAGAATTATCTTTGTCTTTAATAACCTTAAAAAAACTTACCATTTATGACTTCCACCGTTTGGAAAAATTCATCGGGATGCACATAACCCAACTGGGGTATAAACACTAGCACTATACGCAACACGGCAAAAAATAAATAAGTACACAAGTTTTCATCACTATTGGTACGTTTTCGAAACCATAATTGATTTATATTTGTTGCTAATTTCATATTTTATTTTTTTATGAATGAAAATTTTACGAAAAAAATCAAAACATTTCTTTGCTGCAATTTATTAAGGGGTGACGTGATGACATTTAAAAACATTCACAATAGTTTGTTATTGTTTTGCCATTTGTTGTTTGTGTGTAGGGGTGAGTGTAAACGAATCACAATAGCTGAACAGCTGTTACAAAATGTTGTTAATTAAGAGATTTTTTTTTTTGGATATTCAGCGGTTTTATTTAGTCAGTAGAACTAAACTAAAACTGAACTAGAACTGAACTTGAACTGAACTAGAACTGAACTAGAACTGAACTAGAACTGAACTAGAACTGAACTAGAACTGAACTAGAACTGAACTAGAACTGAACTAGAACTGAACTAGAACTGAACTAGAACTGAACTAGAACTGAACTAGAACTGAACTAGAACTGAACTAGAACTGAACTAGAACTGAACTAGAACTGAACTAGAACTGAACTAGAACTGAACTAGAACTGAACTAGAACTGAACTAGAACTGAACTAGAACTGAACTAGAACTGAACTAGAACTGAACTAGAACTGAACTAGAACTGAACTAGAACTGAACTAGAACTGAACTAGAACTGAACTAGAACTGAACTAGAACTGAACGAGAACTGAAATAGAACTGAACTTGAACTTGAACTAGAACTAGAACTGAACTAGAACTGAACCAGAACTGAACTAGAACTGAACTAGAACTGAACTAGAACTGAACCAGAACTGAACTAGAACTAGAACTAACTGAACTAGAACTGAACTAGAACTGAACTAGAACTGAACTAGAACTGAACTAGAACTGAACTAGAACTGAACTAGAACTGAACTAGAACTGAACTAGAACTGAACTAGAACTGAACTAGAACTGAACTAGAACTGAACTAGAACTGAACTAGAACTGAACTAGAACTGAACTAGAACTGAACTAGAACTGAACTAGAACTGAACTAGAACTGAACTAGAACTGAACTAGAACTGAACTAGAACTGAACTAGAACTGAACTAGAACTGAACTAGAACTGAACTAGAACTGAACTAGAACTGAACTAGAACTGAACTAGAACTGAACTAGAACTGAACTAGAACTGAACTAGAACTGAACTAGAACTGAACTAGAACTGAACTAGAACTGAACTAGAACTGAACTAGAACTGAACTAGAACTGAACTAGAACTGAACTAGAACTGAACTAGAACTGAACTAGAACTGAACTAGAACTGAACTAGAACTGAACTGAACTAGAACTGAACTAGAACTGAACTAGAACTGAAATAGAACTGAACTTGAACTTGAACTAGAACTAGAACTGAACTAGAACTGAACCAGAACTGAACTAGAACTGAACTAGAACTGAACTAGAACTGAACCAGAACTGAACCAGAACTGAACTAGAACTGAACTAGAACTGAACTAGAACTGAACTAGAACTGAACTAGAACTGAACTAGAACTGAACTAGAACTGAACTAGAACTGAACTAGAACTGAACTAGAACTGAACTAGAACTGAACTAGAACTGAAATAGAAATGAACTAGAACTGAACTAGAACTGAACTAGAACTGAACTAGAACTGAACTAGAACTGAACTAGAACTGAACTAGAACTGAACTAGAACTGAACTAGAACTGAACTAGAACTGAACTAGAACTGAACTAGAACTGAACTAGAACTGAACTAGAACTGAACTAGAACTGAACTAGAACTGAACTAGAACTGAACTAGAACTGAACTAGAACTGAACTAGAACTGAACTAGAACTGAACTAGAACTGAACTAGAACTGAACTAGAACTGAACTAGAACTGAACTAGAACTGAACTAGAACTGAACTAGAACTGAACTAGAACTGAACTAGAACTGAACTAGAACTGAACTAGAACTGAACTAGAACTGAAGTAGAACTGAACTAGAACTGAACTAGTACTGAACTAGGACTCAACTAGAACTGAACTAGAAACTGAACTAAAACTGAACTAGAAACTGAACTAGAACTGAACTACAACTGAACTAGAAACTGAACTAGAAACTGAACTAGAACTGAACTAGAACTGAACTAGAACTGAACTAGAACTGAACTAGAACTGAACTAGAACTGAACTAGAACTAGAACTGAACTAGAACTGAACTAGAACTGAACTAGAACTGAACTAGAACTGAACTAGAACTGAACTAGAACTGAACTAGAACTGAACTAGAACTGAACTAGAACTGAACTAGAACTGAACTAGAACTGAACTAGAACTGAACTAGAACTGAACTGAACTAGAACTGAACTAGAACTGAACTATAACTGAACTAGAAACTGAACTAAAAACTGAACTAGAACTGAACTAGAACAGATCAGATTGTAGTCGCGATTATACTCAACTTAGATTCTACAGCCTATATGTTACTCTATTATTTGGACTGTAATCAATTCTATATACTAGGCTATAGTCTAGTCAGGATTATAGTGTGGTCTATAGTCTGGACTATATACAAAAGTCTGGGCTATAGTGCAGTATATAGTCTGGGCTATAATCTAGTCTATAGTCTGGACTTTAGTCAATAGTATGGACTATATACTTTTTATACTTCAGTATAGTCTGAACTGTCATATCCAGTCTATCTAGTATCTAGTCTATTCTTCTCTCTCATATACACATATTCTCTTTTAAGTATAACTCTCTTACAATAAAACAGAAAAAAAGCACAAGTATTTTTATCATAAATATCAACGTAATATTGTCATAAATTACCATATAATGAGTACATTTGTTTTGCTTGTGTATTCAAACAAAACAATTACTAATTTTTCTTTTATTTTTTGCAAAAAAAAAAAAACAAAACATGTTTCTTATCTTTTATCCCGCTAGACAATTAACATTCACACGCATACAGCGGGTACATGCTATATAAACAAAATAAAACAGGAAAAACGAAGAGAAGAAACAGCAAGTGTAACGGTTTTTTTGGCATGTCAAACCAAAAAACCTGACAAATATGAAAAACAGTTGATTGACAGTCTTCAGCAGGTGAAGTTTGAACGCAAAAAAGCACACAGAGAAAGTAATTAAACGGGAAAAGGAAACGGAAAATATCTAGAACTACAGCCTAAAAGTATGCAATGTATAGAAAGTACAAAATCGTATTACAACAATACCTCGTCAGCACTATTAGCCTCTATATTAGCCACTAGCACTAACAACAACTCCTCCCATTCTGAGGAGATCTCAAACTCACACTCCTTTAGCCAAGAATCGGGTGAAATAACAGAATGTGTTTGGCGTCGTAGTGAGTTATCGGCTTTGGAATTTGTTATTTATGCTTTTGTGGTGCCTTCGTTGGCTTTTTTCGGTTTATGTGCCAACTTTATAAATGCCATTGTCTTTATGAGGCCCAAAATGACACCATCAGCTTTTAGTTACTTGGCTGCTCTCTCTTGGCTAGACTGTATATCGTGCATGCTAATTACCCTGACAGCCTTTTCACGCAGTTTCCTCTATTCGAGCACATTTTGGATGGCCTATGATTTTCAGTGGCAAACCCCTTTGTTTGGCATAACCACCGGAGCAGCAAATCTCATATTGGCCTGTGTTAGTTTGGATCGTTTTATTTATTTGCGTTGGGGCATACCGAATGGCACACCTAAGTTTTGTAGACGTTTTGTGGCTAGAAGAATGATTTTGGCTGTGATTTTATTAGCGATTATAGTGAATGTGCCCTATTTTTGTGTATTTGTGGTAAATGATGATGGAACATTTGAAACAACGGCATTTTACTTTTCCAAGTGAGTAATTTACGTTCTAAGTTTGCATTTATTTGGTTTTTTATTTGTGATTATGAAAGGAAAAGGATAAGGTTTTCTTTCTGTTGTGATGTTTTGATAATAATGGATTTGTTTTGTCGCTTCAAAAATTTACTACCGTTATAAATTAATGTAATTTTTTTAATGCCAGATAAGATAAGAATGAAATAAAGTGGCCAGATGTTTGAAAATCATAACACCGAAAACGGAAAATAAAAAATCGCCAAAAACTTTTAAAACACATAATGGATTACTCAGAATTAAACTATAACTGAACCAGAACTGAAATAGAACAGAACTAAACCTGAATTAGAACTGAACTAGAACTGAACTAGAACTGAACTAGAACTGAACTAGAACTGAACTAGAACTGAACTAGAACTGAACTAGAACTGAACTAGAACTGAACTAGAACTGAACTAGACTGAACTAGAACTGAACTAGACTGAACTAGAACTGAACTAGAACTGAACTAGAACTGAACTAGAACTGAACTAGAACTGAACTAGAACTGAACTAGAACTGAACTAGAACTGAACTAGAACTGAACTAGAACTGAACTAGAACTGAACTAGAACTGACTAGAACTGACTAGAACTGAACTAGAACTGAACTAGAACTGAACTAGAACTGAACTAGAACTGAACTAGAACTGAACTAGAACTGAACTAGAACTGAACTAGAACTGAACTAGAACTGAACTAGAACTGAACTAGAACTGAACTAGAACTGAACTAGAACGAACTAGAACTGAACTAGAACTGACTAGAACTGAACTAACTGAACAGAAAACTGAACTAGAACTGAACTAGAACTGAACTAGAACTGAACTAGAACTGACTAGAACTGAACTAGACTGAACTAGAACTGAACTAGAAACTGAACTAGAACTGAACTAGAACTGAACTAGAATACTGAACTAGAACTGAACTAGAACTGAACTAGAACTGACGAGAACTGAACTAACTGACTAGAACTGAAACTAGAACTGACTAGAACTGAACTAGAACTGAACTAGAACTGAACTAGAACTGACCTAGAACTGAACAGAAAGAACTGAACTAGAACTGAACGAGAACTGAACTAGAACTGAACTAGAACTGAACTAGAACTGAACTAGAACTGAACTAGAACTGAACTAGAACTGAACTAGAACTGAACTAGAACTGAACTAGAACTGAACTAGAACTGAACTAGAACTGAACTAGAACTGAACTAGAACTGAACTAGAACTGAACTAGAACTGAACTAGAACTGAACTAGAACTGAACTAGAACTGAACTAGAACTGAACTAGAACTGAACTAGAACTGAACTAGAACTGAACTAGAACTGAACTAGAACTGAACTAGAACTGAACTAGAACTGAACTAGAACTGAACTAGAACTGAACTAGAACTGAACTAGAACTGAACTAGAACTGAACTAGAACTGAACTAGAACTGAACTAGAACTGAACTAGAACTGAACTAGAACTGAACTAGAACTGAACTAGAACTGAACTAGAACTGAACTAGAACTGAACTAGAACTGAACTAGAACTGAACTAGAACTGAACTAAAACTAGAACTGAACTAGAACTGAACTAGAACTAACTAGAACTGAACTAGAACTGAACTAGAACTGAACTAGAACTGATCTAGAACTGATCTAGAACTGATCTAGAACTGAACTAGAACTGAACTAGAACTGAACTAGAACTGAACTAGAACTGAACTAGAACTGAACTAGAACTGAACTAGAACTGAACTAGAACTGAACTAGAACTGAACTAGAACTGAACTAGAACTGAACTAGAACTGAACTAGAACTGAACTAGAACTGAACTAGAACTGAACTAGAACTGAACTAGAACTGAACTAGAACTGAACTAGAACTGAACTAGAACTGAACTAGAACTGAACTAGAACTGAACTAGAACTGAACTAGAACTGAACTAGAACTGAACTAGAACTGAACTAGAACTGAAGTAGAAACTGAACTAGAACTGAACTAGAACTGAACTAGAACTGAACTAGAACTGAACTAGAACTGAACTAGAACTGAACTAGAACTGAACTAGAACTGAACTAGAACTGAACTAGAACTGAACTAGAACTGAACTAGAACTGAACTAGAACTGAACTAGAACTGACTAATGAACTAGAACTGAAAAAAATACACTAGTCTGGACTAGTCTATAATCTTGACTTCAGTCTGGTCTATAGTCAGGACTATATTTTCGTAAATAGTTCATAGTCTAGAATATATTAATTATATTCTATAGTCTGGACTATAATCTTGTATATAGTATGGTCTATAATAAAGTCTTCACTTTATTCTAGTCTTTACTGTGGTATGGAATATAGTCTAGCGAACAATCTGTACTATATATAGTCTTGATTACAATCTAACTTTTATCCCCTTTAACTGGTAACATATAGATTTATGCCAATTCACTGTCGATAAAAAGATTTTTAGAGATAAAATGTAGGAGAGACGGTCAAAAAATCATTATCTCTAACTATAAGTGACGTTAAGTAAAATACCGTCTAAATATTCATACATATACAAATGAATATATATTTTCATAACAAAAGCAGCAAGTACACACTTAACATAGATTAAAATGGAAGCATGTCTAATCAGTGACGTTTCCCAGAATATATATGTCATATTAAACAATCAAACAAATCAATTGATGAATTAATTGTAATTTAATATGATTTCTTTGTTAGAGCAAATAACATAAACTGTTGTAATTAGCTAAGAATTGTCCTACAAACTTAAAAACCATATTTTTGAATGACTTTTCTTCCGACATTGAAAAACAGGAAATAATAGAAATATTTTATTTTCTCTTACAGATATTATATGATCCACAATTGGTTTACTTTTATTTTGCTTACACTATTGCCGGCCATATTTTTAATGGTAGGCAATACAGCCATTTTAATAGCCTTCTGCCAATGGACTAAACAAAGTAAAAAATGTCAAAGTAATTATGCCAATGCTAGCAATAAAAATGCCCAAAATCGTTATAAGGTAAATAAATAAATGAATGACTAAAAAATCGATTAATTACTTGAAAATGTTTTACTTTCAGCATCAAATGAAACTAACCGTTACCATTATCATTGTCATAACACTTTATCTAGTGGGTGAGTTGCCCGCCCATTTAACCTCACGCAAAAGTGCCGTTAATCTACTTTATGGTGGTGATGTTTCTAAAGTAGATTTTAAAACCATGCAACGTTTAGAGGTCATATGTATAACGCTAAATGCCATACAACTTAGCATGAATATTATAGTATATGCTGTGATAAATCCCTCTTTTGTGCCAGAATTTTTTAATTGCCTAAAGGGTGCTTCGGATGTCTGCTTTCGCTTTATGGGTTGTCTGGCCTTGGCAAGCTGTTGGCATAAAACTTGCAGTTCAAGGAAGAAGAAACATAAAAATTCAGAGTGTGCTAATAATGAGGGCACAAATAATGCGAGTACTGATTTTAACGGGCATAGTTTGAGTGATATTCATTGTTATGAGGAGAACGAAAATGGACCAGATGAAAGCACTTTGGATGTGACGAGTCAGGGAAAAAGTGTGCGACAGGAGCTGGAAATTTCTGTAATATGTTTAGCAAATGTAAAGCAATCATTTGATAATCCTTCATTTAATTTAGAAATAGTAGAATAAATAATGAAACTAATTTTCAGAATATATCTTATTTAAGACCTTGTTTAGGATCGTTCGGGTAATGGATAGAATTTGAATTAATCTTGAGCTGAAATGGAACAGAACTAAAACTAAAGTAACTAGAACTTAACATAAAATGAACTCGAACTAAACTGAACTAGAACTGAACTAGAACTGAACTAGAACTGAACTAGAACTGAACTAGAACTGAACTAGAACTGAACTAGAACTGAACTAGAACTGAACTAGAACTGAACTAGAACTGAACTAGAACTGAACTAAAACTGAACTAGAACTGAACTAGAACTGAACTAGAACTGAACTAGAACTGAACTAGAACTGAACTAGAACTGAACTAGAACTGAACTAGAACTGATCTAGAACTGAAATAGAACTGAACTAGAACTGAACTAGAACTGAACTAGAACGGAACTAGAACTGAACTAGAACTGAACTAGAACTGAACTAGAACTGAATAGAACTGAACTAGAACTGAACTAGAATTGAACTAGAATTGAACTAGAACTGAACTAGAACTGAACTAGAACTGAACTAGAACTGAACTAGAACTGAACTAGAACTGAACTAGATCTGAACTAGAACTGAACTAGAACTGAACTAGAACTGAACTACAACTGAACTAGAACTGAACTAGAACTGAACTAGAACTGCACTAGAACTGAACTACAACTGAACTAGAACTAGAACTAAACTAGAACTGAACTAGAACTGAACTAGAACTGAACTAGAACTGGACTAGAACTGAACTAGAACTGAACTAGAACTGAACTAGAACTGAACTAGAACTGAACTAGAACTGAACTAGAACTGAACTAGAACTGAACTAGAACTGAACTAGAACTGAACTAGAACTGAACTAGAACTGAACTAGAACTGAACTAGAACTGAACTAGAACTGAACTAGAACTGAACTAGAACTGAACTAGAACTGAACTAGAACTGAACTAGAACTGAACTAGAACTGAACTAGAACTGAACTAGAACTGAACTAGAACTGAACTAGAACTGAACTAGAACTGAACTAGAACTGAACTAGAACTGAACTAGAACTGAACTAGAACTGAACTAGAACTGAACTAGAACTGAACTAGAACTGAAATAGAACTGAACTAAAACTGAACTAAAACTGAACTAGAATCAAAAGCTCGACTGGAGTATAGTCTATACAATTTTTTCTAAGTGTAAAAAATACTCAGAGTTGTACATTTTAGTATTAACTATGTATTTACCATATACCAAATATCAAAATAGAAGTTTTCGATACATGTGTAGTTAAAACATAACGGTACTAGACGGTCGGTTGACAAAATTAAAGTAAAAAAGATAAATTTAAAACAAATGTGAAAAATTAATTGAGAATATAATAATAAAATAAAAAAATCTTCTAAAACTGTAATTGGTATTTAAATCAAAAAAGTTTAATTTAATTAAAAACACTTTTAAAATAAAGAAAACTATGCAAATGCAAACTTAATAGTATGAGAAAAATATTGATTTTTCCAAATTGCATTTAATCCCAGTGGAGTCATATTGAAACGAAGCCACAGCTGTTGCTAAAAAAAACTATATACACTCACCTAAACATACATATGTTAAATCTTATATATAAATAACGGTAAAATACAACGCGAATTTGACCTATAAAATAAACGAACAATGGAAAAAAACGAACAAGAGGAAACAACAGACATCTTTGAGGAATGCAATAACATGGAAACAATTAAGGACGAGAATGAAGAATCCTTGCATGACCTTAATTTCCAGGCTCTAAGTGCCACAACTGATGAAGAATTGCAAGATTTAACAATTACCAATCCAAAACCAATAACAATCATCATGTTGTACCCGTGGGGGTAATAATTTGCTTAGTGACCATTTATTTGGGTATGACCAGTGTACAAAAATGTCTAGTAAGTTGTGTGGAAAATACTCTAATGACCGAGCCAGAACTGCAGCATAAAGACGACATTTTAAGTTATTTACAAAAAGCGGAAAAAACTCGATAATTCACAAATTCTCGAAAGACTTTTGGAATACAAAGATATATGCAAAGATTTAGAAGTATTTACCAAGGATATAAAGCCAAATGACGAGGAGAAAGATGAAGAAGACGTAGATGAAAATCATTATAATGAAGATAATGCAAATGAAGTTCTCAAGGTTATAGAGTCAGCGGTGTTGGTGATGTTGCTGGTCGAGAGGAGGAAGAAGAGGATGAGGAGGGCAGTAGTGAAAGTAGTAGTGGTGCCAGTGGTAGTGGTGACTGTGTTAAGTCCTCACGCCGTAAACTTAAAAATCAAAATATTCTATTAAGACGACAAATTCTAAAAATGGTTTCAATAAATATAATAAATCGACCAAAGCCAAATATCAAAAAAATCACAAAAAGGAATTGAATCTCAATAAAAAGAACTCTACAGCAGAACCAATTATTTATCTATTCGCTCTAGTTTTTATCTATTTACTTTTAAAGGCTGCCTCGGATATTAATCAGCATTATAAATCGGTAAGTTCTATTAAACTTTTAAACTGCTATTCAAGTATTTTTAATAATGATCAATTGAATCGTTATTTAAGAATCTAAACAGGTTTAAAACCGATTTTTGTGAGAAAATATGAAATAGATTTCCATCATAGCATTATGGACACAGAACTGAACTAGTACTGAACTTAAAATAGAACTGAACTGAACTAGAACTCAACCAAAACTGAACTAAAACTGAACTTAACTGAACTAGAACTGAACTAAGACTGAACTAGAACTGAACTAGAACTGAACTAGAACTGAACTAGAACTGAACTAGAACTGAACTAGAACTGAACTAGAACTGAACTAGAACTGAACTAGAACTGAACTAGAACTGAACTAGAACTGAACTAGAACTGAACTAGAACTGAACTAGAACTGAACTAGAACTGAACTAGAACTGAACTAGAACTGACAAACTAGAACTGAACTAGAACTGAACTAGAACTGAACTAGAACTGAACTAGAACTGAACTAGAACTGAACTAGAACTGAACTAGAACTGAACTAGAACTGAACTAGAACTGAACTAGAACTGAACTAGAACTGAACTAGAACTGAACTAGAACTGAACTAGAACTGAACTAGAACTGAACTAGAACTGAACTAGAACTGAACTAGAACTGAACTAGAACTGAACTAGAACTGAACTAGAACTGAACTAGAACTGAACTAGAACTGAACTAGAACTGAACTAGAACTGAACTAGAACTGAACTAGAACTGAACTAGAACTGAACTAGAACTGAACTAGAACTGAACTAGAACTGAACTAGAACTGAACTAGAACTGAACTAGAACTGAACTAGAACTGAACTAGAACTGAACTAGAACTGAACTAGAACTGAACTAGAACTGAACTAGAACTGAACTAGAACTGAACTAGAACTGAACGAACTGAACTAGAACTGAACTAGAACTGAACTAGAACTGAACTAGAACTGAACTAGAACTGAACTAGAACTGAACTAGAACTGAACGAACTGAACTAGAACTGAACTAGAACTGAACTAGAACTGAACTAGAACTGAACTAGAACTGAACTAGAACTGAACTAAACTGAACTAGAACTGAACTAGAACTGAACTAGAACTGAACTAGAACTGAACTAGAACTGAACTAGAACTGAACTAGAACTGAACTAGAACTGAACTAGAACTGAACTAGAACTGAACTAGAACTGAACTAGAACTGAACTAGAACTGAACTAGAACTGAACTAGAACTGAACTAGAACTGAACTAGACTGAACTAGAACTGAACTAGAACTGAACTAGAACTAAACTAGAACTGAACTAGAACTGAACTAGAACTGAACTAGAACTGAACTAGAACTGAACTAGAACTGAACTAGAACTGAACTAGAACTGAACTAGAACTGAACTAGAACTGAACTAGAACTGAACTAGAACTGAACTAGAACTGAACTAGAACTGAACTAGAACTGAACTAGAACTGAACTAGAACTGAACTAGAACTGAACTAGAACTAGAACTGAACTAGAACTGAACTAGAACTGAACTAGAACTGAACTAGAACTGAACTAGAACTGAACAGAACTGAACTAGAACTGAACTAGAACTGAACTAGAACTGAACTAGAACTGAACTAGAACTGAACTAGAACTGAACTAGAACTGAACTAGAACTGAACTAGAACTGAACTAGAACTGAACTAGAACTGAACTAGAACTGAACTAGAACTGAACTAGAACTGAACTAGAACTGAACTAGAACTGAACTAGAACTGAACTAGAACTGAACTAGAACTGAACTAGAACTGAACTAGAACTGAACTAGAACTGAACTAGAACTGAACTAGAACTGAACTAGAACTGAACTAGAACTGAACTAGAACTGAACTAGAACTGAACTAGAACTGAACTAGAACTGAACTAGAAACTGAACTAGAACTGAACTAGAACTGAACTAGAACTGAACTAGAACTGAACTAGAACTGAACTAGAACTGAACTAAAACTAGAACTGAACTAGAACTGAACTAGAACTGAACTAGAACTGAACTAGAACTGAACTAGAACTGATCTAGAACTGATCTAGAAACTGATCTAGAACTGAACTAGAACTGAACTAGAACTGAACTAGAACTGAACTAGAACTGAACTAGAACTGAACTAGAACTGAACTAGAACTGAACTAGAACTGAACTAGAACTGAACTAGAACTGAACTAGAACTGAACTAGAACTGAACTAGAACTGAACTAGAACTGAACTAGAACTGAACTAGAACTGAACTAGAACTGAACTAGAACTGAACTAGAACTGAACTAGAACTGAACTAGAACTGAACTAGAACTGAACTAAGAACTGAACTAGAACTGAACTAGAACTGAACTAGAACTGAACTAGAACTGAAGTAGAACTGAACTAGAACTGAACTAGAACTGAACTAGAACTGAACTAGAACTGAACTAGAACTGAACTAGAACTGAACTAGAACTGAACTAGAACTGAACTAGAACTGAACTAGAACTGAACTAAACTGAACTAGAACTGAACTAGAACTGAACTAGAACTGAACTAGAACTGAACTAGAAATGAACTAGAACTGAAAAAAATACACTAGTCTGGACTAGTCTATAATCTTGACTTCAGTCTGGTCTATAGTCAGGACTATATTTTCGTAAATAGTTCATAGTCTAGAATATATTAATTATATTCTAAGTCTGGACTATAATCTTGTATATAGTATGGTCTATAATAAGTCTTCACTTATTCTAGTCTTTACTGTGGTATGGAATATAGTCTAGCGAACAATCTGTACTATATATAGTCTTGATTACAATCTAACTTTTATCCCCTTTAACTGGTAACATATAGATTATGCCAATTCACTGTCGATAAAAAGATTTTTAGAGATAAAATGTAGGAGAGACGGTCAAAAAATCATTATCTCTAACTATAAGTGACGTTAAGTAAAATACCGTCTAAATATTCATACATATACAAATGAATATATATTTTCATAACAAAAGCAGCAAGTACACACTTAACATAGATTAAAATGGAAGCATGTCTAATCAGTGACGTTTCCCAGAATTATATGTCATATTAAACAATCAAACAAATCAATTGATGAATTAATTGTAATTTAATATGATTTCTTTGTTAGAGCAAATAACATAAACTGTTGTAATTAGCTAAGAATTGTCCTACAAACTTAAAAACCATATTTTTGAATGACTTTTTCTTCCGACATTGAAAAACAGGAAATAATAGAAATATTTTATTTTCTCTTACAGATATTATATGATCCACAATTGGTTTACTTTTATTTTGCTTACACTATTGCCGGCCATATTTTAATGGTAGGCAATACAGCCATTTTAATAGCCTTCTGCCAATGGAACTAAACAAAGTAAAAAATGTCAAAGTAATTATGCCAATGCTAGCAATAAAAATGCCCAAAATCGTTATAAGGTAAATAAATAAATGAATGACTAAAAAATCGATTAATTACTTGAAAATGTTTTACTTTCAGCATCAAATGAAACTAACCGTTACCATTATCATTGTCATAACACTTTATCTAGTGGGTGAGTTGCCCGCCCATTTAAACCTCACGCAAAAGTGCCGTTAATCTACTTTATGGTGGTGATGTTTCTAAAGTAGATTTTAAAACCATGCAACGTTTAGAGGTCATATGTATAGACGCTAAATGCCATACAACTTAGCATGATATTATAGTATATGCTGTGATAAATCCCTCTTTTGTGCCAGAATTTTTTAATTGCCTAAAGGGTGCTTCGGATGTCTGCTTTCGCTTTATGGTTGTCTGGCCTTGGCAAGCTGTTGGCATAAAACTTGCAGTTCAAGGAAGAAGAAACATAAAAATTCAGAGTGTGCTAATAATGAGGGCACAAATAATGCGAGTACTGATTTTAACGGGCATAGTTTGAGTGATATTCATTGTTATGAGGAGAACGAAAATGGACCAGATGAAAGCACTTTGGATGTGACGAGTCAGGGAAAAAGTGTGCGACAAGGAGCTGGAAATTTCTGTAATATGTTTAGCAAATGTAAAGCAATCATTTGATAATCCTTCATTTAATTTAGAAATAGTAGAATAAATAATGAAACTAATTTTCAGAATATATCTTATTTAAGACCTTGTTTAGGATCGTTCGGGTAATGGATAGAATTTGAATTAATCTTGAGCTGAAATGGAACAGAACTAAAACATAAAGTAACTAGAACTTAACATAAAAATGAACTCGAACTAACTGAACTAGAACTGAACTAGAACTGAACTAGAACTGACACTGACTAGAACTGAACTAGAACTGAACTAGAACTGAACTAGAACTGAACTAGAACTGAACTAGAACTGAACTAGAACTGAAACTAGAACTGAACTAGAACTGAACTAGAACTGAACTAGAACTGAACTAGACTGAACTAGAACTGACTAGAACTGAACTAGAACTGAACTAGAACTGATCTAGAACTGAAATAGAACTGAAACTAGAACTGAACTAGAACTGAACTAGAACGGAACTAGAACTGAACTAGAACTGAACTAGAACTGAACTAGAACTGAATAGAAACTGAACTAGAACTGAACTAGAATTGAACTAGAATTGAACTAGAACTGAACTAGAACTGAACTAGAACTGAACTAGAACTGAACTAGAACTGAACTAGAACTGAACTAGATCTGAACTAGAACTGAACTAGAACTGAACTAGAACTGAACTACAACTGAACTAACTGAACTAGAACTGAACTAGAACCACTGAACTGAACTGCACTAGAACTAGAACTACTAACTGAACTAGAACTAGAACTGAACTAGAACTGAACTAGAACTGGAACTAGAACTGACTAGAACTGGAACTAGAACTGAACTAGAACTGAACTAGAACTGAACTAGAACTGAACTAGAACTGAACTAGAACTGAACTAGAACTGAACTAGAACTGAACTAGAACTGAACTAGAACTGAACTAGAACTGAACTAGAACTGAACTAGAACTGAACTAGAACTGAACTAGAACTGAACTAGAACTGAACTAGAACTGAACTAGAACTGAACTAGAACTGAACTAGAACTGAACTAGAACTGAACTAGAACTGAACTAGAACTGAACTAGAACTGAACTAGAACTGACTAGAACTGAACTAGAACTGAACTAGAAACTGAACTAGAACTGAACTAGAACTGAACTAGAACTGAACTAGAACTGAAATAGAACTGAACTAAAACTGAACTAAAACTGAACTAGAATCAAAGCTCGACTGGAGTATAGTCTATACAATTTTTTCTAAGTGTAAAAAATACTCAGAGTTGTACATTTTAGTATTAACTATGTATTTACCATATACCAAATATCAAAATAGAAGTTTTCGATACATGTAGTAGTTAAAACATAACGGTACTAGACGGTCGGTTGACAAAATTAAAGTAAAAAGATAAATTTAAAACAAAATGTGAAAAATTAATTGAGAATATAATAATAAAATAAAAAAATCTTCTAAACTGTAATTGGTATTTAAATCAAAAAAGTTTAATTTAATTAAAAACACTTTTAAATAAAGAAAACTATGCAAATGCAAACTTAATAGTAATGAGAAAAATATTGATTTTTCCAAATTGCATTTAATCCCAGTGGAGTCATATTGAAACGAAGCCAACAGCTGTTGCTAAAAAAAACTATATCACACTCACCTAAACATACATATGTTAAATCTTATATAAATAACGGTAAAATACAACGCGAATTTGACCTATAAAATAAACGAACAATGGAAAAAAACGAACAAGAGGAAACAACAGACATCTTTGAGGAATGCAATAACATGGAAACAATTAAGGACGAGAATGAAGAATCCTTGCATGACCTTAATTTCCAGGCTCTAAGTGCCACAACTGATGAAGAATTGCAAGATTTTAACAATTACCAATCCAAAACCAATAACAATCATCATGTTGTACCCGTGGGGGTAATAATTTGCTTAGTGACCATTTATTTGGGTATGACCAGTGTACAAAAATGTCTAGTAAGTTGTGTGGAAAATACTCTAATGACCGAGCCAGAACTGCAGCATAAAGACGACATTTTAAGTTATTTACAAAAAGCGGAAAAACTCGATAATTCACAAATTCTCGAAAGACTTTTGGAATACAAAGATATATGCAAAGATTTAGAAGTATTTACCAAGGATATAAAGCCAAATGACGAGGAGAAAGATGAAGAAGACGTAGATGAAAATCATTATAATGAAGATAATGCAAATGAAGTTCTCAAGGTTATAGAGGTCAGCGGTGTTGGTGATGTTGCTGGTCGAGAGGAGGAAGAGAGGATGAGGAGGGCAGTAGTGAAAGTAGTAGTGGTGCCAGTGGTAGTGGTGACTGTGTTAAGTCCTCACGCCGTAAACTTAAAAATCAAAATATTCTATTAAGACGACAAATTCTAAAAATGGTTTCAATAAATATAATAAATCGACCAAAGCCAAATATCAAAAAAATCACAAAAAGGAATTGAATCTCAATAAAAAGAACTCTACAGCAGAACCAATTATTTATCTATTCGCTCTAGTTTTTATCTATTTACTTTTAAAGGCTGCCTCGGATATTAATCAGCATTATAAATCGGTAAGTTCTATTAAACTTTTAAACTGCTATTCAAGTATTTTTAATAATGATCAATTGAATCGTTATTTAAGAATCTAAACAGGTTTAAAACCGATTTTTGTGAGAAAATATGAAATAGATTTCCATCATAGCATTATGGACACAGAACTGAACTAGTACTGAACTTAAAATAGAACTGAACTGAACTAGAACTCAACCAAACTGAACTAAAACTGAACTTAAACTGAACTAGAACTGAACTAAGACTGAACTAGAACTGAACTAGAACTGAACTAGAACTGAACTAGAACTGAACTAGAACTGAACTAGAACTGAACTAGAACTGAACTAGAACTGAACTAGAACTGAACTAGAACTGAACTAGAACTGAACTAGAACTGAACTAGAACTGAACTAGAACTGAACTAGAACTGAACTAGAACTGAACTAGAACTGAACTAGAACTGAACTAGAACTGAACTAGAACTGAACTAGAACTGAACTAGAACTGAACTAGAACTGAACTAGAACTAGACTGAACTAGAACTGAACTAGAACTGAACTAGAACTGAACTAGAACTGAACTAGAACTGAACTAGAACTGAACTAGAACTGAACTAGAACTGAACTAGAACTGAACTAGAACTGAACTAGTACTGAACTAGAACTGAACTAGAACTGAACTAGAACTGAACTAGAACTGAACTAGAACTGAACTAGAACTGAACTAGAACTGAACTAGAACTGAACTAGAACTGAACTAGAACTGAACTAGAACTGAACTACGAACTAGAACTGAACTCGAACTGAACTAGAACTGAACTAGAACTGAACTAGAACTGAACTAGAACTGAACTAGAACTGAACTAGAACTGAACTAGAACTGAACTAGAACTGAACTAGAACTGAACTAGAACTAGAACTGAACTAGAACTGAACTAGAACTGAACTAAAACTGAACTAGAACTGAACTGAACTAGAACTGAACTAGAACTGAACTAGAACTGAACTAGAACTGAACTAGAACTGAACTAGAACTGAACTAGAACTGAACTAGAACTGAACTAGAACTGAACTAGAACTGAACTAGAACTGAACTAGAACTGAACTAGAACTGAACTAGAACTGAACTAGAACTGAACTAGAACTGAACTAGAACTGAACTAGAACTGAACTAGAACTGAACTAGAACTGAACTAGAACTGAACTAGAACTGAACTAGAACTGAACTAGAACTGAACTAGAACTGAACTAGAACTGAACTAGAACTGAACTAGAACTGAACTAGAACTGAACTAGAACTGAACTAGAACTGAACTAGAAATGAACTAGAACTGAACTAGAACTGAACTAGAACTGAACTGGAACTGAACTAGAACTGAACTAAAACTGAACTAGAACTGAACTAGAACTGAACTAGAACTGAACTAGAACTGAACTAGAACTGAACTAGAACTGAACTAGAACTGAACTAGAACTGAACTAGAACTGAACTAGAACTGAACTAGAACTGAACTAGAGCTGAACTAGAACTGAACTAGAACTGAACTAGAACTGAACTAGAACTGAACTAGAACTGAACTAGAACTGAACTAGAACTGAACTAGAACTGAACTAGAACTGAACTAGAACTGAACTAGAACTGAACTAGAACTGAACTAGAACTGAACTAGAACTGAACTAGAACTGAACTAGAACTGAACTAGAACTGAACTAGAACTGAACTAGAACTGAACTAGAACTGAACTAGAACTCAAATAGAACTGAACTAGAACTGAACTAGAAATTAACTAGAAATTAACTAGAACTTAACTAGAACTGAACTGAAACTGAACTAGAACTGAATTAGAACTAAACTAGAACTGAACTAGAACTGAACCTAAAACTGTATCTCAATTTGAGACTTAATTAAGACTTTAGGTTATTCATATAACAACTACTTCCTTTTTAAGAACTCCTTCATGTCTTTAATACACTTTTTTGCCTTTCTTTCATTCTTCTACAACTTTTAGCAAAATAAAAACGATAAACGTTTAAGACGTTGCTCTTTACAATCCTATGCCCAAACCCATCGACCGGATCGTCGAGCCTCAAAAGGTATTTCAGCTAAAAGTTTGCCGAAATTCTAAAAAAATGTCAATGTCAACTATAGCATTTATACAAACTATAATCAAATCAAAATGAAAAAGTATTCCAATTAAAATCAAAAAACAAATTACTAAAAAGGTCCTTAATTAAAGAACAAATTCTAAACTAGTAAAAATGTTATAATTTCAAAAAGTTTTATTGAAAACACAAAAAAAAAACTTTAACTAATAGCTTTAAAACCAAGTATATTTTAACTAAATGGAATTTTTACCCCCATACACTTTATATTCATATTAAATATTATAGACTTATCAATATCAATAGTAAATGTGTGCAATTTTAAATGTACTTGTAGTTAAAAACAAATAAAAAATAAAGAAAAAGTTTCCAACTTTTCTAACTATCTCTGAATGTATGTACTGTAAATGTGATTAATATTTAATGTAACACTTTTTTTTATAATTAAAAACAAAGTATTGATAATAAATCGAAAAAAGAGTTTAAAGTTAGAATTAAATTCTACTCTTTTTCTTTTCGATTTAATATTAATACAACTTTTTTAATATTTACTATCTTTTTATCTCTTTGCCTCATTTTTAAAACACTTTTGTGAAATTTTCTACTAAATCACACACTCACAAACATTTTCTTAATAAACCAACTGATCTCTCCCTGACTGTATTTTTGTATATACTTATTATATAGACTATTTAATTATATATTTATAATTTGTTTTTAGAAAAATATATTTAACTATATATATTGTACAATGTATGAAATTAGAAATTTTATTGCAACTTACTATAAATGTGTAATTTAATTATATGAACAAAAAAAAGAAAAAATAAGTGAATTTTAAACTAATAAAAAAAAAACTATTATCAAAACTCTATTGTTGCCTTTAACTACTGTCTCATGTTGTTTGCCATTTCTTTTATTAACACTTAGAACACTATCAATCTCACAACCTGACACAATTTTCTATAATTTGCAATTTATTCACTTTAAACCATTTTTTAAATTTTTCTTTATTGAATTAAACTAATCCTTGAACTGAACTGTAATTAGAACTTAACTAGAACTAAACTAGAAACTGAACTAGAACTGAACTAGAACTGAACTAGAACTGAACTAAAACTGAACTAGAACTGTACTCGAACTGAACTAGAACTGAACTAGAACTAAACTAGAACTGAACTAGAACTGAACTAGAACTGAACTAGAACTGAACTAGAACTGAACTAGAACTGAACTAGAACTGAACTAGAACTGAACTAGAACTGAACTAGAACTGAACTAGAACTGAACTAGAACTGAACTAGAACTGAACTAGAACTGAACTAGAACTGAACTAGAACTGAACTAGAACTGAACTAGAACTGAACTAGAACTGAACTAGAACTGAACTAGAACTGAACTAGAAATGAACTAGAACTGAACTAGAACTGAACTAGAACTGAACTAGAACTGAACTAGAACTGAACTAGAACTGAACTAGAACTGAACTAGAACTGAACTAGAACTGAACTAGAACTGAACTAGAACTGAACTAGAACTGAACTAGAACTGAACTAGAACTGAACTAGAACTGAACTAGAACTGAACTAGAACTGAACTAGAACTGAACTAGAACTGAACTAGAACTGAACTAGAACTGAACTAGAACTGAACTAGAACTGAACTAGAACTGAACTAGAACTGAACTAGAACTGAACTAGAACTGAACTAGAACTGAACTAGAACTGAACTAGAACTGAACTAGAACTGAACTAGAACTGAACTAGAACTGAACTAGAACTGAACTAGAACTGAACTAGAACTGAACTAGAACTGAACTAGAACTGAACTAGAACTGAACTAGAACTGAACTAGAACTGAACTAGAACTGAACTATAACTGAACTAGAACTGAACTAGAACTGAACTAGAACTGAACTAGAACTGAACTAGAACTGAACTAGAACTGAACTAGAACTAAACTAGAACTAAACTAGAACTGAACTAGAACTGAACTAGAACTGAACTAGAACTGAACTAGAACTGAACTGAACTGAACTGAACTAGAACTGAACTAGAACTGAACTAGAACTGAACTAGAACTGAACTAGAACTGAACTAGAACTGAACTAGAACTAGAACTGAACTAGAACTGAACTAGAACTGAACTAGAACGAACTAGAACTGAACTAGAACTGAACTAGAACTGAACTAGAACTGAACTAGAACTGAACTAGAACAGAACTACAACTGAACTAGAACTGAACTAGAACTGAACTAGAACTGAACTAGAACTGAACTAGAACAGAACTACAACTGAACTAGAACTGAACTAGAACTGAACTAGAACTGAACTAGAACTGAACTAGAACTAAACTAGAACTAAACTAGAACTGAACTAGAACTGAACTAGAACTGAACTAGAACTGAACTAGAACTGAACTGAACTGAACTAGAACTGAACTAGAACTGAACTAGAACTGAACTAGAACTGAACTAGAACTGAACTAGAACTGAACTAGAACTAGAACTGAACTAGAACTGAACTAGAACTGAACTAGAACTGAACTAGAACTGAACTAGAACTGAACTAGAACTGAACTAGAACTGAACTAGAACTGAACTAGAACTGAACTAGAACTGAACTAGAACTGAACTAGAACTGAACTAGAACTGAACTAGAACTGAACTAGAACTGAACTAGAACTGAACTAGAACTGAACTAGAACTGAACTAGAACTGAACTAGAACTGAACTAGAACTGAACTAGAACTGACTAGAACTGAACTAGAACTGAACTAGAACTGAACTAGAACTGAACTAGAAACTGAACTAGAACTGAACTAGAACTGAACTAGAACTGAACTAGAACTGAACTAGAACTGAACTAGAACTGAACTAGAACTGAAATAGAACTGAACTAGAACTGAACTAGAACTGAACTAGAACTGAACTGAGAACTAGAACTGAACTAGAACTGAACTAGAACTGAACTAGAACTGAACTAAAACTGAACTAGAACTGAACTAGAACTGAACTAGAACTGAAATAGAACTGAACTAGAACTGAACTAGAACTGAACTAGAACTGAACTAGAACTGAACTAGAACTGAACTAGAACTGAACTAGAACTAAACTAGAACAGAACTACAACTGAACTAGAACTGAACTAGAACTGAACTAGAACCGAACTAGAACTGAACTAGAACTGAACTAGAACTGAACTAGAACTGAACTAGAACTGAACTAGAACTGAACTAGAACCGAACTAGAACTGAACTTCAACTGAACTACAACTGAACTAGAACTGAACTAGAACTAAACTAGAACTAAACTAGAACAGAACTACAACTGAACTAGAACTGAACTAGAACTGAACTAGAACTGAACTAGAACTGAACTAGAACAGAACTACAACTGAACTAGAACTGAACTACAACTGAACTAGAAACTGAACTCAAAATGAACATGTTCCCACTCTACACATTTTGAGTTAATTTTATTGTTATTCTTTTAAATTACTATAATTTATTTAAATTTTCCATTTAAGCTTTGTAAAATTTGTTCTATTTAATCTATTGAATTCCATTTTTATAAATTTCCTTCCACAACATTTGTCACACTAAATTCTTTACACAAACAAATTATATTTGTGTTGTTTTGCTAATTTTCTTAAATTTTAATTAAAAAAAAAATCAAACAAAATTATTAGAAACTTAACAATTTACTAGTAATTATCCTTTCTAACATCCTTTAATCATTCCCAACTAACAAATTATATAAAAATATACAAAAACTACAACAGAATTGGCTTTAAAACAAAAACAACAGCTACAACAACAACAAACAACAACGTTTAAAAACATTATCCCGCTCCTCCAGTCAAGAACAACAAAGTTATCATTATACTCATCATCATCATCAACAGCAACAACATTTAATGGATGCATCACCACAAAAAACTGAACAACATGTTATTCAATGCACTGGCTCTCCCGTACGTCCTAAAGTTTACTATTCAAGCAATTGGCAATTATTAAGACAGCATACCACCACACAATCTGTGGATAATTCTGATCTATTGATTGGCGCACGTGGGTAATGCAGGGTAAATTGAAATTAGTTTTAGAATATTTGTTAAATGTTGATGAAAATTTCTTTAAAACTTTTAATTTAAGAAATACATGCTACAATGATGGCCAGACGTTTGTTCAGTGCCAGCTGCCCTAAGCTATCAAAGGCAAAAGTTATCCACCAATGTTTCACCATTAAGTATTGTTAATGATCATGTTAATGTATCCCTAAGTAGACGCACCTCTATAACATCATCCTTACCTTTAGCCACAATGGATCCTACAGATAGTTTGGCACCAGAAACCAAACGTAGAGTACGTATGATAAATAGACATTAGGTGGGGTTGTGTGTGGAGTAGACGTTTTTTTTTTTAATGGAAAAATATTGATGTTTACTTTTTAAATATTAAATAGATATTAAGAAATCATTTAAATTACTCACCTAAGATAAACTAGAAGATGTTAAATGTTAGCTGGACACAATTATTTCATTTTTTTTTTTTTTTTTTTTGTGGCCCAGAGGGCTTTTGATGCATTTGGGACTAAAAAAAAAACTTAAACACTAATGCCCCTTAAAGACTTATTTTACATTTCACTTTTATTAACACAACCCTTTAATAAATAGATTTTCTTTTAATTACATTTATTTTAATTTTATTTCATTTTTTTGTGGCTCAGAGGGCTTTTCATGTATTACAATAAAAAGATTTGAGACTAAACAACACTTAAACACCTTTTTTTAACTAATGCCCCTTAAACACTTATTTTACACTTCACTTTATTAACACAACACTTTAATAATAAATTTTTGTTTTAACTACATTTATTACATTTATTTTCATTTTATTTCATTATATTAATTTTTTCTCTAAATTTTCTCGAACGCCACAACTCCCGCTTTAAAATTCGCGTTATTATTAACAATTGTCAAATAATATTTATAACAAGATTACCATTATTACAGCTTATATGAAATTAGCATAAAAAAATTTTACTTTACTTTACTTCAACATTGAGAGCTTTGGCAATCCTAGTGCCAAAGGAAACAAGAAAACAAATGACAGGTTAACAAATAACAATTACAATAGGATTACCATCATTAAAGCAAGTATGAAATTAAGAGATATTTGTTAGTCATAAACCCTAAATTCTTGCTAAGGCAACTCTGTTATAAAATAAATAGGAAACAGGAAAGCAAAACAAAACAAAAAAATTACTTTTCCAAAAATGCAGTTTGGTAAAGAAATTTAGATATTTTATGAAAATCATGAATGAAAATTGCTAATATATAATTTTGATAAAGTAAAAAGTATGCAATTGGCCAAAATGTATTTGTTGACTACAGAAAACAGACCGCCAACTCAAGTACAATCTTTATTTTTAGGAAAATACGTCACCAAAGTTCCTTTTTTATGGTTTTTTAACAAAACTAATCTAAAATTAAGTTAAATTGTACTAGTACTGACTAGAACTGACTAGAAGTGAACTAAAACTGAACTAGAACTTAACTAGAACTGAACTAGAACTTAACTAGAACTGACCTAGAACTGACTGAACTGACAGACTGATTTAGAACTGAACTAGACGAACTAGAACTGAACTAGAACTGAACTAGAACTGAACTAGAACTAGAACTGAACTAGAACTGAACTAGAACTGAACTAGAACTGAACTAGAACTGAACTAGAACTGAACTAGAACTGAACTAGAACTGAACTAGAACTGAACTAGAATTGAACTAGAACTGAACTAGAACTGAACTAGAATTGAACTAGAACTGAACTAGAACTGAACTAGAACTGAACTAGAACTGAACTAGAACTGAACTAGAACTGAACTAGAACTGAACTAGAACTGAACTAGAACTGAACTAGAACTGAACTAGAACTGAACTTGAACTGAACTAGAACTGTACTAGAACTGAACTAGAACTGAACTAGAAGTGAACTAAACTGAACTAGAACTTAACTAGAACTGAACTTGAACTTAACTTGAACTGAACTAGAACTGAACTAGAACTGAACTAGAACTGAACTAGAACTGAACTAGAACTGAACTAGAACTGAACTAAAACTGAACTAGAACTGAACTAGAACTGAACTAGAACTGAACTAGAACTGAACTAGAACTGAACTAGAACTGAACTAGAACTGAACTAGAACTGAACTAGAACTGAACTAGAACTGAACTAGAACTGAACTAGACTGAACTAGACTGAACTAGAATTAACTGAACTGACTAGAACTGACTAGAACTGAACTAGAACTGACTAGAACGAACTAGAACTGAACTAGATACTGAACTAGAACTGAACTAGAACTGAACTAGAACTGAACTAGAACTGAACTAGAACTAGACTACTAGAACTGAACTATAACTGAACTGAGAACTGAACTAGAACTGAACTAGAACTGAACTAGAACTGAACTAGAACTGAACTAGAACTGAACTAGAACTGAACTCGAACTGAACTAGAACTGAACTAGAACTGAACTAGAACTGAACTAGAACTGAACTAGAACTGAGAACTAGAACTGAACTAGAACTGAACTAGACTGAACTAGAACTGAACTAGACTGAACTAGAAACTGAACTTGAACTGAACTAGAACTGAACTTGAAATGAACTAGATGTGAAGTTAACCGAACTAGAAGTAAACTAGAACTGAATTAGAAATAAATTAAAACTGAACGGGATCTCGATAGGAACTGATTTAAAATTTTAATTTAATATATTTTCCTTAAAATTTGTTAAATTTGAGAAAAAAGTTTAGAAAAGGTCATCAAAATAGTGGATAATTTGGAAATGTTTTTTATTACCAAATCCTCCTACCTTTCCTCCAAAGCCAAAACATTTACTTATACTTTAAAGATAGTGTAATTAATAGGAAAAAAACAAACATTTTCATTTAATTATAAAACAATTTTACAAAAAAGTAGTAGTTTTTATTCAATAAGATGTTTTCTTAAATAAATGTTTAGAATGTTGTGTATATGTTATTTAAATTAGTTATTTTTTTTAATATATATAAATTTAAATGTATGATAGTATAAGGAGAAAGGATATGTACGTAAATGAATGTTTTTTTTTTTGTCTTTTTTTTAGCGTAGTAGTATATAATTTGTATAATTTAAACAAATTAAAAAAAAATAAATTTATTATAAATATATATTTATTATATATGTACTCTTATAGGTAAATGTATTAATTAAAATATTATTTACAAACTATATTATATAATTTAATTTATTTTACTAAATTAAACACAATACAGCTAAATATTAAACAATAAAATTACAAAATTATTATAAAAATAGTATTTTTTTAGCTTTTTATAAAAAAAATATAATTTTGTATTTGTAGAATATAAAAATAGTTTAAAAATTTACGTTTTAAATTAGATTTACATGTTTTGTTAATTTCGTAAAGAAGTTTAAATGTTTGTGTGAAACAATATGTTGTAACTTAGTTATCTTATGTATATTAATTTTTAAAATATACTTAGAAAATGTAAAGCTAACTAAACAATAGTAAGGCAAGATTATTTTTTTCGTTTTTTTTGTTTTATTCAAAGTAAATATATTAAATTTTCAGGCTTTTTATGTTTATATAAAATAATGATAATATATTTGAAATTAACCCTAAAAAGGTTTGATTTAATGGTAAAATATTTGAATTGTTGTTTTTTATGGAAGACAGTTTGATTAAAACGGCTCTTGGTTGAGAATAAGCAGAATAAACAGAACTGAAGTAGAAGTTATCTACAACAGATCTGAAATTTATTTGGAATTGATTTAAAATTGGAATAATAGTAATCATGATCTGAACTATAATTGGGCTATGATCTGCAGCTGATATAGAAATTAAATAGAACTTCAAAAAAAAAAAATAAAACTATTTTTATATAAACAAATTTAAGGCCCATTTGTGTTTCGTTTCGTCTCACTTTTCTTTTAACTAACTTAAAAAGTTAGACTTATATAAATAGTGTAAATAAAAATTACAAAAACTAACTACAAAACTAACTGGTAACTGGCTAACTAAGTTCATTACCTTCATACAGGCTCTCACAACTTTCCAGTAAACGTAACACCGGTGATATATCATACGGATACAGTTGTCGCGATACCAGACGTGATATTTGCAAACGTAAACGTATCAACACACTCATGGCCTCATCCAGTGTCGACGAGCCCATGCCGAAGTCATGACAACTCTGTACAAACATTGACCAATTCATGCGTATATACTTAAGAAAACGCAAGAGATACAACAGAAAACATGTCTCATTGCTGACCAATAGATCCAACAGTAAATCAGAACTATTCGATATCATTTTCAGGAACTCTAGAAACGTATAGACCGGATTGAGCATTGACACTAGTTCGGGAAAGGCATTATTGCGAAATGAAATGCCAGCCGTGACGTCCAGCGTACACACCATGGCCTCAATGAGATGATCATCTTGATCATCGAATAAATGTATTAGGATTTTACTAAAATGACACTCCGGATGAAATTCCAAGGTGTGTTTAATGAATGATTCCAATTTACGCAATACATCACGTATGGAACGTTCGATCAGCACCATATCCTGAAAGGCATCATAGTCGGTGGAGTCTATAGAAGAGTCTGAAGAATCACTGCGTATTTCCTTGACAGTGACGGCAATGGATTTAAGCACCAGTAGAACAATTTTCTGTAGAATAGTTTTATCCATTTCTATGACATCGCTAGAGTTTAAAGCATTTTCCGTGTTAAGGGAAAATTGTGTCTGCAATGTATTTAGGCCATAGTTAATGGGTTTCCTTTTGAAGCCAATAAGACCCACTATGTTTTCCGGCTGACGACGAGGTAGAGATTCTAAAATGCGAAAATCCTTAACATGCCGCACTATTTGATGGGCCAGCATACAAGTCTCATCGGGCAGCATATCCTGCAAGGCTAAGGTGGAGCCATAGCAAAGAGCCTCATTAAACAGACAGAGCATTTGCTTATAAACGGTGCAGGATAGATTTTGATTTAGTAACAATTCAAACTTATCCAATTGAGCATAAAAAGGCAAAGTTTCTACTATGGAGAGATTGGCCTTTACCGAGATAATGTTCTCCCATAATTGCAGGAAATTTAATATACAATTTTCGGCATTCTCCACCGTCAAATGATTGGCTATAAGCGATGACATGTTCTTAACCAAAGCGGGCCATTTATTTTCGAGTATTTTTATGGTTATGCACTTGAGATGGGTGGTATCGAAACTTTCCGAGTCGGTAAGGGTAATTAAATGACAGCCCTGTTGCTGTACCAGGTGGGGATGAGACGTTGTTAGATGATGAGCAGGATGATGAAAGGCTGGATTTGGCAAATTGTTGTAATGATGATGAGGATGGGGAGGAGGATGATGTTGTTGATTTGTTGCTGTAGAGGAGGAGGGACCCTCTGCCAGATTTTCATGGGAACGATAGTGTACTGCAAAATAATTGGACTCTAGCGAGGGCTGTTGGGCCTGAAAATGCAAATAACCCAGATGGCTATCATCTACCGCTGCAGCATTATGGTTATTACTATGAAATGTGGCAGTGGAAGGCGAAGGTAGACTGTCGTTTTGTGTATCAGCAATTTCCTCCTCCAACGGATGCAAGTCAATATCTTTCCATTCGACTATGCGCTTAATAATTTCCAAACTAAAATGTATCTTTTGCACCGCTTTATGATCTAGACGATCAAAATTAAATAAATTATCCACCAGCTTCTTTAGCCAATCATCATCCATTTCCTGTTTGGCTATAACCAAAAAAGAAGCCAATACACGTCCGGCCAAAAACTGTACATACGAATTACTATAGCCGGCCAACACTATAATCTCATCGATCAGATTGTGATCATTTCGTATGAGAGCATCACAAACATCCATTATGCGGGCACAAATGAAACCCTTTGAGTTTTGTTTCAAATAAATATCAAACATTAACTGTAGATTCGAGAGAAATTGCAGTAATTTATTGGTGGGCCATTCGCTAAGATTGGCCACACGCTTTTGGCCATTGGCATCCAGGGAATAGTGAGATTGAAAAGGTTTTCTTAGCATACGTTCCGAGACACCACATAGACATTGTTTGTTAAGGGATTCCTCAAATTCACGCATATCTTGTGAAGCGGTCAGCTCATCCAAATGTTGTTGTGTGAATGTAAATCGGGGTTTATGGTTAGAGGAGTTAACACTATGTTTACTAAGTGCTAATAAGTCAGGTAAACTACTGCGATCTACTTCATCATGTGAATTGCTGCTGGAGGAGGATGCGGAGGAGGAGGCGGAGGAAGAAGTATAATTTACTAAACTATTAGACATAATATCATCCGCTTCATGTAGATTATGCAGATGCTGCTGCTGAAGATGATGAAGGTGACCATTTGTTATAGGCAAGATGTGTGTTAAATTTTGTACATTTAATAGCTGCGTTAGGGAGGCAGCTCTAGAGGATGAGGGTGTAGAGCTGGGTGAGCTATCCGTTGAGGACGTTGATGATGAACATGAAGAGCTTAAATTTTTGTTATTTTCTCCTGTATCTATAATATCTGGAGGTGGAGATAACTTTGCTTTGGAACTGCCATTTAAAGGTTTGATTTTTTCTATTTTTTGCCTTTTTGTTTGGGGCTGTTCTGCATTATGTCCATTATTATTGTTATTGTTTAAATTATTAGCTACCAAATTGCTGGAGGTGGTAATATTGTTATTATTAGCATTAGTGGGAGTTATGCCATTGGTTTGGCCATATAATATATCCTTTTGTGTTCTATTATTCTGTTCCGCTGAAGAAGACATAGTTGCCGTAGTGTTTTAGCGTTCCGGACGCTTTTCCTTAACACTACCACAATATTATTAATATAATTTAGTTTTTCTACCAGTCTTCTCGGCCAGAATTTACACACTGTTGTTTTGTTTCTTTTTTCAGCTAAAATTACACAAAAACAACAAAATTTTTAGAAATTTTTGGGTTCAATATAAAGAAATTTATTTTAAGCATCACCATAAGCTGCTTCTTTTTCTTTGTAGCAACTCTATGATGCCATGGGACAAAAGGTGCTACCGTGCTACGCATTCACAAGGTTACGTGTGCATTTTGCTTAGGCGGAGTTATTTTAAGGTAGCACTTTAGTTTACACACTTATTTTTTATTATTTTCTTTAGTTTTTATGAATTTTGTTTTATTTTATTAAAAAATTTATAAATTTTTCTCTTTATTTGTTACCATTTATTATTATTTACCTTTTTTTTCTCTTTTAAACTGTTAGTGTCACTATTTTTGTTTTTGCTTGTTTTTCTTTAATGATCTTACTAAGCATTTGTTGTTTTTGCTTTAATTCCTTTATTAGCCACATTTCTCATTTACAAAAAATTAGGTTTTTTGTTTAAATAACATTTTGTTTGTTTAAATATTTAAATCACTTTTAAAATTTTCGAATTTTTACACATAAAATAAAAGAGCTGAAGAATTTTTTTACTTGATTTTCGACTTCTTAATTACACACATTACGCGTCGCCATCTTGCTTTATTTTTGCCCTACTTGACATTTACAGTGTTGTATTTGCGTTAGTAAATGTAAAGTAAACTTGGCAGTACTTTTTATTTTAGATACGGCATTACCATAATCCGTAATGTAGAAACACTGCTTTATCCTTAAACAACTGTTTTCTTTTCTTTTTGTTTATTAACTTAACAGTGTGGTCTACTTTATTTATTTTTATATATTTGTTCAACAAATAAGTAGGTTTTTTGTAGAATAAAGTTTAGAAATTGATTTTATTGTTATATTGACTTAAAAATATTGTTCACTTCTGTTAAATTTTGGTGTTATTAAAGTAATTTTTAAAACTTTAGCTGAGTTTATAAAAATCAGTGATTTTTTTAGTTTTTTTAGTAAGCGTTTTTTATTGCTTTAAGTTGTTTGTTCACACTGAATACTTTTGTTTTTCATTTGACATTGAGGTGGTATGTTTAAAGTCGCTGGAATATTTCATATTTTAAACCGAAAATTACAATTTCATTTATTATTTGAATCATATTGCAAGCGTACGCTAACAAAGTAATATCTATTTTAATAATATAACATATTTTTTTAAATTTTTTGTGTACTTCAAAAAAATATATACCAACTAAACAAATAAATTAGCATTAAAACAACAACAATGGCTGGCCCACTACCTTTATTAACCACGGAAGCAGTTTACAAAAAATTGCAAGAATACTATCAAGCCAATGGTGAAAAAATTAACATTAAGGATTTATTCCAACAAGATGCTGAACGTTTTAATAAATTCAGGTATGTACCCTTTAAAATATATATAAAAAACTGAAATCTACAAAAACAGCAACCACCCCCACCAACTAAATGTATTTCAAGTAGTTAGGAGCCGGTGTTTTTTTCTTTTTATTTAATGCATACTGGGTATTAATTTATAATCATGGCATTTTATAACAGCAATTAGTTTTATTTGTTTAATATTAGTTTTGTTTTATAAACAAAGAAAACGTAATTTAATTAAATATTTAATTTAACTTAGGGGTTACTGTCAAGGTCATTTTTTTTCATTTCAATATTGAACTTGCCCCACTATCATATCATATGGTTGGTTGCTTGGTTTGGTATTGATAACAAAATTTTATATATTCACTTAGTAATGTGTGTATACCTTTAAATTGGAAAATATATATGTACATATGTACATATATACAATTTTTGTGTCCTTTGCTCATGATCCACTTGAAAAAGCAATAGTAGTATACCCTGAAAGTTTACTTTTACTTTCTCTTGTAATATGTAACAAAACAGGGTCATATTAATTGTATATTAATAGCTTTCTATATACATATGTATGTATGTAAAATAAGTGGTATACTATGTGCTTTTACATATTTATAAGTTAAATATGTAAATTTTTAATTTGTATTAAAGTTTTGTTTCATAATTTGTTAGCTAATAGTGTCACTTATTTGTTTATATAGAGATTTTCAAGAGTTAACGGTTTTTTTCGTGTTTATTTTTATTATTCTGTAATAAATTTTCATTAACATTGCCACTAGTATAGAGATTTTTATTGATCCTTTTTTACTTAAATTAATTGATATGGTAACTTTGGGGGGAAATGATAACAGTTTTTTTTTTTGACATTTGTATGTAAATAATGAAAATCTATTATTTAACCGATGTTTTATCATTAGAGTAGATATTTTTATTGATCCTTTTTCTTTTTTTACATGATATAACATCTTTATGTTAGAAAAATAACCGGTTTTCTAATTTAGCGAGTTTTTGTATTTTTTGAGATTTAAATGTTCAAATTACAGAAATTTTCAAAATTTTTGAATAGAATTCACTAAAAATGTTTAGAATTAAATAAATAATAATAAAGCAATAATATTTTTTAATTTCCCTTTGTATATGTGTGCTTAAACAACAACAATTTTGCCAAAAATTTGAACGAGTTTGAATACAAATCTTCAAATAAAAAATAAAATAAAAACAATGACGTATACTTGGGGCGAACATTAATGGGCCGGTCATATGTACATACATTTTATTTCTAGAACAATATTGAATATTTCATTCAACATTGTATTGTTTGTTGTTATTAATTGTTAACATTAATAAGACTTGTTTTAAATTAATTGTATTCAATTTCAATTAAAACTCTTGTGGAGGGGTAGGGGGACAATAACAAATTCTTTTCATTCCCTCATAAAGATTTCATAACATTTTCTTATAAATTTATTTTATAATTTGTTATTTCGATGTTCTTTATTAAAAAACCTAAATTCAAATTCAAATTTTCCGTTACTTAAAAAAATGCCTTACAGCTTGCGCATTAGCACCCCCAAGGATGGTGATATTTTGTTAGATTATTCCAAAAATCGCATTACTCCCGAGGTATGGAGTCTTCTCTTGGAATTGGCTAAAGTAAGACGTGTTGCTGAGGCCCGTGATGCCATGATGTCTGGCGCACCCATCAATATCACTGAAAATCGTGCTGTTCTTCACATTGCTTTGCGTAATCGTGGTGATCAGGAAATTTTGGTTGATGGCAAAAATGTAATGCCTGATGTACGCGCTGAATTGACCCATATGAAGGAGTTCACCAATCAAGTTATATCCGGCGTTTGGCGTGGTTTTACCGGTAAACAAATTACCGATGTTGTTAATATCGGTATTGGTGGTTCGGATTTGGGTCCTCTTATGGTTACAGAAGCTTTGAAACCTTACTGCAAGGGTTTGCATTCACATTTCGTTTCCAATATTGATGGTACTCATATGGCGGAAGTTTTGAAGAAGGTCAACTATGAGACCACCTTGTTTATTATTGCCTCCAAGACATTCACCACCCAGGAGACCATTACCAATGCCACCTCGGCCAAGAATTGGTTGTTGGAACAAACTAAAGATGTGGGTTTTTTTTATTGAAAATATTTGTTTTAACTTTATATTCATCTCATTCTCTTTAATTTTTCTAGCCCGCTGCCGTTGCCAAACATTTCGTGGCCTTGTCCACCAACAAAGCCAAGGTTACTGAGTTCGGTATTGACAGCAAGAATATGTTTGGTTTCTGGGATTGGGTTGGTGGCCGTTACTCTTTGTGGTCTGCCATTGGTCTTTCTATTTGTTTGTCGATTGGTTTTGAGAACTTTGAACAATTGTTGGAGGGTGCCCACTTTATGGACAATCACTTTAAAAATGCACCTTTCGAGAAAAATGTAAGTAAAATTTTCCATTCAAAATCTAAGAAATTCAAATTTTTGAAATTAATTTCGAACATGAATATTGAGTTTTAATGAAAAATCCTTTTTCGAAATTAAGTTCGAATTTTCAAAGCTCAGCCTACAGTCTTAATTTGGTTCAAAAAGTGCAGAATAATAAAAATTTAAACATTTTTTAATGTATTTTTTCTTTTTCCTTCCAGGCTCCTGTCATTTTAGCCGCTTTGGGCATTTGGTATTCCAACTTCTACAATGCTGAGACCCACGCCCTCTTGCCCTACGACCAATACTTACATCGTTTTGCCGCCTACTTCCAACAGGGCGATATGGAGAGCAACGGTAAATTTGTTACTAAAACCGGTTCCAAAGTTGTGGACTACAATACTGGACCCATTGTTTGGGGTGAACCTGGTACCAATGGACAACATGCTTTCTATCAGCTCATCCATCAGGGTACACGTTTGATTCCTTGCGATTTTATCGCTCCAGCTGAGACACACAATCCCATTGCTGGTGGTGTACATCACAAGATTTTATTGGCCAACTTTTTGGCTCAAACTGAAGCCTTAATGGCTGGCAAAACTGCCGAACAAGCTAAGGCTGAATTGGTTAAGTCGGGCTTATCGGGTGAGAAATTGGAACAGCTATTGCCACATAAGGTCTTCACCGGCAATCGTCCCACCAACTCGATTGTAGTGAAAAAAGTAACACCCTTCATTTTGGGAGCTTTGATAGGTAAGTTCGAAAGTTTAACTTCTTTCGTACACTATTTTATCTAACATTTTATTTATTCTTTTTCTAGCCATGTATGAACACAAAATCTTTACCCAGGGTATTATTTGGGATATCAACTCCTTCGATCAATGGGGTGTCGAATTGGGCAAACAATTGGCCAAGGCTATTGAACCAGAATTGGCTAATAAGGATGTCATTACTAGTCACGATGCCTCCACCAATGGTCTTATCAACTTCATCAAATCGAATTGGTCTTAAACCATAAATTCCTAAGCAAAAAAATCCTATTTAGTTCTCCTACTGCTACTACTACTAACACTACCTTAAAGCAACACATTTAAATGAAGACTCACGCGCACATTTCCACATTTCTTATACTCAGCCAGGGGTTTTTATCACAAACACCCCCCGCACAACTTTTAAACCCAGCGAAAAGCAACAGAAATGTATTTAAAACGGTCAAGTGCAATTTTTATATAGTAATGGAAAGCTATTAAGGATTTGAATCCTTTTTTTCAACATTTCCACAAACAACAAACAAATACAAAAAACATCACAAACAAAACAACATTTGCTTTTAACTTTAAATTAGTTCATTTAAAAAAACCCTTTTAGTTGTAAACATTGGTTAGCAAACAAGAAAAATCTCACTAATTAAGTAAATTCCCCAAAAATTTATAGAAATTTAACTTACAATAATAATTGGCTTAATGTATTTTGAAACCAAAAAGAATATGAAAATGTTATGCGATTGTTATTAAACACTTTGTTGTAGTAAACAAAAAAAAAACAGATACTTCATCAATTTATCAATCAATGGCATTATTATTTGAAAAAAAAAAAACTAAATAAACAAAAATAAAGCATAATTGTTAGATGTTACAAAAAAAACTATAAATGTTATTTTATTAAAACTTTCTTCTATTATAGTTATCTAAAAGGACAGTTAAAGGTTTCTTGTAAATTGTTGCTTAACCTCCTCTCCTCATAATTGTACTTACAATAAATGTATTTTTATTTGCAAAACTTAACTTAACAAATGATGAAAGACAAAACTAAACTGGTTTACATTTCCATATCTTCGTCATCATCGTCTTCCTCCATATTTTCATCACCATTTTCTTGTTCCTCTTCATCATCATCCTCCCCAGCACCCTCTTCCCATTCATCATCTGAAGAAGATTTGTTAATGGCATCATCTAAATCAGAATTTGAGGAATCTAGAAATTTACATAACTTAGTAATTGGATTTTCAATAGTGGTACCACAATTTAAAACTTACCATCATTGTCTTCGAATACTAAAACATTATCACTCTTAAGATTATCCTCCTCCTGGGTATTGCGTTTTATTTGACTGACCAACAATTGTAGGCGACCATTAAGTCTAGAAGAAGAAATTTATTCACTTCTATTTCGGCTTTAGTTCAGTTATAGTTCGCTTTTAGTCCAGTTCTTGTTCAGGTCTAATTTAGTTTTAGTTCTGTTCAGTTCCATTTTAGTCCTGTTTCAGTTCTAGACCCAGATCTAGTTCAGATCTTTTCCGTTCTTTTTCATTTCTACTTATGTTTTCGTTTAATTCTATTCAATGTTAGTTCATTTCTAGTTCACATCTAGTTCATTTGTAGTTCAGTTCTAGTTTATTTCTAGTTCAGTTCTAGTTCAGTTCTAGTTTATTCGTTCAGTTCTAGTTCAGTTCTAGTTCAGTTCTAGTTCAGTTCTAGTTCAGTTCTAGTCCAGTTCTAGTCCAGTTCTAGTTCAGTTCTAGTCCAGTTTTAGTCCAGTTCTAGTTCAGTTTTAGTTCAGTTCTAGTTCAGTTCTAGCTCAGTTCTAGTTCAGTTCTATTTCAGTTCTAGTTCAGTTCTAGTTCAGTTCTAGTTCAGTTCTAGTTCAGTTCTAGTTCATTTCCAGTTCAGTTCTAGTTCAGTTCCAGTTCAGTTCTAGTTCAGTTCTAGTTCAGTTCTGGTTCAGTTCTAGTTCAAGTTCTAGTTCAGTTCTAGTTCAGTTCTAGTTCTGTTCTAGTTCTGTTCTAGTTCAGTTCTAGTTCAGTTCTAGTTCAGTTCTAGTTCAGTTCAAGTTCAGTTCTAGTTCAGTTCTAGTTCAGTTCTAGTTCAGTTCTAGTTCAGTTCCAGTTCAGTTCTAGTTCAGTTCTAGTTTTAGTTCAGTTCTGGTTCAGTTCTAGTTCAAGTTCTAGTTCAGTTCTAGTTCAGTTCTAGTCCAGTTCTAGTCCAGTTCTAGTCCAGTTCTAGTCCAGTTCTAGTTCAGTTTTCGTCCAGTTCTAGTCCAGTTCTAGTTCAGTTCGAGTTCAGTTCTAGTTCAGTTCTAGATCAGTTCTAGTTCAGTTCTAGATCAGTTCTAGTTCAGTTCTAGTTCAGTTCTAGTTCAGTTCTAGTTCAGTTCTAGTTCAGTTCTAGTTCAGTTCTAGTTCAGTTCTAGTTCAGTTCTAGTTCAGTTCTAGTTCAGTTCTAGTTCAGTTCTAGTTCAGTTCTAGTTCAGTTCTAGTTCAGTTCTAGTTCAGTTCTAGGTCAGTAGTTCAGTTCTAGTTCAGTTCTAGTTCAGTTCTAGTTCAGTTCTAGTTCAGTTCTAGTTCAGTTCTAGTTCAGTTCTAGTTCAGTTCTAGTTCAGTTCTAGTTCAGTTCTAGTTCAGTTCTAGTTCAGTTCTAGTTCAGTTCTAGTTCAGTTCTAGTTCAGTTCTAGTTCAGTTCTAGTTCAGTTCTAGTTCAGTTCTAGTTCAGTTCTAGTTCAGTTCTAGTTCAGTTCTAGTTCAGTTCTAGTTCAGTTCTAGTTCAGTTCTAGTTCAGTTCTAGTTCAGTTCTAGTTCAGTTCTAGTTCAGTACTAGTTCAGTTCTAGTTCAGTTCTAGTTCAGTTCTAATTCAGTTCTAGTTCAGTTCTAGTTCAGTTCTAGTTCAGTTCTAGTTCAGTTCTAGTTCAGTTCTAGTTCAGTTCTAGTTCAGTTCTACTTCAGTTCTAGTTCAGTTCTAGTTCAGTTCTAGTTCAGTTCTAGTTCAGTTCTAGTTCAGTTCTAGTTCAGTTCTAGTTCAGTTCTAGTTCAGTTCTAGTTCAGTTCTAGTTCAGTTCTAGTTCAGTTCTAGTTCAGTTCTAGTTCAGTTCTAGTTCAGTTCTAGTTCAGTTCTAGTTCAGTTCTAGTTCAGTTCTAGTTCAGTTCTAGTTCAGTTCTAGTTCAGTTCTAGTTCAGTTCTAGTTCAGTTCTAGTTCAGTTCTAGTTCAGTTCTAGTTCAGTTCTAGTTCAGTTCTAGTTCAGTTCCTAGTTCAGTTCTAGTTCAGTTCTAGTTCAGTTCTAGTTCAGTTCTAGTTCAGTTCTAGTTCAGTTCTAGTTCAGTTCTAGTTCAGTTCTAGTTCAGTTCTAGTTCAGTTCTAGTTCGTTCTAGTTCAGTTCTATTCAGTTCTAGTTTAGTTCTAGTTCAGTTTCTAGTTCAGTTCTAGTCAGTTCTAGTTCTAGATCAGTTCTAGATCAGTTCTAGTTCAGTTCTAGTTCAGTTCACTTCTTGTTTATTTTTATAGATACTTACTTTGACAATTCCTTTAGACAATTTGCGCGATGTTCAATTATACCAATGCAGGGACCCAATTTATTAAGTAAATCATCGGCTCCCAAAGCCATCAATTGACTGGAATGAGTTTGGGCCAAAACCTTTAACCAATTCATGGCAAATTCAACGCTGGAAACAAATAAAATTAATAAATAAATTCCGATCTAAATCAAGTAAAGAATATACCACTTACTTGGCATGTTTCTGTTGCATTAACAAAGTCAATTCATTGACCAGTGTGCCCACATATTGCACGGGTAGTTTTTGCAAGGTAAGCTGTATGGTTTGCATATCTTTTGTAAATAAAACGGAACGCAAAAGTCTGTTTAAGAGAAAACATTTAATAGTAAATGTTAAAAAATTATTTATTATGGCAAAATACTTACTCGGCATCTTTACTGTGCAGCGATTGCACCAGCAATTGTACTTTACTTTGTGACTGTGGCACCACCTTACCGTCGGGAGCATTTAAATTCAAATTCTGCAGCCTTGATTCCATGGGCAAATCTAATGATTTAATTTTTTTCTTCGAAACTGTTAATGCTGATTTATAATCCACATCATTGTTATTGATAATGGGTGTAAGGATTTTTAAAGCAGCATCCGAGGAGGTTTTATCACCTTTACCGCCCATTTTCGCTTTTATTAAACTTTTGGGATCTTTACGCACCAAAACTTGTAGTTTTTCACTGAAATTTGGTTTTAATTGTTCGAAGACCATAAAATGTTTATCGCCATAGGCAAAGAGTAGTTCACCCGGTTTGGCAGCATGTTTGAGGGAGGAGGCCACAGCAGATATGGGTTCTATAACGGTGGCACTGTCGGAGGCAATGCTTATGGTGAGTTTGGGTTTAAGCGGTTTATCGGCTTTAATGCTGGAAGTGTGCAAAGGGGAGATATGAATTCATAAATATAGAAATAAATTTTTAGTTTATTTACCTCTCCAAATCTATGACATATACATGTATAACACCACTGCGTGTTACACTGGACACTTTTAGTTTACCTTCCTCTTCCATTTGACACGACAGACAATGAGCTATATCCTCCATTAGTAAAGTACAAGCGGCAGCCTTATTTCTACCCTTTTTGCCAATTTTCCACAAACAAATAATACGTTCCATGCGTGAGGTAGTCAAGGCATACTCTATTTTATCTCCAAACACAAAAGATTCCATAAAATTGATTTCGGAGGTGTGGCCGGTAAAGGTTTGCACTAATTCTTGTGTTTCCACCGAGTATACTTTAACGGTGCGAGAGCCCACCACCAATGTATTGGAAACTGGCATATAGTTTATGCTAAAGGGTTTTTCTGGGCCCACCGACCAATTGGACAATTGTTTCTCCTCAGCTATAGACCATATCACCACCTGGCAATCTTCGCCACAGGTGAAAAGTCTGCCTTGTGTATCGCTAATAATAGAAGTAATTTTTCCGCTGTGGCCTTCACCCTTAAGATTGCGTTCGATCTAAACAAAAAATTAACATTTTAATTGAAGTTTTTATGGTTAAATTAAAGCATTACTAACCTTGGCTTCATTATAGGAATATAAAGAGACTTGTCCTTTGCTGGTGCCCAAAGCTATATACAAAGATTCCTTGACATTTGAAGATTTTCTAGCCTTTTTCTTTTATTTAAAATAAAGATAAAATTGTAAAAAATTTGTTTTCTTTTAATAAAACGTGTGCTTACCTTTTTGTCTTGTGTTGCTGAGGAAGTGGCGGCCACCGATATCCATACCAAAGCTGAGCAGGGTCCAGACAAATGTAAATTTGGGGTATATTCTTGTTTCAATTCATTAGTATCGGTATCCCAGATCCTTAGGATACCTTGGTCATTGATGAGGGCAAATAGTTTACCATTGGGTGAAAACCCCAACACGTGCTGTATTCCTAAAGCCATCTCTCTGAGTGTGAGTGAGAATTTTGTGTGTTTTTTATATAAAAATTAAACAAGCTGTTGGCATTTGCACAAAGAAATGTCAAATTCTTAGAATAAAAAGCAATCGCCTGGCATTTGTTATGTCAAAGTACATACATAAAAAATAAATAAATTTGTAACTGCTGTCATCTTGTATATTACCACTTTGTTGTCATCTGTCAAAACAGTTGTTCTCAAACAACAAATTACAAAGTAAGCTAAACAGGGTGTAACAAGTATAGTAATTTTTTATATAAATTAATTAGACGGGTTTTAGCAATCGACTTAATAAATTATTGTATTTTTTTAAACATTTTAAATTAAAGTTTTATAGTCCTAAAATTTAAGCTTTTAAACGTAGAAATTATTTAAAAAATTTTAAAATAATACTAAAAATCGCATAACTGCAAAACTGGTTAGCGTTTAATTTACTTTTATTTTGTTAGCCACACTATTTCATTTGTTTATTTTATTGTAATTACCCTGTTTTTATTTTTTGTAGTTTTTTGGCAAGTTCCGTACAGAGACTAAGCCTAGCCGCCGAACAAAATGTCAAAGCCGCCGCCGCCGAAAATTTTTCAGCTTAATACGGCTTGAAAGTTTCGCCAATATTTTGTACAATTTATAGAATACTTTCGCTAAATTTGTGGAATTTTACAATATAAAATTAATTTGTTTTCATTTAAGCAAGTTTTCTTTTATCTAATAATAAGCCGCTCATTGAAATTTGGCCGGTGTAGAACTTTGCTAAAAACGTTCGATGTATATGCTTCGCCTCAGATATTTTCGTGTTTTCGCGCCTAATTCGAGTCGCTGCTTTGACTTCAAACCAGCTTCGTTGACGTCAACGGAGCTACACCTTTTACGACATATGATTTGCCGAATATAACTCTTACTTCTTACTTATTTTAATCATAAATTACCGCTAAAATAGCAATAGTCTGCCTTTGGAGTTGCGAGTTTTCATACATTCTAATAATGTTTTCAAAGTGAAACTTTTGGAATATTTTTCAATCTCTTTGTGATCCCTTTAAATGATGTTGTTCTGGAAGAACTTTAACATCCATGTAAACTTTTTGGGTAATAAATTGGGGGACTACCAATGAGGGGAGCGGAACCTCCCATATGAATTAAATACAAAAATTCGTTTATCTGGGAAACTAATAGAACTAAATTCTTCAAATTTTGCACGAAGAACTTTAATATTCATCTGAACATTTTGGAGAAAAAAGGGCGGACTTTCATCTGGGGGGCTTGGAGCTTCCACATGAATTAAATAGAAAAATTCGTATATCTGAGAAACTATTAGAGCTAGAATCTTCAAATTTTACTGAAGAACATTTAGAGAATAACGGACGGACTTTCAATGGGGGGCTTGGCACTTCCCATATGAATTAAAAACAAAATTTTGTATATCTGGGAAACTATTAGATTATTCAAATTTTTCATAGATTAAATTAAAATCTTAATTAACGTTCGGAATAATTGGCGAAATTGCAATAATTTGCGTAGAATCTCCCATATGTAACAAATTGTATATCTGGAAAACCATTGTAGTTAGAATCATCAAAATCGTTAAGTGGGTTTCTTATTTATATTGCTTTAAGGGTAGCACAGCACACTGGGTATAGCTAGTAAATAAACAAATAAAATATCTTTGTTTTTACGTTATTGATCATTTTCTTAATGCAAAATTTTTTAGAAACTGATTTTCTGCAAGATGTTTTATATGGAAGATAGGGTTAAATATCGGCAGATCCTAGTAAAACTTGGAGAAAGGATTTGTTTTTAATTTTTAAGAATTCATCCCTGCATAATTTCTGACACAACTTTTGAGCTTGCTCTGTTTTGTTGTTATAAACAATATATTTGCTTCCAAAATCCCACTTTCTGATCTCTCGGATTCCGTTTTTATTTAAAATCGTTGAAAAATTAAAAATTAAACGTAGTTGAAAACTTAGCCGGCTTACAGTCGATTTTAAGCCGCGCCGACATATTTAGTGTCAGTCGCCGCCGCCGTTAATATTTGTCGGCGCAGGGCTCTGGTTCCGTAGGAAAATATTTCAAACGCGCTTTGTCTTTTTTTATAAACGAAAAACACATATTTCACCATTCCTTGAAAAATGACTATGACGGCACGAGAAAAAAGTCTACTAGCCGCTGCCGATCATGAATGGACTGCAGAAGAGGAAATACAGTTATTCTATGCCATGGGTGGCTTAAAACCGGTAGGAGTTAATAGACATTTTTACATTGCCTGTATAACAGATCGTCTGTCCAGAAGTTTAAATCGCGACTACACAACAGAAAGTATATGGGTGCACTTGAGAACAATGTATAATCTAGAAGCTTTAGAGGATTTAGAGCCATTACCATTTCCCAACGAAGAAAGAGAATTTTCACTGCCAGAAGCGGAATTTTCAACGCTGCTATCGAAAAAACGTGCTGCCAGTGAGGAAAGTCGTCAGAGTAATGAAGGTCCTCCCTCAATAATAGCAGTGGTAACAGATAATACCATCAGTAAGGGTAAATACTGACAAAAAAAAAATTTAATTTAATTTTTGACATTTTCTTCATATTTTAGATAAAACTTTGAGTTCACAAACAAAAACCTCTTCAAGTTTAATTACTTCTAAGGAATTGGATAAGAAACTTACGTCGAAGTTAACCGATGCTCCCAAAAGAACACCTAAACGTACTAGAGGTTCCATGTCTTTGGAGTCCAGTAGTCCTTCGACTACCCCACCACCTATACAAAGCAATAAAAGGCGTCGCATTTAATTTAATATCCCCTAAAACATTTCACCCCCTCTAAAAACACCATAAACTAAGCGAATTTTCATGTTTTAACATTTTTTCATATTCATAGTTTTACAATTAGATTTTAGTTTCAATTTTTTTTTATTAAAATACAAAGTAATACTTAATATATAAACAATTAATCTTCAAATTCTTGGGAATTATCCTCCTCCGGTTCGGTATTGTTAGTGGGTACGACGGACATAACATTAAGGCGTTGTAGAAAAGTTTGCAACAAACGTTTGTTTAAATGATCGGTTTGTGAGGTTTCTCGTACCACCTCTGAATCCGTGTCAGCCGATACATTGATGCGTGGTGTAACAATATCCAAGATTTGCAAAGCAACATCTACTTCCTTGGGACTTTCTTCAACGCAAGGCATTTTTATGTAAAACTTGTTAAATGAATATAAAATGACTCAATTTTTACTAAACAATTGTTAGAAATAATGAAATTGTCATTAGCGAAACAAATTAAGTAAGGTCACCGCCACACAACAAATCCATTAGTTTTTTATCCAAAGAGTTTGACAAAACATATTTTAGAAATATTTTTTATATATGAAATTTGACATTTCTCTATGTAAACAATAGAGGTGCCAAAACATCCTATACTTATACGCCTTGTTGTCATTTTCATTAACAACAGAGTGTTTCATAATTTATTTAATATATATCAACAGAAAAAACAATAACAAAGAAAAGCCAACTTGTCATATATAACTTTAGTCTGGCAATACTTAAGCAAAGAAAAAGAAATTTTTTTACAAGTTTTACACAAAAAAATTGGGAAAATTATCAAAAAACTAATAAAAAAGCAAAATATTAAAGGTTATTGTGAAAATAATTTATAACTAAATAAAATAAAACTGAAAAAAGTGTTAGAAATTTAAAAAATATACAAAAATATATAATATATATAAAAACAAAGAAAAAAAAAAAAACAAACAATAAGAAAAAAGGTCACGAAAACAAAACTGCAGCACACACACACACACTTATTCATATACCCAAGGGAAAGTTACCATAATACGAATGCAAGTGAAAACAGAAGTACAAGAAAAATTGCGACACAAACAAACAAAGAAGACTCCATGAATCCAACAAGAAAAAATATAGTAGAAGAAAAATTAAAAAATTAGACAAAAATCAAAATAAATAAATTATGGATTATGTGTATTGTGGTGCCGATAGTATAGGGCCACCAGCAGATGACATGTTGAGTGAGTTGGGAAAATGATTTGTGAGAAATTTAAGAGTTAAGTTTTTGTTGTTTCTTTAGATGTTTATGATGGTGGTGGCCAACGTAGCAATAATCACTATTCTCCCAATTTTCCCGGTTTTAATTTGGGTTCAGGGGATGCCGACTACATGGAACTGGTGCCCATTTTGGCCGATGGTGGTGAGAATTTTGGTGTTTCAGCGGTGGCATTTGACGACTATGAAGAATTACTTTGGATGGGCAATCAAGGGGTATTAATCACTTAATTTCTTCGAAAAAAAAAATACGGAACAGTGATTAATCATTATAAAATGTTCTTTGTTTTTCAAGGGTCATGTCACCTCGTACTTTAGCAGCAATCTACAAAAGTACACCTCCTTCCAGGTTCATCCCTCCGATATAGTACGTCAAATTTCTACTATAGATTCGGGTATATTGGCTTTAACTCAAACATCGTTAAGGCATCAAATACGTCGCGGAATTCCAAAATTTACCCATAAATCGAAGAATATGACGGAAATGGTCTGTATGCAACAGTTGTCACCACAACGTTTAATTATGGCGGGTTTGCAAGATGAAATGATTGATTTTGATTTGAGAACTTTAAAGGAAACTAATTTGGTAGGTTCTTATTAGTTGAGAAATATGTAGATAGTTAGATAGATAATCTCCTCTACTAAATAGGAACATGTTGGCTCAACAGGCTGCACGGTCTTAAGACAGAATTCCCGTTTTCTTTTTGCTGGCGATCCTTATGGCACCATTACCTTGCGCGACTTAAATTCTCTTCATGTCGAACACACCATCAAGACCCACACCGGCAGTTTATCGGATTTCGATGTTCAGGGCAATTATTTAATATCCTGTGGTTATAGTGGTCGTCAAGGTACTCTGGCCGTTGACCGTTTTCTAATGGTCTATGATTTACGCATGTTGCGTCTAGTATCACCCATACAAGTACTCCTCGATCCACAACTCTTGAAATTTTTACCCTCACAAGCTTCACGTTTGGCCGTTGTTTCCAGTTATGGTCAAGTGCAATTGGTCGATACGGTGGAATTAAGTGAACCGCGTGTCTCTATGTATCAGATAAATACGACCGGTAACCAGTGTTTTGATGTCAGTTCTTCGTCTCAAGTTATGGCGTTTGGTGATCAGTCAGGTCATATAAGTATCATAGCAGCGGTGAATACGCCACAACCACAATTCAATAACTTTTCACGTGACACCGAATTTGCCGATCCAGTGCCCCAGTTGCCTATAGTACCCATTACAGACACCACATTCCCATTATCGTCTATAGTATTGCCACACTTGGTAACTGGATCACGTTGGTTTTCCGACTGGCCCACTGAATTGTTGCGCTATCAATATCGCCGCCCCAAACCCATTGAACAGGAGGTTTTGAATAACATGAAAATGCAAGGACCCATTGGCTATTCACCCAATCCGCGCACTTTAAGACGTAATCAAATACCGTACATTTTGGAAAATGGTGCCGGCTTAAGTTCAGGCAGTGGTAATGGTCTTAATAATGCGGTCAAGTCTTCTGAATCCGGCGTGAAAATTATACCAAGACGTTATCGCAAGGTGGAATTGAAATACACCAAATTGGGTACTCAAGACTTTGATTTTGAGCAACACAATCAAACTTGTTTTGCTGGCCTAGAGGCCACCTTGCCCAATTCCTATTGCAATGCCATGTTGCAGATTTTATATTTCATAGAACCTTTGCGCCAGAAATTATTAAATCATAGTTGTGCCAAAGAGTTTTGTTTATCGTGTGAATTGGGTTTTCTTTTCTATATGTTGGATAAAAGTAGTGGTAAGTTTGGTTAATAAATTGCTATTAAAAGCAACAGTTTAATGGACTTTACTTTTAGCTTCTACACCTTGCCAGGCCAGCAATTTCTTAAGATCTTTTCGTACTGTACCCGAGGCTTCTGCCTTGGGCCTCATTTTATCCGATAGATCATCAAATATTAATTTAATTAGTTTAATACAGGTGGGTACAAAAAAAACAACTTGTTTTTATGTTTTTTCTTTACGTTTTGTGTTTTTATATTTCTTAGAATTGGAATCGTTTCATTTTGCATCAAATGCATTATGAAAATTTGGATTCTCATAAGAATAGCCATGTTTGTGGTGTACAATTTGTGGGCCATAGTTATGGTAAATATTTTGTTTAACAATTTTCCCTCAAATTGATGTTTTGAGAATAAAATTGTAACTTTTTCTTCTTTCACAAAACCCTCACTTTTAGGCAAACAACAATATGTAACATATTCGGAGGAAGCAAATGCAGATTCAAGTAAAACCGGTGCTGATATATATCAGGCAATTGATGTTAAACAAGGTAAGGGTATAACAAAATAAGAGTATAAACCAGATTATAGACAGGAACCTCCACAAATTGAGACTAAACTAGACTATTGATTAGACTATAGACTAGGATTTAGAAATGTTTTTCAATTTTAAATAAACCTCTTTTTCCCCAGATGAAAACAATCGTGAAGATGAACGTGAACGTAGTAAAATTAATGAAGAAACTGAAATCAGTCGTCTCTTTGGTACCAAACAAATCAGCATCAATCGTTGCCTCAAATGTAATGAGGAGAAATCAAAGCACAGCATTCTTTTAACCTGCAATCTAACGTATCCCGCTACAACAACAAAAGAAACACCAGAATTTATGAATTTCGGTACCATCCTTAAGGGATCATTAGGCTGTGAGAAGAGCATACAAGCGTTCTGTGAAAATTGTAAAAAGTTTTCACCCACTAAACAGACAGTTAAAGTATAAAGAAAAAAATTGAATATAAATATAACAATATATAGTCATCGTTTTATATGTATATATTTTAGGTCACTGGTCTTCCTCAACTGCTAACCATTAATTGTGGTTTGAATAATGAAAAAGATTTAAATTTTTTGCGCAAACAATTGAATCGCAATAATCATACCATGTCTGAAAGTCCAGCTACTTTGAATACAAATAAACCTTGTCGTTATGGTGTAAATTGTTCTCGTAGTGATTGTCATTTTGTTCATCCCGATCGTAAGTCTCCCTCAGTGTCGACAACAACTGTAAATCAAACGACAAATATTTCACCTAGTGGTAGACAAAATTCTTGGTTTCCTCTGGGCTTTTCCATGGCAATTGATGAACAAGGTGAATTGAGTGTTCAAACCGATAATAGTAATACCAAGTTGGATAATAGTAAGAATGCAGAGGGATCCACAGGAGCTGCTAATGTCGAACAGGCCTCTAGTGTTAAGCGTAAGTTAAAAAGATTTTTTGTATTTTATTTTTGAAATTTGTAAAATTTTCCCTTTTTAGCTCAAAATATCAATGAATCATTTCGTGAATATGCTTTACATGCCGTGGTTTGCCAAATCGACGATGGCAGTCAAAAGAATTTGGTTTCTTTGATAAATGTCAGCAGAAAATATCATACTATGAAAACAGGCAGTGGTAGCTTTGGTGAAGATCAGCAACAGTGGTATATTTTCAATGATTTCAGGTAATATAACGAACGAGAATTTAGACTAGAAACTAGACTATAAAATAGACTATGCACCAGACTAAGGACCACGCTATATAATAAATTATAGACTAGACTATAGATTAGACTATAGACTAGACTATAGACTAGACTATAGACAAGACTAGACTATAGACTAGACTATAGACAAGACTAGACTATAGACTATATAGACTATATAGACTATAGACTAGACTAGACTATAGACTAGACTATAGACTAGACTATAGACTATACTATAGGACTAGGACTATAGACTAGACTATAGACTAGACTATAGACTAAGACTATAGAGCTAGACTATAGACTAGACTATAGGACTAGACTATAGACTAGACTATAGACTAGTACTATAGACTAGACTATAGACTAGGACTATTGACTAGACTATAGACTAGACTATAGACTAGACCTATAGCCTCGACTATATACTAGACTATAGACTAGACCTAATACTAGACTAACAGACTAACGATAACTGACTATAGACTAGACGACAGACTAGACTACAGACTAGACTATAGACTAGACTATATACTAGACATAACTATATCGATAGACTGAGACATAGACTAGACTATAGACTAGACTATAGACTAGACTATAGACTAGACTATAGACTAGACCTATATACTAGACTATAGACTAGACTATAGAACTAGACTACAGACTAGGCTTTAGACCTAGACTAGACTAAATAGAATAGACTATAGACTAGATATAGACTGACTATAAACTAGACTATAGACTAGACTATAGACTAGACTAATAGACTAGACGAATAGACTAGACTATAGACTAGACTATAGAATAAACTATGACTATAGACTAGACTATAGACTAGACTATAGACTAGACTATAGACTAGACTATAGACTAGACTATAGACTAGACTATAGACTAGACTATAGACTAGACTATAGACTAGACTATAGACTAGACTATAGACTAGACTATAGACTAGACTATAGACTAGACTATAGACTAGACTATAGACTAGACTATACTAGACTATAGACTAGACTATAGACTAGACTATAGACTAGACTAGACTAGACTATAGACTAGACTAGACTAGACTATAGACTAGACTATAGACTAGACTATAGACTAGACTATAGACTAGACTATAGACTAGACTATAGACTAGACTATAGACTAGACTATAGACTAGACTATAGACTAGCTATAGACTAGACTATAGACTAGACGAGACTATAGACTAGACTATAGACTAGACTATAGACTAGACTAGACTAGACTATAGACTAGACTATAGACTAGACTATAGACTAGACTAGACTATACTATAGACTAGACTATAGACTAGACTATAGACTATAGACTAGACTATAGACTAGACTATAGACTAGACTATAGACTAGACTATAGACTAGACTATAGACTAGACTATAGACTAGACTATAGACTAGACTATAGACTAGACTATAGACTAGACTATAGACAGACTATAGACTAGACTATAGACTAGACTATAGACTAGACTAGACTAGACTAGACTATAGACTAGACTATAGACTAGACTATAGACTAGACTATAGACTAGACTATAGACTAGACTATAGACTAGACTTAGACTAACTACTAGACTATAGACTAGACTATAGACTAGACTATAGACTAGACTATAGACTAGACTATAGACTAGACTATAAGACTAGACTATAGACTAGACTATAGACTAGACTATAGACTAGACTATAGACTAGACTATAGACTAGACTATAGACTAGACTATAGACTAGACTATAGACTAGACTATAGACTAGACTATAGACTAGACTATAGACTAGACTATAGACTAGACTATAGACTAGACTATAGACTAGACTATAGACTAGACTATAGACTAGACTATAGACTAGACTATAGACTAGACTATAGACTAGACTATAGGACTAGACTATAGACTAGATAGACTATACTATAGACTAGACTATAGACTAGACTATAGACTAGACTATAGACTAGACTATAGACTAGACTATAGACTAGACTATAGACTAGACTATAGACTAGACTATAGACTAGACTATAGACTAGACTATAGACTAGACTATAGACAAGACTATAGACTAGACTATAGACTAGACAATAGACTAGACTATAGACTAGACTATAGACTAGACTATAGACTAGACTATAGACTAGACTATAGACTAGACTAGACTATAGACTAGACTATAGCCTAGACTATAGACTAGACTATAGACTAGACTATAGACTAGACTATAGACTAGACTATAGACTAGACTATAGACTAGACTATAGACTAGACTATAGACTAGACTATAGACTAGACTATAGACTAGACTATAGACTAGACTATAGACTAGACTATAGACTAGACTATAGACTAGACTATAGACTAGACTATAGACTAGACTATAGACTAGACTATAGACTAGACTATAGACTAGACTATAGACTAGACTATAGGACTAGACTATAGACGAGACTATAGACCTAGACTATAGACTAGACTATGCTAGACTAGACTACATAGACTAGACTATAGTACTAGACTATAGACCTAAGGACTATAGACTAGACTATAGGACTAGACTATAGACTAGACTATAGACTAGACATAGACTAGTACTATAGACTAGACTATAGACTAGGACTATAGACTAGACTACTAGACTATAGACTAGACTAGACTAGACTATAGACTGACTAAAGACTAGATAGACTAGGACTATAGACTAGACTATAGACTAGACTATAGACTAGACTATAGACTAGACTATAGACTAGACTAGACTAACTATAGACTAGACATAGACTAGACTATAGACTAGACTATAGACTAGACTATAGACTAGACTATAGACTAGACTATAGACTAGACTATAGACTAGACTATAGACTAGACTATAGACTAGACTATAGACTAGACTATAGACTAGACTATAGACTAGACTATAGACTAGACTATAGACTAGACCTATAGACTAGACTATAGACTAGACTATAGACTAGACTATAGGACTAGACTATAGACTAGACGATAGACTAGACTATAGACTAGACTATAGACTAACTAGACTAACTATAGACTAGACTATAGACTAGACTATAGACTAGACTATAGACTAGACTATAGACTAGACTATAGACTAGACTATAGACTATACTATAGACTAGACTAAAGACTAGACTATAGACTAGACTATAGACTAGACTATAGACTAGACTATAGACTAGACTATAGACTAGACTATAGACTAGACTATAGACTAGACTATAGACTAGACTATAGACTAGACTATAGACTAGACTATAGACTATACTATGGACTAGACTATAGACTAGACTATAGACTAGACTATAGCCTAGACTATAGACTAGACTATAGACTAGACTATAGACTAGACTATAGACTAGACTATAGACTAGACTATAGACTATACTATGGACTAGACTATAGACTAGACTATAGACTAGACTATGACTAGACTATAGACTAGACTATAGACTAGACTATAGACTAGACTATAGACTAGACTATAGACTAGACTATAGACTAGACTATAGACTAGACTATAGACTAGACTATAGACTAGACTATAGACTAGACTATAGACTAGACTATAGACTAGACTATAGACTAGACTATAGACTAGACTATAGACTAGACTATAGACTAGACTATAGACTAGACTATAGACTAGACTATAGACTAGACTATAGACTAGAATATAGACTAGACTATAGACTAGACTATAGACTAGACTATAGACTAGACTATAGACTAGACTATAGACTAGACTATAGACTAGACTATAGACTAGACTATAGACTATAGACTAGACTATAGACTAGACTAGACTAGACTAGACTATAGACTAGACTATAGACTAGACTATAGACTAGACTATAGACTAGACTATAGACTAGACTATAGACTAGACTATAGACTAGACTATAGACTAGACTATAGACTAGACTATAGACTAGACTATAGACTAGACTATAGACTAGACTATAGACTAGACTATAGACTAGACTATAGACTAGACTATAGACTAGACTATAGACTAGACTATAGACTAGACTATAGACTAGACTATAGACTAGACTATAGACTAGACTATAGACTAGACTATAGACTAGACTATAGACTAGACTATAGACTAGACTATAGACTAGACTATAGACTAGACTATAGACTAGACTATAGACTAGACTATAGACTAGACTAGACTAGACTATAGACTAGACTAGACTAGACTATAGACTAGACTAGACTAGACTAGACTAGACTAGACTAGACTAGACTAGACTATAGACTAGACTAGACTAGACTATAGACTAGACTAGACTAGACTAGACTAGACTAGATAGACTAGACTATAGACTAGACTAGACTAGACTATAGACTAGACTAGACTAGACTAGACTAGACTAGACTATAGACTAGACTAGACTAGACTAGACTATAGACTAGACTAGACTAGACTATAGACTAGACTAGACTAGACTATAGACTAGACTAGACTAGACTAGACTAGACTATAGACTAGACTAGACTATAGAGTAGACTATAGACTAGACTATAGACTAGACTATAGACTATAGACTAGACTATAGACTAGACTATAGACTAGACTATAGACTAGACTATAGACTAGACTAGACTAGACTATAGAGTAGACTATAGACTAGACTATAGACTAGACTATAGACTAGACTATAGACTAGACTATAGACTAGACTATAGACTAGACTATAGACTAGACTATAGACTAGACTAGACTATAGACTAGACTAGACTATAGACTAGACTAGACTATAGACTAGACTAGACTATAGACTAGACTAGACTATAGACTAGACTATAGACTAGACTATAGACTAGACTATAGACTAGACTATAGACTAGACTATAGACTAGACTATAGACTAGACTATAGACTAGACTATAGACTAGACTATAGACTAGACTATAGACTAGACTATAGACTAGACTATAGACTAGACTATAGACTAGACTATAGACTAGACTATAGACTAGACTATAGACTAGACTATAGACTAGACTATAGACTAGACTATAGACTAGACTATAGACTAGACTATAGACTAGACTATAGACTAGACTATAGACTAGACTATAGACTAGACTATAGACTAGACTATAGACTAGACTATAGACTAGACTATAGACTAGACTATAGACTAGACTATAGACTAGACTATAGACTAGACTATAGACTAGACTATAGACTAGACTATAGACTAGACTATAGACTAGACTATAGACTAGGACTATAGACTAGACTATAGACTAGACTATAGACTAGACTATAGACTAGACTATAGACTAGACTATAGACTAGACTAGACTAGACTATAAGACTAGACTATAGACTAGACTATAGACTAGACTATAGACTAGACTATAGACTAGACTATAGACTAGACTATAGACTAGACTATAGACTAGACTATAGACTAGACTATAGACTAGACTATAGACTAGACTATAGACTAGACTATAGACTAGACTATAGACTAGACTATAGACTAGACTATAGACTAGACCTATAGACTAGACTATAGACTAGACTATAGACTAGACTATAGACTAGACTATAGACTAGACTATAGACTAGACTATAGACTAGACTATAGACTAGACTATAGACTAGACTATAGACGACTATAGACTAGACTATAGACTAGACTATAGACTAGACTATAGACTAGACTATAGACTAGACTATAGACTAGACTATAGACTAGACTATAGACTAGACTATAGACTAGACTATAGACTAGACTATAGACTAGACTATAGACTAGACTATGACTAGACTATAGACTAGACTATAGACTAGACTATAGACTAGACTATATAGACTAGACTAGACTATAGACTAGACTATAGACTAGACTATAGACTAGACTATAGACTAGACTATAGACTAGACTATAGACTAGACTATAGACTAGACTATAGACTAGACTATAGTCTAGACTATAGACTAGACTAGACTATAGACTAGACTATAGACTAGACTATAGACTAGACTATAGACTAGACTATAGACTAGACTATAGACTAGACTAGACGATAGACTAGACTATAGACTAGACTAGACGATAGACTAGACTATAGACTAGACAATGCAAAGGGGACCCATACGACTGAAGTAAAGCTTACTCCTGGCAGTGAGCTGTGTAAAACCTAAACTAAACATTTCTCTGTAGAAACTTCTAGCGAATAAACTTATATTATTGTAAAAATCGAACTTTTAGGAAATTTTTTCTTTTATTTCCTTTTCAGCATTTCACCGGTATCAAATCAGGAATCCGTTTGGTTTACCTTAGATTGGAAAGTGCCTTGCGTGTTATTTTACAGTAGTATAAATTCAGAAAAATGTCAATATGAGGGCGTAGGTTCAGAAGATTTAGAAATACCCCACAATGAGCCACAGCCCCTGTTTAATCCATTTATAAAAGTAATATTTTTTTTATGTTCATCTCTTTTTTCATAAATTATCTCCTTCTTTTTTAAGTAAGACTAACAGAAAAAGAAAGAGATAGAGCATGAAAATTTGCTAAACGAATGAGTTTAAATAATGTATTTATATGTATGTATTATATTTCAGGATATTGTTAATCCTGTACACCCGCTTAATCCTGGTGATACATTATTTAAACCATTGCAAGCGAATGAAATGCCGCAGGCTGGTGATTTGGTTGCTATGGATGCTGAATTTGTCACCTTAAATCCCGAAGAGAATGAAATACGTCCGGATGGCAAAACAGCAACCATAAAACCATGTCACATGAGCGTTGCGCGTATTTCATGTATACGAGGGTAAGCTGTTAATTTTTGCTATAAAACAAATGTTTTAATTTAGATTTTTTTTGTTTTTGTTTTTTTTTTTCGATATTTTGTATTTTTTTGTTTACTTAAATGCAAAAACTTTAGACAAGGTCCTGATGAGGGCATACCCTTTATGGATGATTACATATCAACCCAAGAAAAGGTGGTGGATTATCTAACACAATTTTCGGGTATTAAACCAGGCGATTTAGATGCAAATTTCAGCAGCAAACGTTTGACAGCTCTTAAGAATTCATATCAAAAACTTAAGTATTTGGTCGATGTGGGTGTTTTATTTGTGGGTCATGGTTTGAAAAATGATTTCCGGTGGGTATTTCCTAATTACATTTATCGCAGCACAAAAATTTATTGCTTTTTTTCTTTACATTTAGAGTCATTAATATCTATGTACCTTCCGAGCAAATTATAGACACTGTCCATCTGTTCCATTTACCCCATCATCGTATGGTATCTTTAAGATTCTTAGCCTGGCATTTCTTGGGCACTAAAATCCAATCTGAGACCCATGATTCTGTAGAAGATGCACGCACCACCCTACAGCTCTACAAACACTATTTGCAGTTACAGGCTGAAAAGAAATTCACTGCCGCCTTGAAAAATCTTTATGATCGTGGCAAACAATTGCAATGGAAAGTACCCGAGGATTGAGAAATAACAAACAACAACAAAATTAAGCAGCATTTAAACTAAATTACAAATCATTTGATGAAAAAAAAACCGTCGTTTTTACACAGAAAAAAATTATTAGACAAAAGTAGAAGAAAAAAAAAACAAAGTACAAACTGACACCGAACCGTGAGAAAAAAGTTTTACCATTTTAAATATAACCACTTATCCCCCTACTCTCTTTTTAGTGATGATTATTTTGTTTCAGACTTTACACAAAACTTTATATATATTCTATATTATATTGATTGTATTTTGTTAGATTTTTTGTTTTAGACATTTTATATTAAAAAAAATTAAAAAAAAAACAACAAGCAACACCGCCAATTACACAAACACACAAATGATAATGTCCCTCTTTGAAAGAAAAATCGCTCAATTTGTTTAAAAAAAAAAGAGAGAAAAAAAAGGAACATGATTAAAAAAAAATCCCTTAAAATATATTTATTTTACAAAAAGTACTTTAAAGGACACAAAAAAAATTAAAAAAAAAAAAACAAAAACAATTAAAAAAAATTATATATTTTTGAAAATGGTTAAAATAAAATTAAAAAAAAAAACAAAAATAAATAAAGCAAATTTTTAAAGAAATATTTTTAAATGTTTTTATTTTTAACATAAATTTTTAATAACGCAACTGGTACAAGGTGTCTTGGCTAAACTGTGATCTTTGGAAAAGTGTCTGTACTAGATAGTTTTTTTTTTTATAGAAAAGTGTCTCCGCTAAATAGTGTTTTCTTGAAGGTTATATTCGCTAGAACGTTTTGTATAAAAAAACTGTATAATGGACTATATACTAGACTACAAACTAGGCTATATACTAGATTATAGGGCAAGAGTATAGGTTAAACTACAGAGTAGACTATAGACTAGAGCATAGACTGAACTATAAACTAGATTATAGACAATATTATAGACTAGACTATACTATTAACTGGGCTATATAATAGGCTATAAACTATACGTTAGACTAATCTATAGACTAAAGTATAGAATAGACTATAGACTAGATAATAGGCTACAGTATAGACTAGACTTGACTATAGACTGGACTATTGACTAAACTATTGACTAGACTATAGACTAGACTATAGATTAGACTATAGACTAGGCTATAGACTAGACTATAGATCAGACCATTGACTAGACTATAGATCAGACTATTGACTAGACTGTAGACTAGCCTATAGACCAGACTATAGACTAGACTATAGGCTAGACTATAGGCTAGACTATAGACTAGACTATAGGCTAGACTATAGACTAGACTATAGGCTAGACTATAGACTAGACTAGACCTGACTAGACTTGACTAGACTAGACAATAGACTAGACTATAAACTAAAATATATACTAGACTATAGACTAGGTTATAGACTAGCATATAGACTAAGCTATAGACTAGCCTATAAACTAGGCTATAGACTAGCCTATATACTTGGCTCTGGTTTAGCATATAGACTAGGCTACTAAAGACTAGGCTATATAATAGCCTATAGACTAGGCTATATAATAACCTATATATAGGATATATACTTGCCAATTGACTAGGCTATTGACTTGCCTATAGACTGGGCTAAAGACCACAATATGGAATACTCTATAGACTAAACTAGATTATAGACTATAATATAGATTGGACTAGAGTTTAGACTATATTAAAGACTAGACTATATGATTTACTTTAGGAAAGTATCTTGGATGGAGAGTTTTGTTTAAAATATATCTTGGCTAGACCGTTATTTATTAAAAGTGTCTTCACTAAAGTGTTTACTTTAGAAAATTGTCTTCGCTAGATATATTCTTCAGTAAAAGTTCCTTTATAAAAAAAGTTTTAGAAAATTTCCTTTTGTTGGGATAATTCTATAAAAGTATTTACTTTTTCCCAAAACAAGTGTCTTCGCTAAGACGTTTTATAAGAAAATTTAGTTTGCTAGACATTTTTCTTTAGAAATGTGTCTTCGCTAAATAGTTTGCTTCAAAAGTTACTTCTTCAGTTTTCTATATAAAATTTTCTTTTTTTTTTAAGTTGAATTTAGAAAATTTGCTTTTCTTATATAAATTTCAATAGAAAATTATTTATCGGAAACTCATTTCTTTAGAAAGTTGTCTTTAATTAACAGTTTTCTTTTGAGAAATGTTCTCCTTAAACAGTTTAATAATACATACCTTAATTTTGTAATTATTTTTAAAATCTTAAAATAAAACATTAACATATTTTTCTTTAACATCAATTAAAACGAGAAAAAAGTTCATATTTTTGTTTATTTTTTTTGTTGTTTTTTACAATATTTAAATAACATACAATTAAAAATTTCTTTATTAAATCCTTGCTAAACAAGGATATAAATATAAATAATAAAAATTCAAATAGATGGTGAAAAATTAAAAAGAGAAATATTTAACGAAATCAACTAAAGTTTAGAAATAGAAAAGTGGGGTCATATGTATAAAATAAGAAGAAAAAATGTAGTTATAACTTAAAATTACCTTGGGATTGTATGTTAAATGAATGTTTTTTTTTTTAATATAATTTTTGGATTATTATTATAATTTTGTTTTAAATATTGTCATAATCTTCGTCCATGTCTAAATATGAATCACTTTTTGTCGCTGAAATCGTTGTAGTCATGGTTGTGGCGGCAGCAACTGCAGCAGCTAGTGCCGTAGCCTTGGTAGTATTTGTAGTAGAAGAAGAAGAAGTAGAATTGAATGGCTCCGCCATTGCAGCTTTGGAATTACGAGATTGTTGTTCAACAACAGCTGTTTTAGCTGTTAAAGGTTTTGTTTTATTAATTAATGATGATAATGATGATGACGAAGTTGTTAATGTTGATGGGGCTGTGCAAGATGATGCTGATGACGATGATGCTGGTAATTTTGGTGGCGGCGGTAAGGTTGGAGTACCAATACTTATAGTAGCCATGCTGGGTATAGCTGATGTGGGTGAGGCCACTATATTGGACAGATCTATATTGATGACTGGTTCGGCTGAGAAATTAAAGGCCGTACTAGCTATATTGGCAGGTGCACTCAAGGGTGCAGCCACTGCATTGGCTGACGCCGTTACACCTGCTAACGGCAGATTACTATAGTCTATTTTAACTACTGGCTTACTGCAATAATCGATGTTAACAATAGGCGCAGGTATGGCAGTCTGTTGCGAGGGTGTACGTAACGTTTTTAGAGGGGTTTGGGTATTTGGTTTATTGTTATTGTTGTTGTTGTTATTATTATTACTGTTCTCCATATGCGTCGGCATTGAGTATGATTGATGTTTCAGTCGGGGATGTTGTACTGTTGTTAGCGACGCTGCCGTAGACAACTGCTGTTGTTGAGGAACTGGTGTTGAATCGGAACGTGCTAATTTGGCTGGCAAACAATCAACATTTGTTTGAGCCATCGCTGTTGTATGTCTTATAACCGAACTGGGATTCGAACTCATTGAACGTTTTAAATAATTTCTTTGATACTCATGGGGTTGATGAGCAGCATGCACTTGTGTTGCATGATGTCCTCCACCATTGTGGCCATTTGAAATTGTATGCTGTTGTTGTTGTTGTTGACGTCCAGCTCTTAACGATGTCGAGGGCATACTTAAATCGTATGGTGTATCCGAATCTGGATATTGTTCTTCTGGTGAACTTTGATTATCCTCTTCTTGATAATTAGCCGCCTCTTCGGCAACACTTATATCGGGTATATTACGTACCAGTTCACGCAGAAAATCAAAACGTTGTTCCGACATAATGCACTGTTTCATGTGGGATGTAGACAGTGTCTTGGCATTTCGAGAGTTGGTTATTTTAAGGGTTTTTGTTAGTAGCGAATCGACGAAAAGCTCTAATGTTCTAGGTAAACATGAGAAAAAAGGCATAGGACCGAAAGATCCCAGATAAAATCTGCAGTTAAGGAAATCATTTTATGTGATATAATTTTTAAAAAATATTACTATTTTTAGTTCAGTTTTTGTTAAGTTCTACTTTAATTAAATGTACCTACTTAGTTATATTTGAGTTCTAATTCAGTTCTAGTGTAGTTCTACTTCAGTTCTAGTTAAGTTCTAGTTCAGTTCTAGTTCAGTTCTAGTTCAGTTCTAGTTCAGTTCTAGTTCAGTTCTAGTTCAGTTCTAGTTCAGTTCTAGTTCAGTTCTAGTTCATTTCTAGTTCAGTTCTAGTTTAGTTCTAGTTTATACCTAATTTAGTTCTAGATTAGTTTAGCTATAGTTCAGTTCTAGTTCAATTCTAGATAAGTGTCTTTAAACACTCAAATTAAATATTTTGTTTGTTTAGAAAAGGATATAAATTATAATGGGAACAGCTTGGGCCACTTTTCCAACTTCTTCATCACTTTGCATGATCTTTTTGATACGGCCCTGTAAGTAAACAAAACGAAAATAACATAAACTTATGGAAAACAAACACACAAACTCATACATTTAACACACTGTAGGTCTTGCTATGAGCAAGACAACAAAAAAGAACTATTTTAGAAGGGGTAGTCTCATTATAACAGTTTCATTTGTATTTTTTTTTTGTTATTTTTCATTAATATTTATGGAATTCTTTAAAAATGTTTTTTTTTGCTTGCTTTATTTTAGTGCAGGCAGTTTGTTTATCACTATAATTGTTTTTTCTAATAATTTATTTTTTGCTTTTTTTGTTTGTTTTAGCAATTCTTCCTCTTCTTTTTTATTAATTTTTATTAAAAGAAAACACTTACCGCTGGAAAACGTGCATTATATTTCTTCTTTTTGGATGGCATTTTTGTTTTTCCTTTCCTAGTGGTTTTGTTTTCTGTTGCCTAATGCAAAAAAAAAAGAGTTTGCACAATTCACTTTTGTTTTTTTTTTTTTGCTTTTTAATTTTCTAAATGTTTCCTTCTTTTTTTATCACCTAAAATGCTTTGTGTTGTTGTGTTCTAAAAAATCTCTATGACAGTTGCAAAAGATGGCTTTTGCTTGTCTCTATTACACTTTTTTCTTTTTTTTTTGTTGAGAATTATTCTTAAAGTATTTTAACTTTTTATCTTGACATGTAAATTATTAACCATAAAAACTTTTGTTAATTATAAACTAAATACATTTTGTTTGTTTCTAAAAAATTGTATTATTTTTGTATAAAAATAAAAGTTATTTTTCCAATAATTTTTTTCACGTAAAGAACTGATAGAAAAAAAATCTGACTTGGCGTGCTTAGTGAGTGATGCCGTATTAATAGAAAAATTGAATTATTGACAGATGTGAATACTCTACAACTAATAGTAAAATGGGTAACCATTTGGAGACTAGTGTTGACAGATTAGTCAAACGTAAATATTATGATACGTAAAAGTATCGTAGTGTGGAAAATAAAACATCTATTTTTTAAACATATTTCAAAATTTTTAAATAAATTTGTGTGTTTGTATATGTATTATGTGTTGTTGTTTATTTTTACTTTTTTATTAGCAAATATCTCTACTTAATGTATATGTTACTCCACGTAGAGCATACGTTTTATACGAGATTACTTATTTCTCACCTCATACTCGATTACTTTTTATTATTTTACAATTATTTTCTCATCACTATTTGCTTTTCGATCAGCTGTTTTATTTTTGCCTTTTTTCCGTGTTTTTCTTTCTTCATTCTTTTTTGCATTCTTATCAAGTCATTTTGCATGCGAAAAATTGTACAACTTTTTTCGCTTGTCTCATAAATTGTTGTGCAAAAATTGATGTCCCAATATAATACCAAAAAAGATCCTTGCAAAGCCAATGCCTGTAGAATTCAAGCTTGTTTAAAGGGTAAGTTTATCAAACATTTGCAAATAATTGCCTGTAACTTGTAATTATTATATAATTTATAGAGAATAATTATCAGGAGGACAAGTGTTTGGAGGTTTTGGAGCAGATGCGCCAATGCTGCTTGAAGTGGCACAAACAATCTTTATGTTGTTCGGGTATTTATTTGGAACGTCCATATATTAAAAGTGAAGAAAAACAAACCGAGGAGGAAAAAACCAAAGGAAAACGTTAAGACGTTTGTGTTAAAGAGGTAAAGCGGCATAAATCTATAATGATTAATAATCTACTTTACAAGGAGGGGCTTTTAAAGCTTAAAGGGAACATTTTAGTACAGACGATCGACTGGACAATATCTATAATTTAGTCCTATCAGTACAAACTATTGACCATACCAGACTATAGACTACACTATAGTCCAGCCTATAGACTACACTAGACTACTCTATAGTCCAGACTATAGACTAGACTATTGGCCAGAATATAGACTAGACTATAGTCCAAACTATGAACTAGACTAGACTCCAGACTAAAGTGTACACTACAGTCTATAGCCTAGCCCTGCAGTTTTTTGTTATCAAAAAATCCTAACATAGTTCTACATTTTATTATCTTCCTTTCAGCTAGAAATAATGCCAAATCCTTCCATACCGCCTTATAAACCACCACAAGAATTGCAAGAAATTCTAAAACAACAAGCCGCACAACGTAAACGTACCGCCCAATTACCCAAACGTAATTGGATACAAAGAAATCCTCGTCTCTTTCAAATCACCTTTATAACCACCTCATTGCTGGTGCTATTCTCTCGACCACTCTACGACGCCTTCATCGAAGAATCATTTCCAGCTCTAGAGGATTCTATTAAATTCAAAAAACGCGAGTAATGGAATCAGTACGTAAGGCTAAACAACGTTTACGCAACTATCCCATACTCTTAGGAAAATGTGCCGAAACGGCTACGGTCTATGCAGCCTGTGTAAGTCGTGATTTGAATGTACAACATAAAACCTGTGACAAAGAGTTCCAACTGTTTAAGGAATGTCTACAAAAGGCAGCACATGAAATGAAAACAAAATTATAAAGCAATAGAGAGAAAAAATTGCAATAAACACTCTTAAGAAATTATAAAATAATAAGATTTTCCACATATTTTTTAAAAAACACAAAATGGCGGCCAAAACAATGAAACTGCAACATTTAAAAGAGAATGTAACGAATCTTTCCTTTCGTTTCCATTTATTAATATCTATAGTTATACGCTTGGCTTTAATTTGCTATGGACAATTACATGACGAACACTCAGAAGTGCCCTATACGGATATAGATTATAAAGTAGTAACCGATGGAGCTAGACAAATACTCCAGGGTAATACACCCTTTAAAAGGCACACATATCGTTATAGTCCCCTGCTGGCTTATATGCAATTACCCAATGTTATATTGCATCCATGTGTGGGTAAACTTATATACTCCTCCTTTGATCTGCTAGTAGCAGTGTTAATCTATGCTATTGTCAAAGCCGAATTACAATCACAATGCAATAAGGCGGTACAATATTTACTAACCAAATATGGTAAATCTAATAAATCTACTTCAAGTGCCAATTATGGTGATACCGATGAACGCAATAGACCTGCCCAAATAGCCAAATTATCAGCCTGCTTTTGGCTTTATAATCCTTTAACCGCTGTTATTTCTACCCGTGGCAATGGTGATAGTTTTTCCAGTTTCTTTGTTATCTTAACCCTATATCTTTTAGCCAAATCGGAGGATTGTTCGCGCAAAAGTACACGCAATTGGTTTATTTTATTGGCCGGTTTGTCACATGGTTTTGCCATACATTTGCGGCTTTATCCTCTACTCTTTAGTTTAGCCTATTATCTTAGTTTATCTGAGCGTTTAGTGCGCTCTTTAAAGGAGTTCTTACGTATTGTATTATTTCCCTCTAGCAAACAGTTATTATTAGTTTTTGGTACCTTTTTAAGTTTATTTTTAATAACCGGCTTTTTCTATTGTCTCTATGGTTGGCAATATATCTATGAGGCCTACTTATATCATTTTGTACGCAAAGATGCTAGACACAATTTTTCTTTGTACTTCTTGATGCAATACCTAAGTGGTGCTGCTGTAGAAACTTCTCTATTAGAAAAATCCCTTATTCTGTTGCCTCAATTGCTACTGATTTTATATCTAAGTTTTGCCTTTGGTCAATTTAGACAAACTTTACCGTTTTGCATCTTTTCCCTGGCCTTTGTTATGGTTACTTTTAATTCGGTGGTTACCTCACAATATTTTGTTTGGTATTTGGCCCTATTACCGTTATGTCTGAATAATCTACAATCTATTACATGGCTTCAATCAGCAGCCTATTTTGCTTTATGGTTAGTGGCCCAGGGTTTATGGCTGTTGCCTGCCTATCTATTGGAATTTAAGACTTGGAATACATTTTATTGGATCGGCGCTCAAAGTGCCTTTTTCTTTATGGTCAACAATTTGCTATTGGCACGTTTAATCGAACATTATAGCTTTACCTCGTTTAAGGTTAATTTTAAGAAACTTTTTTAGAAAAAGTAACATAAATATGGAATGGATTGGTAAAATATGTAGTTATTTAGTTGAATTATAAGAGATCATACAATTTATAATAACTTAAATGAAGTAGTTTCACTTTGTAAACAATTTTTATAATAAATTGAAATAAAATATTAATAAAAAAAAAATTAAAGTAATTACAAAAAAGTGGTTAATTTTTATATTATTATCGATCTACCGACTATAATTCAGAATATAGACTAAAAAATAGTTCAAACTATAAACTAGACAATAGTCTAGCCTACAGACTAGTATATAGTCCATAGTTCGGATTATGAACAAGACAATATTCCAGTAGTCCTCACTATAGAACAGACTATAGTCCTAAAATCAAAAGTTTTATATAAGTGTCTTCCTAGATATTTTATACTAAAAAGTTTCTCTAGGTTTTCATATGTAATTGAACATTACTACTTGAATATGGTAGGGGATTTTATTAAAATATCGCAAGTATGATAAAAATGCTTCGTGAGAAGGGTATATATAAGTTTGTCATTCCGTTTGTAATTTCTACAATATAATTTTCCGACCCTATAAAGTATATTCCGAGTCCTTATAGATAGCGGAGTCGATTAAGCTATGTCCGTGTCTGTCTGTCTGTCTGTCTGTCCGTCTGTCTGTGTGTTTGTTGAAATCAATTTTCTGAAGACCCCAGATATCTTCAGGATCCAAATCTTCAATAATTCTGTTGGACATACTTTCGAGAAGTTTCCTATTGAAAATCAGCAAAATCGGTCCATAAATAACGGAGATATGAGCAAAAATCCGAGACAACCTCTGAAAATTTCATCAAAAAAGCAACAACAACACTGCTTATTGTATAAAAGGTTGGTTTCATTGCGATGTGTATTTTGTTTTTGTTTTTTTGTGTATGTATTTCGTTTCATATGTTTGGATGGCTGTGGTTTCATTGCCTTGTGTATTTTGTTTTTTTGTGTATATTGTTTCGAATGTTTGGATGGCTGTGGTTTCATTACGTTGTGTATTTTGTTTTTTCTGTTTTTTATTTCGTTTAGCATTGTTGTTGTTTCTCTTGTTTTGCTTAAGTTATGACAGGGTCGGGAATATGAAATAAACTGACATTTTATAAAATTAATATTTTTTAAACACAATATGGTGAAGGGTATATAAGATTCGGCAAAGGCGAATATAGACTTCTTACTTGTTTTATTTTTAGATACATATTAAACAAGTAAGAAAGTATAGTCGGGCGTGGCCGACCATATGATACCCTACACCAGTTATGAATATTAAATGTGATTTATTTTTCATAATATCGCATTTATCTTCAATATTCCCTGGTTCCGATACATTTAAGAAATTTATGGATGAAAAACTAATTTTCTGAAAGAGGCTTTATATGGGGGCTAGGGGCAAATATGGACCAAGCCCGATAAAATTTTGTGAATATATTTATATTTACATAATATTTTATTGTGCTGAATTTCATCGGGATATTTGTGTTTATAAGTTAATTTGGGACATTCAAGTAATTTTCTGAAGGGGACTTTGTATGGGAGCTAGGGTCAAATGGGGCCCGATCTTTATGAAATTTGGCAGGGTTATCAAGACTTCTATAAAACTTAGTTATGCCGTATTTTATCGATATATCTGTATATTTAACATAATTATGAGCTCAGAAGCCCTTTTCGGGGGGTTCTGTTCTATGGGGGCTAGGTGAAATAATGGACCGATTTTAACCATTTTCAATAGGCTTCGTCCTTGGGTCAAATAAAACGTGCGTGCCAAATTTCATCCAATTATCTTTAAAATTGCGACCTGTAGCTTGCGCACAAGGTTTACATGGACAGCCAGCCAGCCAGCCAGCCAGCCAGACGGACGGACGGACGGACGGACGGACATAGCTTAATCGACTCAGAAAACGATTCTAAGCCGATTGGTATACTTTAAGGTGGGTCTAGGACGAATATTTTTATATGTTACAAACATCAGCACAAATCCAATATACCCTCCCCACTAAAGTGGTGTAGGGTATAAAAAAAACAGAACTTAACATGATTGATAAAACAACGAGCAACAGTTAATAAAGAGAAAGTTTAAAAAATCCAAAGAGAGTGGCAAAAAACATAACCTGCTAATTGGTATTGTGAAAAATATGGCAAAAAAAAGCTCTAAAATTGAAATTTTAAGAAGATTTTAGAATTTTTCTTTTGCTGCACAAATCTTACACATTTAGGAAAAATTTGTTAATAATTTTTCAAGAAAATATTATGGAATATAGTTAAAATCTAACAAACTTTATCTTTCAGCTTTTCAACCCATAAAAAATACACTAAATTCTAACCTTAAAAAAAGCTAAATTAACAACACTTATTTTTATAGCTCTGCAAATTTGTAGAGCGCAAAAAGTCAACACAGTAGAACAAAAAAAAAAACTGTTAAAAAACCAACAAAATGCAAGTGAAAAAGAAAAAGTTCAAAAAGTAAACAAAAATAAATATCTGCATCAATACAAAATTTGTTGCATTCTGCAACTATATATAAATTGGTAAAGTTTTACAAAAAAAAACAAGGAATTTTTATATTTTTAATAAATTTATTGAGTAAAACACAAATTTAACATGAATATCGTATATGAGTTCTTTCGTAATAATCATATTTTGGCAATATGTGAAGATGTTTTGTGCAAAAAATCATTTACCCTAAATTTATCACGTTTTGAAATGCCCGAGGTGCCTGATTTGGTGGAAAAATGCGATATAATATTTAAATTATTTTTAAATCATAATCATTTGACACAAGTAAGTTCTATACATAATTAAATTAAGCTAATAAATAAACGTTTCTAATTTCTTGTTAATTTGCAGTTACCTGCCTTTGTCAGCCACCTAACACGTCTGCAAATTTTAACTTTGGACTTTAATAAATTAAATGAATTTCCCCTGGTTATTTGCCAGCTAACAAATCTAAAAGTATTAAACATTAGCTGTAATCATATCAATACTTTACCCAATGAAATTGGTCAATTAACACAATTGGAAACATTTTGGTGTAATAATACCGGTCTGCAACAGTTACCCGAAGCATTGGGAAATTGTGAGTGTTTGGAGACTTTAGGTGTAAGAGGCAATCAATTAAAAAGTCTTCCTTCATCTTTAAAACGTTTACGCAAATTGAGATGGTTAACTTTGGAAAATAATCAAATTTCCTTTGTGCCCGAATGTATGGGAGATTTAAAAAATCTTATACATTTAAATTTGAAAAGTAATCATTTGGTTGCTATCCCACATTGTTTGAAACGTATGAAAAGATTACAGTATGTTTTTCTCAATTGCAATCGTATTGCTGGGCCCGTTACGGAAGAATTGTTAAAGGAATTGGAATTTATAAGAATGTTGAATATATGTGATAATCCATTGTGTAATATAACGGCAACTAAAATGCAATTAAAGGTAAGTTAAAGGCGGAAATGAAAAGTGTTTTCTAAGGAGTCTTTTCTATAGAACAGTGTCTTCCCAAGTATCTAGAAAAGTATTTTCCCAAGAGACTTTTCTTGTATAGAAACTTTTCTATAGAAAACTGTCTTTCCAAGTGACTTTTCTATAGAAAATTGTTTTTCCAGGAGACTTTTCTATAGAAAAGTGTCTCCTATAGAGACTTCTACAAAAAAGTGTCTTCTTAAGAGACTTTACTATAGAAAATTGTCTTCTAAAGAGACTTTTCTATAGAAAAGTGTCTTATAAAGAGACTTTTCTATAGAAATGTGTGTTCTAAAGAGACTTTTCTATAGAAAAGTGTATTCTAAGGAGATTTTTCTATAAAAAAGTGTCTTCTAAGGAGATTTTTCTATAAAAAAGTGTCTTCTAAAGAGGCTTGTGTGTCTTCCCAAGAGACTTCTATAGAAAAGTGTCTTCCCAAGAGACTTTTCTATAGGAAAAGGGTCCTTCTAGGAGATTTTTCTATAGAAGTGTCTTTCTAAGACACTTTTCTATAGAAAACTATTGTCCAAGACTCCTTGCTATACGAAAGTTTCTTGTAAAGACACTTTTATTTTTCTTTTAAGGAACATGGCAATATTCTCTGTGATACAAAAGATCATACAAATACAACCAACATGGATGATTTATTAGATGATAATGATAATAATGAAGACGATGATGAGGATTTATCTGATTGGGAAAATAGTATTGAGACCAGTGATTTAGATACCACCGATGAAAGTAGTCCGGAAAATGATGTAGAGGTAAATTATGAAATAAAGAAACGAAAAAAACTAATAGAAACAAATAATAAACAAATTTAGCTAGACTATACAAATTTGCCATTATAAGGACTAAAAGTCTTTCTTCTTCAAGCACTGTGCCTTTTTGAAAACCTTATTTATTTAGTTAATTTGTAATTTCCTTTATTATGTCTCTTTCTCTTCCAGGATATTTCCGTTTTAATACCCGAACTTTCACGCTATATAACAAATTTTAGTTAATATTTAATTGTCTGTTTATTTATGTTTTATTCAACATGTTGTGTTTTTGTATTTTCCCCGAGAAGAAAGCCATTAAACAATAATATGCAATAAAAAGCGTTTAACAACGACAAAACTAAATTAGCAAATATTGCTATGTACAGTTTAAAAAAAAAACGATTAATTGTATTTTAATATTAAAAATGAACAAAAGAAAAAAGAAATATGATTACAACTAAATTTAATTGGACATTTTCTTCATTAGTTCTTCATCTTGTATAGACATGGCGGTAAGTTTTTTGCCAATCTTTTCGTGAATATCCAAATATTTAGCAACACAACGATCAATGCAAACCATTTCACCTTTGCCTGGAATGAAAAGTAAAGTTCAGAGATTAGAAAATATTGTTATAAATGAGATTTTCTAAGGAAAATTTTCCATAGAAAAGCTCTTTCACAAGAGACTCTTTCTATAGAAAAGTGACTTCACAAGAGACTTTTATATATTAAAAAATGTCTTCAAGAGAGAGTGTCTTCAAAAAAGTCTTTTCTATAGAAAAATCTCTTCCTAATCGACTTTTCAATAGAAAAGTGTCTTCCTAATAGACTTTTCAATAGAAAAGTGTCTTCCTTAGAGACTTTTCTACAGAAAAGTGTCTTCCTGAGAGGCTTCTCTATAGAAGGTTATTCCTGAGAGGCCTTTCTATAGAAGAGTGAGACTTTTTTATAGAAAAGTGTCTTGCTAAGTGATTTTTCTATATAAAAGTTCCATCCTAAGTGACTTTTCTATAGAAAATTGCCTTTAAAAGAGATTTTTCTATAGAAAATTGTCTTCAAGAGGATTTTCTATAGAAAAGTGTCTTCAAAAGAGGCTTTTGTCTTCCCGAGAGACTGTTTTATGACACTTTTCCATAGAAAAGTATCTTTCTAAGAGACTTTCTATAGAAAAGTGTCTTCCTATGAGACTTTTCTATAGAAAATTGTCTTCAAGAGGATAGAAAAGAGTCTTCAAATTAGGTTTTTGCTTTCCCGAGATACTGTTCTGAGACTTCCATAGAAAAGTGTCTTCCTATGAGACTTTTATATAGAAAAGTGTCTTCAAAATAGATTTTTCTATAGAAAATTGTCTTCAAGAGGATTTTCTATAGAGAAGTTTCTTCCCGAGAAACGTTTCTATAGAAATGTGTCATCCCGAGAGATTTTTTGATATAGAAATTTAAAGTTAACCCAATTTCCTATTCCCCTTAACATGTTTCGTTATCAAAATAAAACACATCTATAATATCGTCCAACACCCCTTAAACACTTACCCAATTCAGCTTCTCCATAACGTGGTGGTATACATTTTTTGTGACAAGCATTTGTCATGCGATTATATAAATCCGACATCATTTCAATTTCCATTTCTTGCATCATTTGTAATTTAGCCTGTTCGGCGGGACTAATCTGGGGCATGGCCATTTTTTTTTTAAATAGTATTCCAAATACACGTGTGTAGTTTAAAGTTTTTTAAAAAATTTTAGATTAAAAATCTTTGCTGCTAACTCAGGAAGATTTTAAGGTGTTAGTTTTTATATATATATTTCTTTTTATGTTGTTAATTAAGCGTTAAAACGTCTAGTTCCCACGGATTCGTAATCACCAATATTTGCTTTTTTCATGCGTTCCCGTATTTGCATATCCTCGTAACGTCGCTTATCCACAGAATTTTTCGATATTACAAACGAGTACACACCTACCACAGTTATAACAGTCCTTTAAAAAGAGAGTATTTTTAATGAAATTTTATAATTAATACGTTTTAATTGTTGTTTTAATTAAAAACATTTAAGTAAAAATCGTACCAACCGACAGCGATTCTACCAAAATTACCCAAAGACATTACTTTTTTCTTCGTTTTTAGATTGGCACAGTGTTCTCTGCTTTTTTACATTAGAAAAAATATGTAAACAGCTGTTATGACATAACCTCAATTTGACAGTTGAAAAGAGAGATAGATAGGGTGACACAAGTTTTTTTTGTGTGTTAAGTGTAGCACAAGAAGTAAACAAACTAAGCGTAGTAATAAAATAGTAGTATTTTTTGTAAGCAAATACTGGGAAAGGTAGTTTTCGTTAGAAATGTAACGTTAAAAAGAAATTTCCTTTAGAAAAGTATTTAAAAGTTAATTTTCTATAGAAATTTACCTAAAATTAAACATTTTTTTGTTAATTAATGAAACCCACTTATTTTTCGTACTAAATTTTAAGCAATTATATATTTTACTCCAAAAAAATCATAATAAACAAATAAGTTTTACAAAAAAATATAAATAAACATAACAAAAAAAGGGAAAAAACATAATAATAAATTGTTAAAAAATGCAATTGTATAACAATTTGGTTTTTAATACAAATTACGTTTGTTTAGCATAGAGATCATTATATAAATACACAACTTTTTCGTTTCAAATTCAAAATATATATAAATATTATAAAAATATACTTATGTTTTGCATTAAAAAAAAGCATATTAGTAAAATTAGTATAAATACAAAAATAAATATGGAATGAAAACAATAAAATTCGATTTTACGTAGTATTCAAAATACCCTATAACTACTATTAACTGGTAGGTGGTATTGAAAAGGCTCTTTGACCGGTGCCATGATTGGGTTTCGAACCAAACCAGCTCATTTTCCAATTTAAAGTGTCATGCAGAAGTTTTTCCTCCTCTTTGGTTAGTTTAAGTAGCGTGGCAACGGCACGTATTAAATGGCGAGCTTCAACCTGAGAATTAGCTAATTAATATTACATAATTAGTAAGTTAAATTTGAAAATGATTACCTCTCGGCTTGTTAGAAATTTAACAATGACATGCTTTAAATATTTAAAATTAACTTCATCCATAATAATACTATTTTTAATTAAACAACCACAATTTTGACATAATTTTGTATTATCATTAGAATATGTTGTTGTTGTGGCGATTATTGCTGGTGTTGTTGTGGGAGTCTTTTGGTTTTCGCTGGACTCTTCAAGTGATTTGGCCGAAGAGAATTCTTTTTGTAAAGTCTTTTTTAAATCGGTTAAACGTTGATTTAAAACTTTAATAGTCTGGAAAATAAATTAATCACAAATGTTTCTTTAAATTCTTTTCTATAGAAAACTTTCTTTAGAAGAGACTTTTTTATAGAAAACTCTCTTTAGAAGAGACGTTTCTATAGAAAACTTTCTTTAGAAGAGATTTTCTGTAAGACACTTTTCTATAGAAAAATTTCTTTAGAAGAGACTTTTCTATAGAAAACTCTCTTTAGAATACTTTTTTTATAACAAAATTTCTTTAGAAGAAACTTTTCTATAGAAAACTCTCTTTAAAAGACACTTTTCTATAGAAAACTCTCTTTACAAGAAGTTTTTCTATAGAAAACTCTCTTTACAAGAAGTTTTTCTATAGAAAACTCTCTTTACAAGAAGTTTTTTTATAGGAAACTCTCTTTACAAGAAGTTTTTCTATAGAAAACCCTCTTTATAAGAAGTTTTTCTATAGAAAACTCTCTTTACAAGAAGTTTTTCTATAGAAAACTCTCTTTACAAGAAGTTTTTCTATAGAAAACTCTCTTTACAAGAAGTTTTTCTATAGAAAACTCTCTTTATAAGAAGTTTTTCTATAGAAAACTCTCTTTACAAGAAGTTTTTTTTATAGAAAACCCTCTTTACATGAAGTTTTTCTATAGAAAACTCTCTTTAGAAGAGAATTTTCAATAAAAATCTCACTTTAAAAGAGACTTCTAGAACTCTCTATAGAAAAGACTTTTCTATAGAAAACTTTCTTTAGAGTAGTATTCTTTATAATCTTAAATTAATTATTTTTTTAAAATCGTTACTAGAATTCACTTCACATAACGCTCACCTTATTCTTTTCCGTTATATCACTTTGCAGTTCATCATATTCCTTAATTTTCGTTTTACTCTCCTCCACTTTTCTCTCCATTTCCTCCAACTGCTGTTTACATTCTAATATTTCCAATTGTTTCGACTTTAATTGTCCCTCTAAAGTAGCATTCTTTTCATGGATTTCATTGGCTTCATCTCTTTCATCACGTAATTCTTTCTTTAGCAATTCTTCACTTTGTGAGATTTCAGCATTCTTCAGCAGAGCAGTAAGTTTCTCTTCTTTTTCGCTTTCCAACAACAATTGGGTATCGTTTAGTTGTTGTTGCATTTCGTTTAATTGTTGCCGCAGAGTTTGGGAAACATTAGCAGCATCGGCAGCGTAGTTACCAAAACGTTCATCGGCCGCTTCAAGGCGATTTTTTAAATCACGATTTTCTGCTTCTAAAGAGGCCTGTTGGGGGGTATTTAAAGAAAACATTGGACAAGAATGAAATAGTAAGTTTTCATTTAAATTGAAAATTAATTGACTCCATTTTTTCTGTTCCAATCTCCAATTGTAGGAAGTAAAATAAGAAAACAATTTCAAAATTTAGTTTTTAGGTTTGTAACGGAAAAAAACGTAAAATTAAAGAGTTTTATTTAAAATAAATAAACAATAAACAGTTATTTAAAAAAATAAATATGAAATTAAACATAAAATCTTTGGATTATGGGGTTTTTTGGTTGGTTGGTGGGGGGAGGATTTAGTTTTAGTCATGGTGCTTTTAAATGTTTATAGGCAAGTGTAACTGTATTTGGTATGGTAGGCAAGCAATTGTTAGTTAGATATCCCATTGCAACTCGTCTACGTCTGTAGAAATACTCACGGATTTATTGCGTTCGTAGACAATTTGCTGTTCATTTTCCTCACGACACTCTTTTAAAGCTAAATTTAATTCATCAATTTCCTCCTCCAAGAGTTTAATCTATAACAAAAAAAAATGTATTACAATTATAAATATTTATAATGTTGCTGCGAATCCACTCCCTCACCTTATCATCTCTTTGTTTTATTTCATCTTTAGCTTTCAGCAATTCAAATTCTACATGCTTCACCCTTTCGATGAGGTCATCTTTTGTTTTTAGGATTTTTCGCTTTTCGGTGGTTTCTTCGGCTACTTGTTTCGATAGACGACTCACTTGCGTTTCTAAAGCCAAATTCTGACCACTCCAAGAACTTTTTATATCGGAAAGCTGTAGATGAGCCTCTTCAAGGTGCTGTTCTAGTAATTTACGTTCATGCACCAAAGCCTGTAGCTTGTCATCACCACTGAGTGTGCTGAGGGATTCAATGCGTGCCTTTTCCACGATTTGTAGGCGCATTTTCAAATGACGATTTTCTTCTTCTATGGCCGCCAGGGTTGTGGTTAAATTATTTTTATCTTGTTGAGAGGAATGTCTTAGTTGTTGTAATTCGTCCTGAAATAGGGAAAGAAAGCAGAGACAAATTTGAACACTTTTCTATAAAAACAGTTTTCTATAGAAATTTGCCTAATGAGAACAGTTTTCTATAGAAAATAAATAGAATAAAGACATTTTTCTCAGCCTTTTGTCCTATAAGTAGTTTTCCATAGATTAGAATTACCTTCAAATCTTCCACTTCCGTTTCATAATGTTTAAATCTTTCCAACTCGGATGTAAGATTCTCCACCTGCGTTTGATGCTGACGCATAGCATTTAAACGATCGACCGCCTCTTGCTCACGAAATGACAACAGACTGCGCAGTTTATCAATTTCATTCTGTTGCATATTTTGTATTTTCTCCTGTTCCTCACAATAGATATCCTTTTGGGTTTGAGCCACTTTAACTGTTTCCAAAAGTATTTCATTTGTCTTTTCCACACGTAATTTTTCCTCCTGTAATTGACTAATACGATTTTGTAGCTCCGAGGCTTTGGCGGTAAGCTCCTGGCACTGTTGTCTAAGAGTTATTAATGATTCAGACTATAACAAAAAAAAAAGAAGAAAAACATTAATATTTAACATTAAATTACAATTTGTTTTAAAATTACCAACCTGTAAACTTTCATCATTGGAATTAACACTAATGGTAGAGGAGAAACGACTTTTAAGACGATTATTATTGTTATTATTATTGTTTGCTGTATGATTCATAGCTGTACGCTGATGTGGCTGCAGCTGTGGCATGTTAACAACTCCTGGTCCAGCCACTTCGGAGCCCGTCTCTTCTTTTATTTTATTTTTCAAAGAAGCAAACATTTTTTCGTTTTTTTTTTACTATATTTAAATTATTGCACTAATTACTGGTTTAGTTATGTATTCAGTCTATTTTAACATGTAAGGATATGAACAATTATTATTTTTTTGGCCTAGAATTTTTTTCTTTTGTTTAAGCCATTTGGAATGTTGGGTTTTTCTTTCACTAATGTTAGGTTTTTGTTTGAAATTTTCGTTTTTTCTAATTTACACTTCGTTAAACATGTTGAACTAATTAAATTTTTATCAATTTTGTAGTTTATTTTGTGTATTTTTCGGTTTTACTTATCAAGTAATTATGCAAATTTTCCTACTTTTTTTTATTTGTATTTCCCAATAAGAAAAAAAAAAGAATTATGACACCTTGTTGTTTTTCTTCTCAATTGTGTGTTTGTTATGGCAATGCTGCCAAAGAAGCTGTCAGTAGTGTGTGACAAGTGAAATGAGCGATTTTCTTGGGATTTTTATAAGTGGCAACACAAAGTGCTATTGAGGAAAAATAACACTTTTTTGGTTTAAAATTCAAGAGAGACGTCTGTTTTAATAGTTTTCTATAGAAAATAAAGATACGAAGGCAGTCTTCTGTAGACAAATGAGCGGCGAAGGCAGTTTTTTATAGACGAGGATAGTTTTTTTTTTTTTTAGAAAATTTGGTGGCGAGTACCGTTTTTTATATAAAATTATGAACCGACGACAGATTTTTATATGTGAGGACAATTTTCTATAGAAAATTGTATAGCGAGGGCAGTTTTTTATAGAAAACTGAGCAGCATTTATAAAATGCAAAAAGTCGACTTTTAACTAAATGCAAAACGTCGAAAAGTCTACTTTCGTTTCAACTATAGAACCCTACTGCCATGTTACCGCCGATATCATGTGAAAAGCCTTTGTTATAAATTATATTATACTTTTTATCTCTCGGATTCCGTTTTTATTTAAAACAGTGTTGCCCATACACACACTGTTACACATTCATTTGTATTGGTAAAGCAGCAGAGAACAAAATGTAACCCAAAATAAAACTGCACTAATAAAATGACTGCATACTAAAAAGTATATTCTAACTGTCAAATTGATATTATGGATTTTGACAGACAGCGTACATTAAAGTTCATATATAAAAAACTATCAGCTGTGCTCTCTCATTCACCTACATAAATTCGGCTTTCTCAAAATTTTGTTGTTGTATTTCTGTGTGGATTTTAAAAAAGTTGCGTACAGATCTTACTTCGACAAATGCTGATCAGCAACTGAGTTGATTTTGTTTTGCAAGTTGAGAGATAATCAACTAGCACATGCTCAAATAAGAAAATACACAAGTAAGCTTATAGTGTAGGTGAGTCAACGCAACGTCAGCAGAATATTCTTGCCCTATCTCGCGTGATAGGGAATAGTGATTTTGGGCACCATTGATTTAAAATCTTGGAAAATTTAAAATTAAACTACTTGAGAACTTAGCCGTCTTACAGTCGATTTTCAGCCGACGCCGATATTTTTAGTGTCAGCCGCTGACGCCGTTAATATTCATCGGCGCAGGGCTTTGGTCGTTAACCGCCAAATTTGTGCAGAAAATTAAATTTTCGCTTTGCTTGGCGAAATATACGAAAAGTTTCTAGATTTTTGTGTTAAATAAAGTTAAACTTAAAAATAAAACTATTCTTATAGCAATTAAAAGTGTTTTGTGTTGTTGTACTTAAAATAAAGTGATTTTTCTTTGTGCTTGTCTAAAATTGTGTACCAAACGAAATGAGTTCACCTAATACTTGTGCCTCTGAAGCAGCAACAGGCGCCGGCGCTGAAGCTGCTGAAGATTTGGCAAAAGACTTGTCGATAGAAGAGTGTAAACCCGGTTCTCCAAGTTTTGTGGAATATGAACTTATCTATAATATGACTAGTTTCTTGGAGGCTAATGGCGCTGAGGATGTAGACAAGAAGGTTTTAAGGAATATGGCAGTGGCCTTGACTAAGCATTTGAATGAGTAAGTAGAAAACTTGTTTTTGTTTAAATATAAATAATATATGTAAAGCTTAAAGGAATGATTTTGTGGTGTACCTATAAAGAAATTTGAAATTAAACTGGTTTGTTATAGAACATAATGATTTCTTGGTAGAGTGAGGTCATCAGGATTAAAAATGACGAACTTTTATTTCAAGTGTAGGTATACGGCGATGTATTGCTGGGCTTAAGTTTATAGACTAGTTTAAAGTTTAGTATATGGCCTATCAATTAGTCTATATACTAGACTGTCAACTATTCTGTAGACTAGGCTATCGACTAATCTATAGACTAGTCTATCAACTAGTCTATAGACTAGACTATTAACTAGTTTATAGACTAGACTATTAACTAGTCTATAGACTAGACTATCAACTAGTCTATAGACTACACTATCAACTCGTCTATAGACTAGACTATCAACTAGTGTATAGACTGGACTATCAATTCGTCTATAGATTAGACTATCAACTAGTCTATCAACTAGTTCATGGACTAGACTATTAACTAGTCTATAGACTCTACTATCAACTAGTCTATAGATTCTACTATCAAACAGTCTATAGACTCTACTATCAAATAGTCTATAGACTGTACTATCAACTAGTCTATAGACTCTACTATCAACGAGTCTAAAGACTAGTCTATCAACTAGTCTAAAGACTAGTCTATCAACTAGTCTAAAGACTAGTCTATCAACTAGTCTAAAGACTAGTCTAAAGACTAGTCTATCAACTAGTCTAAACACTAGTCTATCAACTAATCTAAAGAATAGTCTATCAACTATTCTATAGTCTAGTATATCAACTAGTCTATAGTCTAGTATATCAACTAGTCTATAGTCTAGTTTATCAACTAGTCTATAGTCTAGTCTATCAACTATTCTATAGTCTAGTATATCAACTAGTCTATAGTCTAGTTTATCAACTAGTTTATAGACTAGTCTATAGATTAGGCTATTTGCTAATCTAGTTTAGTCTAGTTAAACTAGTCTAGTTTAGACTATAATCTAGTTATATTATGTAGTCTAGTCTAAAGTCTAGACTATAATCTAGTCTATATTATACACTGCAGTCTAGTCTATGGTCTACTCTAAAACCAATTGTTTTTAATGTTTTCATTGTTAAATTATGTTACTACAGGAAATGGAACTATACTGAAATGTGTATTGCCGAGTAAAGACCTTAATCTATAACTTAGTAACTTCTTAAGAATGTTTTGTTTGTGTTTTTCTTTTTTCTCCCAATTTCTTTAATCATTTCAATTAAATATAGAAAACAAAAATCTATACAATTTTCTTTAACTAGCCGTGATTTTGATTTTTTATGCTATTCCCATATATTTTACTCTTAAATGAAAAACAAAAAGAAAAACTTGTTGGCACTTAACCAAAAAATTACATCTATTTCAAAGTTGTTTTCTATACACGGCGAGGATAACCACCTTTAGAAAAACAACAAAAACTATCACCCATAAAGCATACAACTAATGCCAAAACTATGAGCAAACGCTTTTTTTTTCGCTGGGAGGGAAAAACGACCCCAACAACATTTACATTGCGGTGACAAAATGACGCCACATTTTGAGAAGAACTCCTCAGTACTTTAGAGGTATCTCTTCTCTATGTATGTAGAACTATATGTAAATTGCTTTTTTTGACAAAATTCGTTTACGAGAGACACACACTAATTACAAAAAATTTGTCGATTTTATAACATAAATAGTGCAAATAAACAATAAAGAGGCCAACGAACTATCAATTCGTCATCATCTCTTTAATCTATTAAAAAATAAGATTAACAAACTTAAAGAAATATATAAAATTAAACTGATGTAAAGAAAATTGAATGAAATTATTAATGATTTTTATAGTAAAGTAATAGTTAATGAACGAAAGAATCACGTAATACATCTTGAGTGCTTATTCTATAAATAAGTTTATTATGGTGGTTCCAATCACACTGAATCTGATAATTCAAAACTAAAAATATTTGATCTTTTAGGCCTTAGCTCCTCTGGTTTAGCCAGAAAATGGACTTTTATGTTTTCACCCAAAAATCGAGTTTTGGTAGGAAATAAAAGTGATCACAGATTTTCATTCTTAGGGCACTAGCTCCTTTGGTTTAGCCAGAAAATGGACTTTTATGTTTTGACTCAAATATTGAGTTTTAGTAGGAAATAAAAGTGATTACAGATTTTCATTGTTTAGGCCCTAGCTCCTCTGGTTTAGCCAGAAAATGGACTTTCATGTTTTCACTCAAAAATCGAGTTTTTTTAGAAAATTAAAAAACTTAAAAATCGAGTTTTGGTGGGAAATAAAAGTGATCACAGATTTTCATTCTTTAGGCCCTAGCTCCTCTGGTTTCGCCAGAAAATGGACTTTTATGTTTTCACTCAAATATCGAGTTTTATTAGGAAATAAAAGTGATCACAGATTTTCATCGTTTAGGCCCTAGCTCTTCTGGTTTAGCCAGAAAATGGACTTTTATGTTTTCACTCAAATATCGAGTTTTATTAGGAAATAAAAGTGATCACAGATTTTCATTCTTTAGGCCCTAGCTCCTCTGGTTTAGCCAGAAAATTAACTTTTATGTTTTCACTTAAATATCGAGTTTTATTACGAAATAAAAGTGATCACAGATTTTCATCGTTTAGGCCCTAGCTCCTCTGGTTTAGCCAGAAAATGGACTTTTATGTTTTCACTCAAAAATCGAGTTTTGGTAGGAAATAAAAGTGATCACAGATTTTCATCGTTTAGGCCCTAGCTCTTCTAGTTTAGTCAGAAAATGGACTTTTATGTTTTCACTCAAAAATCGAGTTTTGGTAGGAAATAAAAGTGATCACAGATTTTCATTCCTTAGGCCCTAGCTCCTCTGGTTTAGCCAGAAAATGGACTTTTATGTTTTCACCCAAAAATCGAGTTTTGGTAGGAAATAAAAGTGATCACAGATTTTCATTCTTTATGCCCTAGCTCCTCTGGTTTAGCCAGAAAATGAACTTTTATGTTTTCACTCAAATATCGAGTTTTGATAGGCATTAAAGTGATCACAGATTTTTATGTTTTCGCTCAAAAATCGAGTTTTGGTAGGAAATAAAAGTGATCACAGATTTTCATCCTTTAGGCCCTAGCTCTTCTAGTTTAGCCAGAAAATGGACTTTTATGTTTTCACTCAAAAATCGTGTTTTGGTAGGAAATAAAAGTGATCACAGATTTTCATTCTTTAGGCCCTAGCTCCTCTGGTTTAGCCAGAAAATGGACTTTTATGTTTTCACTCAAATATCGAGTTTTATTAGGAAATAAAAGTGATCACAGATTTTCATTCTTTAGGCCCTAGCTCCTCTGGTTTAGCCAGAAAATGGACTTTTATGTTTTCACTCAAATATCGAGTTTTGGTAGGAAATAAAAGTGATCACAGATTTTCATTCTTTAGGCCCTAGCTCCTCTGGTTTAGCCAGAAAATGGACTTTTATGTTTTCACTCAAAAATCGAATTTTTGTAGGAAATAAAAGTGATCACAGATTTTCATTCTTTAGGCCCTAGCTCCTCTGGTTTCGCCAGAAAATGGACTTTTATGTTTTCACTCAAATATCGAGTTTTATTAGGAAATAAAAGTGATCACAGATTTTCATCGTTTAGGCCCTAGCTCTTCTGGTTTAGCCAGAAAATGGACTTTTATGTTTTCACTCAAATATCGAGTTTTATTAGGAAATAAAAGTGATCACAGATTTTCATTCTTTAGGCCCTAGCTCCTCTGGTTTAGCCAGAAAATGGACTTTTATGTTTTCACTCAAATATAGAGTTTTGATAGGCATTAAAGTGATCACAGATTTTTATTCTTTAGGCTCTAGCTCCTCTGGTTTAGCCAGAAAATGGATTTTAAGTTTTCACTCAAAAATGGAGTTTTGGTAGGAAATAAATGTGACCACAGATTTTCATCGTTTAGGCCCTAGCTCCTCTGGTTTAGCCAGAAAATGGACTTTTATGTTTTCACTCAAATATAGAGTTTTGGTAGGAAATAAAAGTGATCACAGATTTTCATTCTTTAGGCCCTAGCTCCTCTGGTTTAGCCAGAAAATGGACTTTAATGTTTTGACTCAAATATTGAGTTTTGGGAGGAAATAAAAGTGATCACAGATTTTCATCCGTTAGGCCCTAGCTCCTCTGGTTTAGCTAGAAAATGGACTTTTATGATTTCACTCAAAAATCGAGTTTTGGTAGGAAATAAAAGTGACCACAGATTTTCATCGTTTAGGCCCTAGCTCCTCTGGTTTAGCCAGAAAATTAACTTTTATGTTTTCACTCAAATATCGAGTTTTATTAGGAAATAAAAGTGATCACAGATTTTCATCGTTTAGGCCCTAGCTCCTCTGGTTTAGCCAGAAAATGGACTTTTATGTTTTCACTCAAAAATCGAGTTTTGGTAGGAAATAAAAGTGATCACAGATTTTCATTCTTTAAGCCCTAGCTCTTCTAGTTTAGTCAGAAAATGGACTCTTATGTTTTGACTCAAAAATCGAGTTTTGGTAGGAAATAAAAGTGATCACAGATTTTTATTCCTTAGGCCCTAGCTCCTCTGGTTTAGCCAGAAAATGGACTTTTATGTTTTCACTCAAATATCGAGTTTTGGTAGGAAATAAAAGTGATCACAGATTGTCATTCTTTAGGCCCTAGCTCCTTTGGTTTAGCCAGAAAATGGACTTTTATGTTTTCACTCAAATATCGAGTTTTATTAGGAAATAAAAGTGATCACAGATTTTCATTCTTTAGGCCCTAGCTCCTCTGGTTTAGCCAGAAAATGGAGTTTTATTAGGAAATAAAAGTGATCACAGATTTTCATTCTTTAGGCCCTAGCTCCTCTGGTTTAGCCAGAAAATGGACTTTTATGTTTTCACTCAAATATAGAGTTTTGATAGGCATTAAAGTGATCACAGATTTTCATTCTTTAGGCCCTAGCTCCTCTGGTTTAGCCAGAAAATGGACTTTTATGTTTTCACTCAAATATAGAGTTTTGATAGGCATTAAAGTGATCACAGATTTTCATTCTTTAGGCCCTAGCTCCTCTGGTTTAGCCAGAAAATGGACTTTTATGTTTTCACTCAAATATACAGTTTTGGTAGGAAATAAAAGTGATCACAGATTTTCATTCTTTAGGCCCTAGCTCCTCTGGTTTAGCCAGAAAATGGACTTTTATGTTTTGACTCAAATATTGAGTTTTGGTAGGAAATAAAAGTGATCACAGATTTTCATCCGTTAGGCCCTAGCTCCTCTGGTTTAGCTAGAAAATGGACTTTTATGTTTTCACTCAAAAATCGAGTTTTGGTAGGCCCTAGCTCCTCTGGTTTAGCCAGAAAATGGACTTTTATGTTTTCACCCAAAAATCGAGTTTTGGTAGGAAATAAAAGTGATCACAGATTTTCATTCTTTAGGCCCTAGCTCCTCTGGTTTAGCCAGAAAATGGACTTTTATGTTTTCACCCAAAAATCGAGTTTTGGTAGGAAATAAAAGTGATCACAGATTTTCATTCTTTAGGCCCTAGCTCCTCTGGTTTAGCCAGAAAATGGACTTTTATGTTTTCACTCAAATATCGAGTTTTGATAGGCATTAAAGTGATCACAGATTTTTATGTTTTCACTCAAAAATCGAGTTTTATTAGGAAATAAAAGTGATCACAGATTTTCATTCTTTAGGCCCTAGCTCCTCTGGTTTAGCCAGAAAATGGACTTTTATGTTTTTTACCCAAAAATCGAGTTTTGGTAGGAAATAAAAGTGATCACAGATTTTCATCCTTTAGGCCCTAGCTCCTCTGGTTTAGCCAGAAAATGGACTTTTATGTTTTCACTCAAAAATCGAGTTTTGGTAGGAAATAAAAGTGATCACAGATTTTCATTCTTTAGGCCCTAGCTCCTCTGGTTTAGCCAGAAAATGGACTTTTATGTTTTCACTCAAATATCGAGTTTTGGTAGGAAATAAAAGTGATCACAGATTTTCATTCTTTAGGCCCTAGCTCCTCTGGTTTAGCCAGAAAATGGACTTTAATGTTTTCACTCAAATATAGAGTTTTGGTAGGAAATAAAAGTGATCACAGATTTTCATCGTTTAGGCCCTAGCTCCTCTGGTTTAGCCAGAAAATGGACTTTTATGTTTTGACTCAAATATTGAGTTTTGGGAGGAAATAAAAGTGATCACAGATTTTCATCCGTTAGGCCCTAGCTCCTCTGGTTTAGCTAGAAAATGGACTTTTATGTTTTCACTCAAATATCGAGTTTTATTAGGAAATAAAAGTGATCACAGATTTTCATCGTTTAGGCCCTAGCTCCTCTGGTTTAGCCAGAAAATGGACTTTAATGTTTTCACTCAAATATAGAGTTTTGGGAGGAAATAAAAGTGATCACAGATTTTCATCGTTTAGGCCCTAGCTCCTCTGGTTTAGCCAGAAAATGGACTTTTATGTTTTCACTCAAATATCGAGTTTTATTAGGAAATAAAAGTGATCACAGATTTTCATCGTTTAGGCCCTAGCTCCTCTGGTTTAGCCAGAAAATGGACTTTTATGTTTTCACTCAAATATAGAGTTTTGGTAGGAAATAAAAGTGATCGCAGATTTTCATCCGTTAGGCCCTGGCTCCTCTGGTTTAGCCAGAAAATGGACTTTTATGTTTTCACCCAAAAATCGAGTTTTGGTAGGAAATAAAAGTGATCACACAGTTTCATTCTTTAGGCCCTAGCTCCTCTGGTTTAGCCGGAAAATGGACTTTTATGTTTTCACTCAAATATCGAGTTTTATTAGGAAATAAAAGTGATCACAGATTTTCATTCTTTAGGCCCTAGCTCCTCTGGTTTAGCCAGAAAATGGACTTTTATGTTTTCACCCAAAAATCGAGTATTGGTAGGGAATAAAAGTGATCACAGTTTTTCATCCGTTAGGCCCTAGCTCCTCTGGTTTAGCCAGAAAATGGAATTTTATGTTTTCACTCAAAAATCGAGTTTTTGTAGGAAATAAAAGTGATCACAGATTTTCATCCTTTAGGCCCTAGCTCCTCCGGTTTAGCCAGAAAATGGACTTTTATGTTTTCACTCAAATATCGAGTTTTGGTAGGAAATAAAAGTGATCAGATTTTCATCGTTTAGGCCCTAGCTTCTCTGGTTTAGCCAAAAAATGGACTTTTATGTTTTCACTCAAATATAGAGTTTTGGTAGGAAATAAAAGTGATCACAGATTTTCATTCTTTAGGCCCTAGCTCCTCTGGTTTAGCCAGAAAATGGACTTTTATGTTTTCACTCAAATATAGAGTTTTATTAGGAAATAAAAGTGATCACAGATTTTCATCGTTTAGGCCCTAGCTCCTCTGGTTTAGCCAGAAAATGGACTTTTATGTTTTCACTCAAATATAGAGTTTTGGTAGGAAATAAAAGTGATCACAGATGTTCATTCTTTAGGCCCTAGCTCCTCTGGTTTAGCCAGAAAATGGACTTTTATGTTTTCACTCAAATATCGAGTTTTGGTAGGAAATAAAAGTGATCACAGATTTTCATTCTTTAGGCGCTAGCTCCTCTGGTTTAGCCAGAAAATGGACTTTTATATTTTCACTCAAATATCGCGTTTTATTAGGAAATAAAAGTGATCACAGATTTTCATTCTTTAGGCCCTAGCTCCTCTGGTTTAGCTAGAAAATGGACTTTTATGTTTTCACTCAAATATCGAGTTTTGGTAGGAAATAAAAGTGATCACAGATTTTCATTCTTTAGGCCCTAGCTCCTCTGGTTTAGCTAGAAAATGGACTTTTATGTTTTCACTCAAATATCGAGTTTTGGTAGGAAATAAAAGTGATCACAGATTTTCATCCGTTAGGCCCTAGCTCCTCTGGTTTAGCTAGAAAATGGACTTTTATGTTTTCACTCAAATATACAGTTTTGGTAGGAAATAAAAGTGATCACAGATTTTCATTCTTTAGGCCCTAGCTCCTCTGGTTTAGCCAGAAAATGGACTTTTATGTTTTCACTCAAATATCGAGTTTTGGTAGGAAATAAAAGTGATCACAGATTTTCATCCGTTAGGCCCTAGCTCCTCTGGTTTAGCTAGAAAATGGACTTTTATGTTTTCACTCAAAAATCGAGTTTTGGTAGGAAATAAAAGTGATCACAGATTTTCATCGTTTAGGCCCTAGCTCTTCTAGTTTAGTCAGAAAATGGACTTTTATGTTTTCACTCAAAAATCGAGTTTTGGTAGGAAATAAAAGTGATCACAGATTTTCATTCTTTAGGCCCTAGCTCCTCTGGTTTAGCCAGAAAATGGACTTTTATGTTTTCACCCAAAAATCGAGTTTTGGTAGGAAATAAAAGTGATCACAGATTTTCATTCTTTAGGCCCTAGCTCCTCTGGTTTAGCCAGAAAATGGACTTTTATGTTTTCACTCAAATATAGAGTTTTGGTAGGAAATAAAAGTGATCGCAGATTTTCATCCGTTAGGCCCTCCTCTGGTTTAGCCAGAAAATGGACTTTTATGTTTTCACCCAAAAATCGAGTTTTGGTAGGAAATAAAAGTGATCACAGAGTTTCATTCTTTAGGCCCTAGCTCCTCTGGTTTAGCCAGAAAATGGACTTTTATGTTTTCACTCAAAAATCGAGTTTTGGTAGGAAATAAATGTGACCACAGATTTTCATCGTTTAGGCCCTAGCTCCTCTGGTTTAGCCAGAAAATGGACTTTTATGTTTTCACTCAAATATAGAGTTTTGATAGGCATTAAAGTGATCACAGATTTTCCTTCTTTAGGCCCTAGATCCTCTGGTTTAGCCAGAAAATGGACTTTTATGTTTTCACTCAAATATCGAGTTTTGGTAGGAAATAAAAGAGATCACAGACTTTTCATCCTTTAGGCCCTAGCTCCTCTGGTTTAGCCAGAAAATGGACTTTTATGTTTTCACTCAAATATCGAGTTTTGGTAGGAAATAAAAGTGATCACAGATGTTCATTCTTTAGGCCCTAGCTCCTCTGGTTTAGCCAGAAAATGGACTTTTATGTTTTCACTCAAAAATCGAGTTTTGGTGGGAAATAAAAGTGATCACAGTTTTTCATCCGTTAGGCCCTAGCTCCTCTGGTTTAGCCAGAAAATGGACTTTTATGTTTTCACTCAAAAATCGAGTTTTGGTAGGAAATAAATGTGACCACAGATTTTCACCGTTTAGGCCCTAGCTCCTCTGGTTTAGCCAGAAAATGGACTTTTATGTTTTCACTCAAATATAGAGTTTTGGTAGGAAATAAAAGTGATCACAGATTGTCATTCTTTAGGCCCTAGCTCCTCTGGTTAAGCCAGAAAATGGACTTTTATGTTTTCACTCAAATATCGAGTTTTGGTATGAAATAAAAGTGATCACAGATTTTCATTCTTTAGGCCCTAGCTCCTCTGGTTTAGCCAGAAAATGGACTTTTATGTTTTCACTCAAAAATCGAGTTTTTGTAAGAAATAAAAGTGATCACAGATTTTCATTCTTTAGGCCCTAGCTCCTCTGGTTTAGCCAGAAAATGGACTTTTATGTTTCACTCAAATATCGAGTTTTATTAGGAAATAAAAGTGAACACAGATTTTTATGTTTTCACTCAAATATAGAGTTTTGGTAGAAAATAAAAGTGATCACAGATATTCATTCTTTAGGCCCTAGCTCCTCTGGTTTAGCCAGAAAATGGACTTTTATGTTTTCACTCAAAAATCGAGTTTTTGTAAGAAATAAAAGTGATCACAGATTTTCATTCTTTAGGCCCTAGCTCCTCTGGTTTAGCCAGAAAATGGACTTTTATGTTTCACTCAAATATCGAGTTTTATTAGGAAATAAAAGTGAACACAGATTTTTATGTTTTCACTCAAATATAGAGTTTTGGTAGAAAATAAAAGTGATCACAGATTTTCATTCTTTAGGCCCTAGCTCCTCGGGTTTAGCCAGAAAATGGACTTTTATGTTTTCACCCAAAAATCGAGTTTTGGTGGGAAATAAAAGTGATCACAGTTTTTCATCCGTTAGGCCCTAGCTCCTCTGGTTTAGCCAGAAAATGGACTTTTATGTTTTCACTCAAAAATCTAGTTTTGGTAGGAAATAAATGTGACCACAGATTTTCATCGTTTAGGCCCTAGCTCCTCTGGTTTAGCCAGAAAATGGACTTTTATGTTTTCACTCAAATATAGAGTTTTGATAGGCATTAAAGTGATCACAGATTTTCATCCGTTAGGCCCTAGCTCCTCTGGTTTAGCCAGAAAATGGACTTTTATGTTTTCACTCAAAAATCGAGTTTTGGTAGGAAATAAATGTGACCACAGATTTTCACCGTTTAGGCCCTAGCTCCTCTGGTTTAGCCAGAAAATGGACTTTTATGTTTTCACTCAAATATAGAGTTTTGGTAGGAAATAAAAGTGATCACAGATTGTCATTCTTTAGGCCCTAGCTCCTCTGGTTAAGCCAGAAAATGGACTTTTATGTTTTCACTCAAATATCGAGTTTTGGTATGAAATAAAAGTGATCACAGATTTTCATTCTTTAGGCCCTAGCTCCTCTGGTTTAGCCAGAAAATGGACTTTTATGTTTTCACTCAAAAATCGAGTTTTTGTAAGAAATAAAAGTGATCACAGATTTTCATTCTTTAGGCCCTAGCTCCTCTGGTTTAGCCAGAAAATGGACTTTTATGTTTCACTCAAATATCGAGTTTTATTAGGAAATAAAAGTGAACACAGATTTTTATGTTTTCACTCAAATATAGAGTTTTGGTAGAAAATAAAAGTGATCACAGATATTCATTCTTTAGGCCCTAGCTCCTCTGGTTTAGCCAGAAAATGGACTTTTATGTTTTCACTCAAAAATCGAGTTTTTGTAAGAAATAAAAGTGATCACAGATTTTCATTCTTTAGGCCCTAGCTCCTCTGGTTTAGCCAGAAAATGGACTTTTATGTTTCACTCAAATATCGAGTTTTATTAGGAAATAAAAGTGAACACAGATTTTTATGTTTTCACTCAAATATAGAGTTTTGGTAGAAAATAAAAGTGATCACAGATTTTCATTCTTTAGGCCCTAGCTCCTCGGGTTTAGCCAGAAAATGGACTTTTATGTTTTCACCCAAAAATCGAGTTTTGGTGGGAAATAAAAGTGATCACAGTTTTTCATCCGTTAGGCCCTAGCTCCTCTGGTTTAGCCAGAAAATGGACTTTTATGTTTTCACTCAAAAATCTAGTTTTGGTAGGAAATAAATGTGACCACAGATTTTCATCGTTTAGGCCCTAGCTCCTCTGGTTTAGCCAGAAAATGGACTTTTATGTTTTCACTCAAATATAGAGTTTTGATAGGCATTAAAGTGATCACAGATTTTCATTCTTTAGGCCCTAGCTCCTCTGGTTTAGCCAGAAAATGGACTTTTATGTTTTGACTCAAATATTGAATTTTGGTAGGAAATAAAAGTGATCACAGATTTTCATCCGTTAGGCCCTAGCTCCTCTGGTTTAGCTAGAAAATGGACTTTTATGTTTTCACTCAAAAATCGAGTTTTTGTAGGAAATAAAAGTGATCACAGATTTTCATTCTTTAGGCCCTAGCTCCTCTGGTTTAGCCAGAAAATGGACTTTTATGTTTTCACTCACAAATCGAGTTTTTGTAGGAAATAAAAGTGATCACAGATTTTCATTCTTTAGGCGCTAGCTCCTCTGGTTTAGCCAGAAAATGGACTTTTATGTTTTCACTCAAATATCGAGTTTTATTAGGAAATAAAAGTGATCACAGATTTTCATCGTTTAGGCCCAGCTCCTCTGGTTTAGCCAGAAAATGGACTTTTATGTTTTCACTCAAATATAGAGTTTTGGTAGGAAATAAAAGTGATCGCAGATTTTCATCCTTTAGGCCCTAGCTCCTCTGGTTAAGCCAGAAAATGGACTTTTAGTTTTCACTCAAAAATCGAGTTTTGGTAGGAAATAAAAGTGATCACAGATTTTCATTCTTTAGGCCCTAGCTTCTCTGGTTTAGCCAGAAAATGGACTTTTATGTTTTCACTCAAATATCGAGTTTTATTAGGAAATAAAAGTGATCACAGATTTTCATTCTTTAGGCCCTAGCTCCTCTGGTTTAGCCAGAAAATGGACTTTTATGTTTTCACTCAAATATCGAGTTTTATTAGGAAATAAAAGTGATCACAGATTTTCATCCTTTAGGCCCTAGCTCCTCTGGTTTAGCCAGAAAATGGACTTTTATGTTTTCACTCAAAAATCGAGTTTTATTAGGAAATAAAAGTGATCACAGATTTTCATTCTTTAGGCCCTAGCTCCTCTGGTTTAGCCAGTAAATGGACTTTTATGTTTTCACTCAAATATAGAGTTTTGGTAGGAAATAAAAGTGATCACAGATTTTCATTCTTTAGGCCCTAGCTCCTCTGGTTTAGCCAGAAAATGGACTTTTATGTTTTCACTCAAATATCGAGTTTTATTAGGAAATAAAAGTGATCACAGATTTTCATTCTTTAGGCCCTAGCTCCTCTGGTTTAGCCAGAAAATGGACTTTTATGTTTTCACTCAAATATAGAGTTTTGGTATGAAATAAAAGTGATCACAGATTTTCATTCTTTAGGCCCTGGCTCCTCTGGTTTAGCCAGAAAATGGACTTTTAAGTTTTCACTCAAAAATCGAGTTTTTGTAAGAAATAAAAGTGATCACAGATTTTCATTCTTTAGGCCCTAGCTCCTCTGGTTTAGCCAGAAAATGGACTTTTATGTTTCACTCAAATATCGAGTTTTATTAGGAAATAAAAGTGAACACAGATTTTTATGTTTTCACTCAAATATAGAGTTTTGGTAGGAAATAAAAGTGATCGCAGATTTTCATCCGTTAGGCCCTGGCTCCTCTGGTTTAGCCAGAAAATGGACTTTTATGTTTTCACCCAAAAATCGAGGTTTGGTAAGAAATAAAAGTGATCACAGATTTTCATCCTTTAGGCCCTAGCTCCTCTGGTTAAGCCAGAAAATGGACTTTTATGTTTTCACTCAAAAATCGAGTTTTGGTAGGAAAAAAAAGTGATCACAGATTTTCATTCTTTAGGCCCTAGCTCCTCTGGTTTAGCCAGAAAATGGACTTTTATGTTTTCACTCAAATATCGAGTTTTGGTAGGAAATAAAAGTGATCACAGATTTTCATTCTTTAAGCCCTAGCTCCTCTGCTTTAGCCAGAAAATGGACTTTTATATTTTCACCCAAAAATCGAGTTTTGGTAGGAAATAAAAGTGATCACAGATTTTCATTCTTTAGGCCCTAGCTCCTCTGGTTTAGCCAGAAAATGGACTTTTATGTTTTCACTCAAATATCGATTTTTGGTAGGAAATAAAAGTGATCACAGATTTTCATTCTTTAGGCCCTAGCTCCTCTGGTTTAGCCAGAAAATGGACTTTTATATTTTCACTCAAATATCGAGTTTTATTAGGAAATAAAAGTGATCACAGATTTTCATTCTTTAGGCCCTAGCTCCTCTGGTTTAGCCAGAAAATGGACTTTTATATTTTCACTCAAATATCGAGTTTTATTAGGAAATAAAAGTGATCACAGATTTTCATCGTTTAGGCCCTAGCTCCTCTGGTTAAGCCAGAAAATGGACTTTTATGTTTTCACTCAAAAATCGAGTTTTGGTAGGAAATAAAAGTGATCACAGATTTTCATTCTTTAGGCCCTAGCTCCTCTGGTTTAGCCAGAAAATGGACTTTTATGTTTTCACTCAAATATCGAGTTTTGGTAGGAAATAAAAGTGATCACAGATTTTCATTCTTTAGGCGCTAGCTCCTCTGGTTTAGCCAGAAAATGGACTTTTATATTTTCACTCAAATATCGCGTTTTATTAGGAAATAAAAGTGATCACAGATTTTCATTCTTTAGGCCCTAGCTCCTCTGGTTTAGCTAGAAAATGGACTTTTATGTTTTCAGCCAAAAATCGAGTTTTGGTAGGAAATAAAAGAGATCACAGATTTTCATTCTTTAGGCCCTAGCTCCTCTGGTTTAGCCAGAAAATGGACTTTTATGTTTTCACTCAAAAATCGAGTTTTGGTAGGAAATAAATGTGACCACAGATTTTCATCGTTTAGGCCCTAGCTCCTCTGGTTTAGCCAGAAAATGGACTTTTATGTTTTCACTCAAATATAGAGTTTTGATAGGCATTAAAGTGATCACAGATTTTCCTTCTTTAGGCCCTAGATCCTCTGGTTTAGCCAGAAAATGGACTTTTATGTTTTCACTCAAATATCGAGTTTTGGTAGGAAATAAAAGTGATCGCAGATTTTCATCCGTTAAGCCCTGGCTCCTCTGGTTTAGCCAGAAAATGGACTTTTATGTTTTCACCCAAAAATCGAGGTTTGGTAAGAAATAAAAGTGATCACAGATTTTCATCCTTTAGGCCCTAGCTCCTCTGGTTAAGCCAGAAAATGGACTTTTATGTTTTCACTCAAAAATCGAGTTTTGGTAGGAATTAAAAGTGATCACAGATTTTCATTCTTTAGGCCCTAGCTCCTCTGGTTAAGCCAGAAAATGGACTTTTATGTTTTGACTCATATATTGAGTTTTGGAAGGAAATAACAGTGATCACAAATTTTCATTCTTTAGGCCCTAGCTCTTCTAGTTTAGCCAGAAAATTTACTTTTATGTTTTAACTCAAATATAGAGTTTTGGTAGGAAATAAAAGTGATCACAGATTTTCATTCTTTAGGCCCTAGCTCCTCTGGTTTAGCCAGAAAATGGACTTTTATGTTTTCACCCAAAAATCGAGTTTTGGTAGGAAATAAAAGTGATCACAGATTTTCATCCGTTAGGCCCTAGCTCCTCTGGTTTAGCCAGAAAATGGACTTTTATGTTTTCACTCAAAAATCGAGTTTTGGTAGGAAATAAATGTGACCACAGATTTTCATCGTTTAGGCCCTAGCTCCTCTGGTTTAGCCAGAAAATGGACTTTTATGTTTTCACTCAAATATAGAGTTTTGATAGGCATTAAAGTGATCACAGATTTTCATTCTTTAGGCCCTAGCTCCTCTGGTTTAGCCAGAAAATGGACTTTTATGTTTTGACTCAAATATCGAGTTTTATTAGGAAATAAAAGTGATCACAGATTTTCATTATTTATCGAGTTATCTAGTTTTATTAGGAAATAAAACTGATCACAGATTTTCATCGTTTAGGCCCTAGCTCCTCTGGTTCAGCCAGAAAATGGACTTTTATGTTTTCACTCAAATATAGAGTTTTGGTAGGAAATAAAAGTGATCACAGATTTTCATTCTTTAGGCCCTAGCTCCTCTGGTTTAGCCAGAAAATGGACTTTTGTGTTTTGACTCAAATATTGAGTTTTGGTAGGAATTAAAAGTGATCACAAATTGTCATCCTTTAGGCCCTAGCTCCTCTGGTTTAGCCAGAAAATGGACTTTTATGTTTTGACTCAAATATTGAGTTTTGGTAGGAAATAAAAGTGATCACAGATTTTCATTCTTTAGGCCCTAGCTCCTCCGGTTTAGCCAGAAAATGGACTTTTATGTTTTGACTCAAATATTGGGTTTTGGTAGGAAATAAAAATGATCACAGATATTCATCCTTTAGGCCCTAGCTCCTCTTGTTTAGCCAGAAAATGGACTTTTATGCTTTTCTTTTTTACTTTTGTTTTTTGAATCACTTATTAAAACACTTAACACTTTTTCCCACAAATTGAATTTCCTTATTAAAACGTGTCTCCAAATTAAGTACCACATCCTCTAAGGGTTATTTTTTATTTCCACTTTTCTTAACACAATTGCCTTATGCAACCGTAAGTGTTTTAGGAAGAAGAAAAAACAATTATATTTGTAATATTTTAAACACAAAAAGCTGTTTTATTGATTTTATATTTCTCTTAAAACCACTACAAATAGCTGGTGGGAAAAAAAACAATCAAATTGAAAATCTATTAAAACTTTGAAAAACAAAAAAGTAGAATACAAAACATAGAATAGAAAAATTAAATTAAAATAGTAACAAAATTGATTAATGTCAAGCTTGACTTAATTTCTCATCTCTATAGGGTGTGTAAACATAATCACAAAACCGTAACGATATTGTCTTTAGAATGATGATGATCATCAATATATTATCATATATATTGACGTTGTTGATGTCAGTCGTTAATTGGTTACATAAATAATACGACAAAAATATGTGTGTTAATAGGTGAAAAAGTCATTTGATTCTTAAATGTTGATTAAAAGTCAGTTTAGAACTTCGAAGAAATTGAAGTGGAAAAATTCATTTCTTTATGGATATGAAGCTGATAGAGCTTTAAAAGCTTTTAGTGGAAAAGATCAGTGATTATAGATTTTTAGAATTTTTTGTTGAAAAGATAAGAGATCAATGGTTTTCAGTAATCAAATATTTTAATTCATTTATATTTTAACTGATAAGAACATTGATCTGGAGAATAATAATCAAGTGATTTCGGAGATCTGTGGGTTTTTTATATCAGTAAACCAAGATTTTACTTTTAAAGATCATACACATGATCATTATTCTCCATTTTATTCTTTAAGTAATCAGAAGGAAAAAAAGCGGAAAAGATCAGTAATCCAAGATTAGTGGATAAGATAGATCTTCTCGTATTCAGTCTTACAGTCTCTACTGAGAAATATCCCAAACCTTAATTATATCTAGATGAAAGAAGTTTAATTTCGACATTGAAACTGAAAGAAGTTTCAGTTAAACATTGTTCTACAGTATTAGAGATATTAAAAATCTTTCATCCCGGCGATGGAAAAGAAGCTCTTCAATTTTATCCTAATTCTAACTAAACTTTGTACGAAAATGTGGTTAGAGGAACCTTTTTCGGATCTTTTGAAAATTGAGTGACAACACTCTTTCCAAGTTGCGTTACTCACTTCGGATTTCCTTTATCGTTTTAGTTGACGTACTTCCTCTGTAATCATACCTTTCGCGGTGTAGAGTTTTAAGAATTTACGCCCCATTTCCTCCATTGTTCTCAGGATTTGAAGATGTTGAAGATTGTGTGTTGAAGTAAGGAATCCTATCTTTTTTATCTATTTGCAAATAAACCTCAGTTTTAACAAAAAATTACATATTCAAGGAAAGTAAGATCGGTCGAGAACGCACGTACAATGCGTTAAAGTGTAAAGAAGTAGCAAAAACAGTTTTAAGGCTTTTAACGTAGAAGATTGACACTTCAAAGTCGACAATCCAACATACACAATCTTCAAACGCCAGTAGCTTCGGAGTTTACAGTCCTTGGAATGTTGTGAAGAGAAATATAACATTGCATGGATGTCCTTTTTAAACAAATCTAACGTGTGTGTACAAATTTAAGATGATAGCTTCGGGAAGCATTAAGACAGCAACACTTGTGTGGTAAAGGAACGCAAGATCTAGAGGGAAAGCCAACGCTTTCCGTGAAGGAGAAACAAGTCGATTTTGCGGTGATCTAATCTGAGCAATTGCACTGGAATCAACTGATCCACAAACTTAAAATTGAAGATCGTTTAGAACTCCACTTTTTCATTGATCATATGGAAAATTAACCCAAACTAGCCTGAGAAGTCAAGAAAAAACTCGTCGAGACTAGAGTTTTTTTCTTGTAACATCAGGAGTTTAAAGTCTTTGAAATGACCCGAGGTTTTTTTAAGTAAAATTTAAGGTGATCACTTCGTTAAATTAAAAGGAATTCCAGATTAGGATAGAAAACCAACGCTATCCATGAAGAAGCGCCAAAGGCAGTCTATTTTTCGTTGTGCAATGTGCAATCGCACAATAATCTACTGATCCACAACCTTAAAGTTAAAGATCGAATATAATGCTGATTTTTCACTGATCACTTAGAAAATAATCCGAATCTGGAAACGGCAATAATTTCGACGCTGTTTTAAAATGTGTTTAGTGGAATGAGTGGAATTGCTTCCAAATGTTTGAAAGTGAACTATAACTTAGCATGGAAAATCCTTCCCCTTAACTACTCTCAAAGGTTTTGAAGAGATATTCCAGGTCTCCACTTTGATAAACAAAATGCCAATGCCAGTGCGATAAAGAAACTCCAGATTGACAGGGAAAGGCAACGTCATTTATGAATGAGAATCAAATGCAGCCGATTTTTTGATGTCCGACAACAGAGCTAATGAAGAATCGAGAAATTTGTCTGCGTAACCGAACAAATTGCAATTTTTCGCGGAACCTTTGGAAAAGGATCCCAAATTCGCTTGACAAATCAACAATCGGGAAGCGTTAAGCATAACATTGTTGTTTATGAGCAAATTATGGAGATTTCATCTTGTCGAGTTATTCATTTGAGGAACTGAAAGTCAAGGCAGAGGAAACGTGTATTGTCTATCTAGATTGTGTGATGGCTTGTCTAGAACCTTACATAAAAAATCCACTGACCGAGGTAATCCTTGCTGTTTATTTGAAGACATGGTTTTGGAACGAAAATCAAGAGAGAAAACGAGAGCGACATTCTCAATCTCTCCAAGCTCGAGACGATATTTTTAAAAATCATAGTTTTTACCAAAAAGATGCAATTGATCCATGAACCAAAATTCATTTCATTGAATTTTCGAAAGAGACGTGGAAATCGTTTTTTAGATCCTCGTGCGAAACTGATAAGAATTTTGTTTAAACATGTTTAATCTTGTTTGTTTACACTAGCAAATAATAAATAGATCATTTACTACTTCCACAAGCGCTTACCTGTTTGTAATGTCAATATTTATTACCCCATTATGAATTAATGCCGTAATGTTGGAATGGTAACCACAACAACAGGTAGTTAGTTTGTTAGTTGTTGCTGGCGGTCTCGTGGTGTTATTGACAAACCAAAATTTTATAATTTTTATTGTAAACAAGTTGTTGACAAACAGAAAAAAGCAAACAAACAATAAGAAATCATTGGACTTTTCCTAACATTTCACTTTATTGTTGTTATGAAAATATATGTATGTTTTTCATTTTCATATGTTTACAAAAACACAAACATTTCAAAAATATTATTTTTTCGCACATAACAATTAGTGGTTTAGATGAAGACTCGCACACACAGACTATTTGCTTAGAGTAGTTTATGACCCTACGCCATGAATTTTTTGGAGTGCAAACCAACATCCGTTTTTTAACACATATCTTACGGAATAGACATATGTTTATCATATGACGGAACTGAAGAAACTGTAGTAAGAGAACAAAACAAGATAAACAATGACATTGGGCCCGGCTGAGGAATTTTTCCTACAGATGGCAAATTATGTGTTTGTTGTAATTTGCAGTGTCTTAAAGAGATAAGTCAATAATCAGTATTTGTTTCGTGAGAGGAATTCAACCATTTAAAAACCTTCAAACTTTAAAGAGCGGCTCACGTGGATCCCTCTAGTGGTCGTAGGAGTCCTTTATAGTGTTACTAATTCCATTGTTAAGATTTATTTCTAAAAAATACATTCTGGACAATGGAAACTAGGAAAACATCTTCTGGAAGTGACTTTCGATTCGAAAATATTTCACATTGAACTACAATTACCAAGGATTGGGAATTGGGGATCTATTGCCTACCCAACTATAAATGAAGACGATCAGCTAAGTTGCCATATTAGAAATAGGAGATAGACCGGAGAGTCAAAAGAGAGAGTGAAAAAATGTTTTATTTCGAAACGTTGTCCATATAGTTGGCCTTCAGTTTTTATCAAAAGATCTCTCGAAATCGACGAATGTAATTTGCGGAATCTGCAATATTTCGAATGTTCTACAAGAAACTGCAAACTGATCCGCGAAAGATCACTTCTCGCATGTTAATATCGTTCTAATATTGGAACATTTTAAAGAACTTTTCAGATTGACTTCATATAATGTTTACTTTTTCAAAATGTTTAACTAAATTTTAAAATGAGCGATGGTTAACTACAGATAATTAAACATCATCCTGCAATATTATTTTCGCTTTCTCTTTCCTCTTTTTGTTCAACTCTCAAATTTCCTATAGGGCATAGAGAGCGTGTAATTATTCCTATTGTCATCTCATTTTGCTTTACAAAATGTGTATATTTATTTATTGAGGAAAAACAGCATCTTCTACAGGGTCGTTGTATGAGTACATATGTATCTATGTGTGTGTGTGTCTTTCAAAGAGTGTATGACACGAGTCTATTTTTCCATTCTCCTTGCTCTTCATGGATGTACGTTAACATTTATTAACGAATAGGCATATTAATGTTGAATAAGAAAATGTGTATGTGGGTATGTAAAGTACTGCTACATGTACCCCCTAGAACTAAAACAGCAACAACTACAACTACTGTAAAACAGGGATGGAAAATTGGAATTGGAAACTAACTTTAACCAATAAGATTATATGCATAGAACTGTAACAGAACTAGAACAGAACTAGAATAGAACTAGAATAGAACTAGAACAGAACTAGAACAGAACTAGAACAGAACTAGAACAGAACTAGAACAGAACTAGAACAGAACTAGAACAGAACTAGAACAGAACTAGAACAGAACTAGAACAGAACTAGAACAGAACTAGAACAGAACTAGAACAGAACTAGAACAGAACTAGAACAGAACTAGAACAGAACTAGAACAGAACTAGAACAGAACTAGAACAGAACTAGAACAGAACTAGAACAGAACTAGAACAGAACTAGAACAGAACTAGAACAGAACTAGTACAGAACTAGAACAGAACTAGAACAGAACTAGAACAGAATTAGAACAGGACTAGAACAGAACTAGAACAGAACTAGAACAGAACTAGAACAGAACTAGAACAGAACTAGAACAGAACTAGAACATAACTAGAACATAACTAGAGCATAACTAGAACAGAACTAGAACAGAACTAGAACAGAACTTGAACAGAACTAGAACAGAACTAGAACAGAACTAGAACAGAACTAGAACAGAACTAGAACAGAACTAGAACAGAACTAGAACAGAACTAGAACAGAACTAGAACAGAACTAGAACAGAACTAGAACAGAACTAGAACTGAACTAGAACAGATCTAGAACAGATCTAGAACAGAACTAGAACAGAACTAGAACAGAACTAGAACAGAACTAGAACAGAACTAGAACAGAACTAGAACAGAACTAGAACAGAACTAGAACAGAACTAGAACAGAACTAGAACAGAACTAGAACAGAACTAGAACAGAACTAGAACAGAACTAGAACAGAACTAGAACAGAACTAGAACAGAACTAGAACAGAACTAGAACAGAATTAGAACAGGACTAGAACAGAACTAGAACAGAACTAGATCAGAACTAGATCAGAACTAGAACATAACTAGAACATAACTAGAACAGAACTAGAACAGAACTAGAACAGAACTAGAACATAACTAGAACAGAACTAGAACATAACTAGAACAGAACTAGAACAGAACTAGAACAGAACTAGAACAGAACTAGAACAGAACAAGAACAGAACTAGAACAGAACTAGAACAGAACTAGAACAGAACTAGAACAGAACTGGAACAGAACTAGAACAGAACTAGAACAGAACTAGAACAGAACTAGAACAGAACTAGAACAGAACTAGAACAGAACTAGAACAGAACTAGAACAGAACTAGAACAGAACTAGAACAGAACTAGAACAGAACTAGAACAGAACTAGAACAGAACTAGAACAGAACTAGAACAGAACTAGAACAGAACTAGAACAGAACTAGAACAGAACTAGAACAGAACTAGAACAGAACTAGAACAGAACTAGAACAGAACTAGAACAGAACTAGAACAGAACTAGAACAGAACTAGAACAGAACTAGAACAGAACTAGAACAGAACTAGAACAGAACTAGAACAGAACTAGAACAGAACTAGAACAGAACTAGAACAGAACAGAACTAGAACTAGAACAGAACTAGAACTAAACTAGATATAAACTAGATACAAACTAGAACTAAACTAGAACAAAACTAGAACAAAACTAGAACTAAACTAGAACTAAACTAGAACTAACTCTGAACTAAACTCGAACTAAACTAGAACTAAACTAAAACTGACCTACAGCTGAAAGAGAAGTGAGCGTCTATGGAGTAGTCTAGTCCATGTGATAGTCCATTATAGACAAGTCTCAAAAAGTATTTAACAAAGCACCATATCAGTGAATTTTCCAACCCTGTTTGTACAGTAGATTAAAGAAAAACAAACAACCATATTGAGAAATTGATTAAATGAGAGAGTGTATGATATATTCTAAAGAGAGAAAACTCACCCCACTAAACATCCCAATTATACACACATATTGTTAGAAAATGAATGATGATGGTATTTGTCACACAATATATTGAGGAAAACAACACATCTGCCTGACTGACTGAATGCCTGCCTAAATGTTTTTGTATTTTGTTTTTGCTGTGAGGATGAGAGTACATTTGTGGAACAACTTGGAGAGTGTATGTTTAAACATTTCATATTCAGTTATGTTCTTGCTTTCGGTTTAATTACACATACATTTTGTTAAGTTTGCTGGCTGAATAAAAAAAACTACTATACGTCAAAAAATTGCTTATTTTATTCTTTAACAAAAATATACTTTTATAAAAATTTTCTTTACAAATACAAGAGAAAAGTTTTATACACAATACAGTGAAATATAAATAAATAAAAAGAAAGATTAAAATAACAGATGCCAAAATACAAGAATAAAAACAAAATAACATTAAAATAAAAAAGCTTTTTTCTTATAAATTGTGTTTAAATTTTTTTAAAAGAAAGGAAAAATAAGAAAAGATTTTTTGAAAAAGAATTGTGAAAAAAAAAAGAATTTTTAAACCAAAAAAAAGTGCGCGTAAGAATAAAGATTTAAAAACAAATTTTAAGTATGAAGTACTTTTTATAAAAATTAATAAATTTTAAATTACGTTGCAAAAAGTCTTTTTTTGTTGCGGAAGCTGTTTTAAGAAAAAAATTGTGTTTAAAATTATTGTTTAAAAAATTTTTGAAAAAAATTATAACAAAAACCAAAGAATTTCTAAAAATTTTGAAAAGTGCAAAAAAGTTCTAATTTGAATTTATGACAAAAAAAAAAGAAATAAATTCTTTATTTTTAATTTATATTAATTGAACTTTATTAATATTAGTGTTGTTGTTATTGTAAACAGCAGCATACATACACACAAGCATCATCAAACACCATCATCTCCTCTTTATTATCAACATCATCACCACAACACCCCTCTGCGAAAAAAAAAAACACACTCTCTCTTGGAGTAAACTATACTCTTTACACTTAAACAAAAAATTGTGTTAAAAAATTCTTAAACAAAAAAGGATTTTTTTTGCTGCTAAACACCAAAGGTAAGTTTTAAAAATTATTTATTATAAGAAAATCTTAAGCCTTCTTTTATGCCTCAAAAAATACGTTTGCCTCTTTTAATAAATTCAAACAAATTTTAAAAATTTTTTAAAAGTATTTCTTTTAGTGTTTTTTTCACCCCCTAAAATTTAGTTTCCTATTTGTTTGCTTTAGGGATTTTTCTGTTACATCTTTTCTGTTAATTTTTAACATCTGTTCAACTATTGCTATTTGTTGTTTTTGCATTTCATCCCTTACTTTCTTTACAAATTACGCATTTCAGTTCTTTTTCTATTCCATTCATTCTATTTCATCTTTTTTTCTTTACATTTTCATGTTTTCTTCTCATCTGCGTTATTTTGAAGGATTTTTTCTAATTGTTTGAAATTATTTTTTTTTGTTGGGGTTTATGATTCATCATCATTTTTATTAGAATATTTATTTGTTTTTCGGGGGGAATTTTTATCAACAAGTTTGTTTTTTGGTTGACAAATTTATTAATTCAAGGAATTTTTTATAAATTTTCAATGTCATTTTCTGACTTGCAGACTATAGATTGGATTATAATCCAGATCACACTATAAACTAGACTGGTTATAGACTAGACTATTGTTCAGAATACAGACTGGTCTAGTCTATAAAGTTCTAGTCTATATAGTTCGAGTTCAGTTCTAGTTAACCTCTAGTGCAGTTCTACTAGTTCTAGTTCAGTTCTAGTTATCCTCTAGTGCAGTTCTACTAGTTCTAGTTCAGTTCTAGTTCAGTTCTAGTTCAGTTTTAGTTCAGTTCTGGTTCAGTTCTAGTTCAGTTCTAGTTCAGTTCTAGTTCAGTTCTAGTTCAGTTCTAGTTCAGTTCTAGTTCAGTTCTAGTTCAGTTCTAGTTCAGTTCTAGTTCAGTTCTAGTTCAGTTCTAGTTCAGTTCTAGTTCAGTTCTAGTTCAGTTCTAGTTCAGTTCTAGTTCAGTTCTAGTTCAGTTCTAGTTCAGTTCTAGTTCAGTTCTAGTTCAGTTCTAGTTCAGTTCTAGTGCAGTTCTATTTATTTCTAGTTCAGTTCTAGTTCCGTTTTAGTTCAGTTCTAGTTCAGTTCTAGTTCAGTTCTAGTTCAGTTCTAGTTCAGTTTTAGTTCAGTTCTGGTTCAGTTCTAGTTCAGTTCTAGTTCAGTTCTAGTTCAGTTCTAGTTCAGTTCTAGTTCAGTTTTAGTTCAGTTCTGGTTCAGTTCTAGTTCAGTTCTAGTTCAGTTCTAGTTCAGTTCTAGTTCAGTTCTAGTTCAGTTCTAGTTCAGTTCTAGTTCAGTTCTAGTTCAGTTCTAGTTCAGTTCTAGTTCAGTTGTAGTTCAGTTGTAGTTCAGTTCTAGTTCAGTTCTAGTTCAGTTCTAGTTCAGTTCTAGTTCAGTTCTAGTTCAGTTCTAGTTCAGTTCTAGTTCAGTTCTAGTTCAGTTCTAGTTCAGTTCTAGTTCAGTTCTAGTTCAGTTCTAGTTCAGTTGTAGTTCAGTTCTAGTTCAGTTCTAGTTCAGTTCTAGTTCAGTTCTAGTTCAGTTCTAGTTCAGTTCTAGTTCAGTTCTAGTTCAGTTCTAGTTCAGTTCTAGTTCAGTTCTAGTTCAGTTCTAGTTCAGTTCTAGTTCAGTTCTAGTTCAGTTCTAGTTCAGTTTTAGTTCAGTTCTAGTTCAGTTCTAGTTCAGTTCTAGTTCAGTTCTAGTTCAGTTCTAGTTCAGTTCTAGTTCAGTTTTAGTTCAGTTCTAGTTCAGTTCTAGTTCAGTTCTAGTTCAGTTCTAGTTCAGTTCTAGTTCAGTTCTAGTTCAGTTCTAGTTCAGTTCTAGTTCTGTTCTAGTTCAGTTCTAGTTCAGTTCTAGTTCGGTTCTAGTTCGGTTCTAGTTCGGTTCTAGTTCAGTTCTAGTTTAGTTCTAGTTCGGTTCTAGTTCAGTTCTAGTTCAGTTCTAGTTCAGTTCTAGTTCAGTTCTAGTTCAGTTCTAGTTCAGTTCTAGTTCAGTTCTAGTTCAGTTCTAGTTCAGTTCTAGTTCAGTTCTAGTTCAGTTCTAGTTCAGTTCTAGTCTAGTTCTAGTTCAGTTCTAGTTCAGTTCTAGTTCAGTTCTAATTCAGTTCTAGCCCAGACTATAGACTTGTTTATAGCCTAGACTGTGAAGTAAAATATAGTCCAAATTATACTCTATACTAGTCAATACTTCAAACTATATATTTGTTCAACTTGTCTCACCCTATTAAACATTTATAATTCTGTTTTGTCAACAAATCAAAGTAATCGGACCTAGTGCAAAGATAAGGCCACATATTGTCAATATTTCAAATGCATCATTTTTTGAAAGAGGTCACAAAAGATTAAAGTTTAAGCAAATATAAAACAGTTTATTAACCCATACTCTCCGCTTTCTAACATGGGTTTATCTTATGGAATAAATTTAAGGAAATCTAATGACTAAATACAAAACAACAATTGAAAAACAACTGCCCCCTATATCTATATAAATATTTTTGTCATTTGTTTTTATTTGAGGGGTTATCAGTGTATTCATTCACTCATTTCCCTTAAATAATGCATGAATGTATTCAATTTCTTATCAGTCGATACGACAGCTTAGTTTAGTAATATTAAAATAAGAAGTTTTATATTAAAATAAACATTTACGGTTTGTATTTAATTTATTTTTGTAATAGCATTTGAGAATGAGTAAATTTTGTTGGAAAAATATTATAATAACATTTAATGTTAAATCATACAACTACTGCCCCCCCCCCCCCCTTTCGTACTTATTGTTATACATAGTTCAAACGAACTGCACTCATTAACTTTTTTATCATTTGATACAATATTTTGTAATAAATATTATGTTAGAACTGTTAGTTTTTATTGATTTTTGTTTTGTATATAGGTTAATAATGCATTTTGAAAAAAATATTGTAGAAACCTCAAATCTCAGGTGATTACACATTTTTTTATATACAAATTATACATATTTTTTTTGTTATAGATTTATGGGCTAGAAAAAAATTGATAGATAAATTACTTTGGTGGTATTCTAGCACCTTTTCATTTTAATAATCATTCACACAAAATTATTACTGAAAAAAACTACTTTAATGTATTTACTTTCTACTAACGGAATCCATAAAGGTGAAAAGATTTCTTTTAATTTTTATGTTTTTAAAACCAAAAGATGTTTTTCTACTCACCAGGTATTATAGTTTTCCAATTTTGTATTCAAATTTAGTATAAACTAAAACTCTGTATTAAGGTGTCAATATGAAATGCTAATACTCACCTCAGGAGGTGAATATTACGAAAATTAATAGCTTTTAGTAAAAAGGCTTTTGTAAACAGGTTTTCATTAATTTTGAAATTTAATTTAGTTTAAAATAATTTTTGTTTAATTTTCAATTTTGTATATTTTTCTTGAAATAAAATTTCGAATTAAAAATCATTAAAAATAAATTTTATTTAATTAGCAAAATTGGTGAGGCAGTGGTGAAATTTTAATCGAATAATAAAATAAAATCGAAATTAGAGGAGTTGACAGGTAGATTGATCCAGAGTCAATAAATTGAAATGTAATAAAAAATCATAGATAGATAGATAGATAGATAGATAGATAGATAGATAGATAGATAGATAGATAGATAGATAGATAGATAGATAGATAGATAGATAGATAGATAGATAGATAGATAGATAGATAGATAGATAGATAGATAGATAGATAGATAGATAGATAGATAGATAGATATATATATATATAGATAGATAGATAGATAGATAGATAGATAGATAGATAGATAGATAGATAGATAGATAGATAGATAGATAGATAGATAGATATATAGATAGATAGATAGATAGATAGATAGATAGATAGATAGATAGATAGATAGATAGATAGATAGATAGATAGATAGATAGATAGATAGATAGATAGATAGATAGATAGATAGATAGATAGATAGATAGATAGATAGATAGATAGATAGATAGATAGATAGATAGATAGATAGATAGATAGATAGATAGATAGATAGATAGATAGATAGATAGATAGATAGATAGATAGATAGATAGATAGATAGATAGATAGAATAGATAGATAAGATAGATAGATAGATAGATAGATAGATAGGGAATGATCTATAGTCAGAATATTATTGATTACTCTGTAGCCAAGAAACTACAGATTGATCTATAGTTTAGAGACTACAGATGGATGTATAGTCTAGAGACTACATATGACTCTATAGACAGGAGACTATATATTGATTTATTGATTGATCTATAGTCAAAAAGCTATAGATTGATCTATAGTCAAAAGACTACAGATTAATCTATAGTCAAGAGTCTACATATCGATCTGTGGTCAAAAGGCTACATATTGGTCTAAAGTCAAGAGAGTATATATTGGTCTATAGTCAAGACACTACAGATTGATCTATTCTCAGGAGACCACATATTTATCTATAGTTAAGAATCTTCAGATTGATCTATAGTCAAAAGGCTATAGATTGATCTATAGTCAGGAGATTGATTTATAGTCTAAAGTCTATATATTGATCTATAGCTAAAAGGCTATAGATTGATCTATAGTCAGGAAACTACAGATTGTTCTATAATCAAGAGACTACAGATTGATCTATAGTCAGGATACTATAGATTGATCTTTAGTCAAAAGACTACAGATTGATTTATAGTCAAAAGACTACAGATTAATCTGTAGTCCAGAGAATACACATTGACTGTAGATCATATCATGACTAGAACATATCTATGGTCAGAATACGGCAGTTTTGATCTTTAGCCAAGAGAGAAACACCCCCGAAATTGTCATTTAAAACGATCGAGTTGCAATTATAGTTTAAACTCATTTTAATTAAACAAATAAAACTATTCATAACAATTATTTTTGCAACGTAATTCAGTAACTTACTACCAGTTCAGTTACCAAAATCAGTATTGATTTGAAAAACCAGATTTATCTTTTCGTCTAACAAATTGCTCACATTTGTTTAGATAAAAAGAATAACAATATGTTTTGTTTTTTTTTTTTTTTCTATACATTTACTAAAGTTTTCCCACACAATTAAGGTATGAACTTGTTCATGAAAATTCACAAAACAAAACATTATACACAGATGTCTGACACAAAAAGCCATCAACGTGTAGTTTTGAAAACACTGAATTGTTTTCAATTCTAAGCTTAATGTCATTGCACAAATAATTTAAGCAAAAAAGTGGAAAAACAAAAAAAAACTATTTAATACTAATGAGTTTGAGCCGCTCTAGAATGCATTCATATATAAAAGTATGGGAGCTGCTTTAAAACACCTTAAATGGCATTTAATTAACAATTTATTACAAGCGATTTTTATCATAAATGGAAAGTGTTTTTTAAATATTTTTTTTTAAATGTGTGTGCATTTTAACAATTAAACGTTTTGGTTTTAATATAAAAACCAAGCTTAATGATTTATGTGTGTCAAATAGCTTAAGTATTTTATTTTTATTTAATGATTTCCTTTATAGATTAATTAAATACTTTAATTTTTTTTAATAATATTTTAAAAAAAAGTGATTAAAAATTGTTCAAACTTTTAAGTAAGTTGTTCAGTTTTGAGCAGAATTATATGTAAATTACAATTGAAATGATTGACTTAAGATCAATCCTTAGTCTCTTGACTGTAGAACACTCTATGGTCTATCAATTGTAGATCAATTTGAAGTCTCTTTACTAACGATCAACTGACCATAGATCATTCTAAAGCCTCTTAACTATAGATCAATGTATAGTACGTTGAAAATAGATCAGTCTATAGTATCTGAACTGCACATCAATCTACAACATATTCTCTTGATCAACAATCGTTCTTTAGTTTCTTGACTTTTGATCAATCCATAATCTCTCAGCTGTTGTAAATCAATCTTTATTCTCTTAGGTACAGATCAATCTATAGTAACTCAATTGTAGATCAATCTTTAGTCTATAGTCTGTCATCTGTAGATTAATATTTAGTCTATTGTCTCTCAAGTGTAGATCAAATTTAGATCATTTTATGGTCTCTTGGCTATAGATCAATGTAGATTTTGATGAGAATCAGTCTATAGTATCTAGAGTTCAGATCAATCTTCAATAAAGTCTCTTGACTGACGATCAGTCTTTAGATTCTTGACTTCAGATCTATCTATAGTATCTACAGTGAAAATTTGATATCTTGACTGCTGATCAATCTATAATCTTTGGACTAACTATTAATCTATTGTCTCTCTTGACTATCTAGGATACAGATCAGTTTGTAGTCTATTGTGGATAGATCAAGTCAATTGTTTCTAAACTCCCTATCAATCTACAATATTGTCTCTTGTTTATTGATCAATCTGTATTCTTTTTACTATAGATCAACCTATAATCTCTCAACGGAAATTCAATCTTTAGTCTCTTGACTGTAGAGCAATCCAAAGTTTCTCATTAGTAGTATTTGGTCTGCAGAACAATCTATATTCTCTCAAATGTAGATCAGATCTATCTATAGTATCTACAGTGAAAATTTGATATCTTGACTGCTGATCAATCTATAATCTTTTGACTAACGATTAATCTATTGTCTCTCTTGACTATCTAGGGTACAGATAGGCTATTGTGGATAGATCAAGTCAATTGTTTCTAAACTCCCTATCAATCTACAATATTGTCTCTTGTTTATAGATCAATCTGTTTTCATTTTACTATAGATCAACCTATAATCTCTCAACGGAAATTCAATCTTTAGTCTCTTGACTGTAGAGCAATTCACAGTTTCTCAATAGTAGTATTTAGTCTGCAGAACAATCTATATTCTGTCAAATCTAGATCAATCTTTAAACTCTTGAATGATCAATCTATATATCTATAGTCTCAAAACTGCAGATAAATCTATAGTCTACAGACTTCAGACCAATCTCTAGTCTCCAGGTTAACGATCATTTTGTATTCTCTTAACTGTAGATCAATATTTACTCTCATGATTGTAATCTCTTGACTTCTGAAACTGTTTCGTATGGAAAAAAGTTTTCTAAATAAATTTTTCCTCTAGAAATCTTTCTTCTTTGAGCAGTTTTTTGAAACGATTCACAAGATTAATTTCCTTCGATCATTAACACACTCTTTACAGCTCGTTTATTAGTCATTTATCATTTAATTAGGTTGTTTACACAAATAACAAATCAAAATACTTTTCCTCTTCTTCCACCAAATGGTCAGTAATTATTTTTATTTCGAAATTTTTGTTTATGTTTATTATCGATTATTTCACAATTTCAAGCAGGATGTCTCGTCGTTCAATTATAAACAACAATCATTTTCAAATAAACTCAAACATTTTATCGGCGACTATACTGCAATTTTGCTAAGAACTTTATTGATGAAAGATGGACCAAGGAGGAGTCAGATGAAGCAGCAAAAAAAAAGTGTTTATTATTTATTTAAGCAAACATTAAATGACTTTAATGCTGCAGCAGCCCAAAGAGTCCAGTTGTAATCATGATAGTGCGATTTAAATGTTATTTTTTCGATTTTTTCTTTCTTGATGCGGGTGTTGAAAGAAAAACGTCTGATGTTGGGCGTTTTTTTGTAGTTTTAAACCGATTTTCTAGACATTCATTTTTAATTTAAAGTAGGTATTTCTTTTTTTATTTCGTTTGTTGTACATATGCAAGTTGCAGTTATGTTTTAGTGTGTTATAATTTGTTAATTTTCTTCCATCTATGTTGGGGCCTACAATTTTTTGTCTGCTGTTGTTTTTTGTTGTTTCCTTTGATTATGAATGAGGTGGTGATGAGCGTTTTTGGATCGAAATAAAACCACAGTGTTTATAATTCAATTATAGCCGCACAAAACAACCTACACAGAAAAATAAATAAATAAAATAAATATGTATGTGCTGCGTGTACATTTGAATATAAAATTATTTTTTATGTTTTTTTTAGAGTTGGAGTAGGGAAAAAATCGTAAAAAAACTGCATTTCTATAACGAATTAAAAACAGGGTAAAGTAGTAGGAGGTGGCAAATAAAATCAAAACCTAGAAGAGAACTAGAACTGAACAGAACAGAACAGAACAAAACAGAACAAAACTCTAACTAGAACAGAACTAGAATAGAACTAGAACAGAACTAGAATAGAACTAGAACAGAACTAGAACAGAACTAGAACAGAACTAGAACAGAACTAGAACAGAACTAGAACAGAACTAGAACAGAACTAGAACAGAACTAGAACAGAACTAGAATAGAACTAGAACAGAACTAGAACAGAACTAGAATAGAACTAGAACAGAACTAGAACAGAACTAGAACAGAACTAGAACAGAACTAGAACAGAACTAGAACAGAACTAGAACAGAACTAGAACAGAACTAGAACAGTACTAGAACAGAACTAGAACAGAACTAGAACAGAACTAGAACAGAACTAGAACAGAACTAGAACAGAACTAGAACAGAACTAGAACAGAACTAGAACAGAACTAGAACAGAACTAGAACAGAACTAGAACAGAACTAGAACAGAACTAGAACAGAACTAGAACAGAACTAGAACAGAACTTGAACAGAACTAGAACAGAACTAGAACAGAACTAGAACAGAAATAGAACAGAACTAGAACAGAACTAGAACAGAACTAGAACACAACTAGAACACAACTAGAACACAACTAGAACACAACTAGAACACAGCTAGAACACAACTAGAACAGAACTAGAACAGAACTAGAACACAACTAGAACACAACTAGAACACAACTAGAACTGAACTAGAACAGAACTAGAACAGAACTAGAACAGAACTAGAACAGAACTAGAACAGAACTAGAACAGAACTAGAACAGAACTAGAACAGAACTAGAACAGAACTAGAACAGAACTAGAACAGAACTAGAACAGAACTAGAACAGAACTAGAACAGAACTAGAACAGTACTAGAACAGTACTAGAACAGTACTAGAATAGAACTAGAACAGAACTAAAACAGAACTAGAACACAACTAGAACACAACTAGAATACAACTAGAACTGAACTAGAACTGAAGTGACCCAAACATTTAATATGGATCAGTGGTGCTCAAACACATACTACCATAGACTACTATAGTTTTATTTGTGTTGGTAAAACAGAAATAAAAACCGTCTCTGATAAAAATCAATCTGCAGTCTCATGACTATAAGTAAATCTGTAGTGTCTCGATTAACGATCAATCTGTAGGCCCTGGATTATAGAACAATCTGTTTTCTCTTGACTCTAGATCAATGTATAGCCTTTTAGTTGTAAATGCCTGAACTAACGATCTCAATTCGAAGTCTCTAGACAACAGATTAAGCTTTTGTCTCTTGCCTGCAGATCTCAACTATAGTCACTGGATTATAGATCAATCTGTATTCTCTTCTGTAGATGAATCTTTAGACTCTTAAATAACGAACAATTTGTAGTCTTCTGACTATAGAGTAACCTTTAGTCTTTTGACTGTAAAACAGTCTAAGTACTATTAACTATAGAATGATCTTTAGATGAGTTTGTACTCTCCTGACTCAATTTATTGTTTAAATAACACCTTTTGTGAAAACACCTTGTCTTAGAGTGCAGAGCACTTTTTAAACGGCACACTTTTTGTATAAAGAAATATTTATTTTATTTAAAATAATTGTATTTTAAAAACTCGTGCAGGCGTCAAACTGACGTATAAATTAAATACTATTTTAAAATTCACTAAATTTTAAAATTTAAATTATATTTTTTTTAAACAGAAAAAAGTAAAATTTTGTTATAAAATTTTAGTTTGGGGAAATTATATATAAGGGAAGCCATTTTTTATGTGTTTGGTGCTCACAACTTGTTGCTCTCTTTTACAGTTTATTTTGATTTCCATAACCATTGACAGTTTAACAATTTGAGGTTATTTTATTTGTACTTACTCCTTAAACATGAGGTTACCATGACTAAAACTGTTGGCACAACAAATCCACTTCAGTATTTTGTTTTTTTTTTTTCAAAGTATATAGTTTTTTAAAGGAATAACTAAAAAAAAACAAGTGCTCCCAAAATTTTTCATTCAAAAATAAATTTTCATTTAAGCTTTCAAAACAAAATCTTGATATTTTGCTAATTTCCAAAAATAACTACAAAAAAACATGATGTTTGCCCCAAAATAATTTATATTGTTTAAAAAAAATTTAATGTAATATTAAAAAAAATGGCAGCCAGTCTACAATTGACTAAAAAGCAACAAATCTTAGCTAACTACAACAACAGCAACTACTACTTACAAGTAAGTGCTAAAAATCTCATTTGGTTGTCATTTTGGCAAGAATTTCGTCTTTGCTTGTTCTTTGAAATCATTGTGCTCTAGTTTTTCTTCATTTTTTTTTACTTTTTTTGTTTTTGTCATCATATTCTTACAAGTGAGTACTTGCAGTTACACTTGTTTTATTTTTATTAATAACAGGCCTGTCTGTGCATGTTCTAAACATGCCTGTTTTTTTAATAAACTTTTTCTTTACAAATGCATTTAAATTAATAATAATTTGTTATATTTTTCAGACATTTTCTAATTTATTTTGATTTTTTCTTTAAGTTGTGGTAAAATTTTAATATGTTGACATGATTTTTGTGTGCTTTAGGTTTTTTCCTTAATAATTGTGTAAATTTTAGCATTTTCTGCTTAATAATGATGAGAATTTTTGTAAATCATTAATAATTATTATATACACGGTGGCGTATACGTGCGTTTTAATGCAATTTACATTTTACAATTTAATTTCTTAATTAAATATTAATTCAAATTTGTTTATTTTGAGTTCAAAAGTAGCACAAAACTGATGGAATGAGAACAAATCATTTTATTACATATACATACATAGATTTTGAAGACTTTACAAGAATCGTTATACAATAGATTGGATCGTTAGTTTATGGTTTCTTGATCAATTTGTAATCTCTATAGATCAATATAAATACTCTTGATAAAAGATCGATTGGTACTCTCCTGGTTTTAGATCAATTCGATATCGCTTGGCAATTGATTAATCTATAGTCTTTTGACTATGGTTTTTGAACGATTGATCGTTCTATAGTTTCTTGACAATAATCTCAATTTTGTAGTCTCTTGACTAGAATGCAATCAATAGCCTTATATAATATATGACCTCACAACTGTAGATCAATCAATCTGGTTTCTTGTCCAAAGACCAATTTATAGTCTCTTGTCTATTGATCGATCAAGAGTACCTTCTCTATAGATCTATCTATAGTATCTTCTCTATAGATCAATTAGCCTATAATCTTCTTATCATAGATTAATCTATAGTCGTCTGACAACAGATCACTCTATAATCCATCCCATACTGACCATTGATCAGTCTAAAGTATCTTTACTATAGATCAATTTACAGTCTCCTAACCGTAGATCAATATAAAGTTTGAGAACCATAGATCAATCCAAAGTCAGTTGCCTATAGATCTATCTACAGTCTCTTCCCTAGACACCAATCTATGATATCATGACCAAAGTCCTATTTATCTTGTCTATTGATCGATCTAGAGTACCTTCTCTATAGATCTATCTAAAGTACCTTCTCTATAGATCTATCAGTAGTATCTTTTCTATAGATCAATCAGCCTATAATCTTCTGATCAAAGATCAATCTATAGTCGTCTGACAACAGATCACTCTATAATCTCATACTAATCATTGATCTCATTGATCACTCTAAAGTGTCTTTACTATAGATCAATATATAGTATCTTGTCTATAGAATAATCCAAGGCCTCTTCATTATGGATCAATCCCATTGATCTCTTGACTAATAGATTGGTGTCTTTATTTATTCTTTGGAAGAGCTGCTTTTTCTTTACAAAAGTCTCTTCCCAAGGCAGTTACCAGTTACTCTATACATTTTAGTGGGTACTCGATTTTTCATAAAAATTATTAAAATTATTTTAAAATCATAAAAATAAGTGCAAAGTTATAGGAAAAAAGAAGGTTAATATCTAACGGGTACCGGTTACCCGGTAAATTTTAGTGGTTGCTTTAACTTTTTTTGGTAAAAATTATTAAAACTGGTTTAATATTTCAAAAATAGTTAACAATTTTAAGCAAAATCAGAAAACATAGCAAATGGATAACGGTTACGTGATCGGTTTTAGTGGGTGCACGCATTTTTTCTTCATAAAACTCATAGAATCTTTGAAATTATTATAAAGTTATTAAAAGAGGAGGAGAATTAATGGGCGAAAACCGGTTACTTGCATGATTTCAACGATTGCTCAATAAATTTTTGCGGGTACTCGCAATTTTTCTTCATAAAAACTCATGGAATCTTTGATATAAGTATTAAATTATTCAAAAAAAGAGGAAAAATATTAATCGAATAGCGGTTACTCGCATGATTTACACGGTTACTCGTTAAATTTTAGTGGGTAATCGCAATTTGTCTTCATAAAACTCATGGAATTTTTTTCTAAAACTTATGGGAACTTTGTATAAAATTAATGAAAAGGGAGGAACATTATTAATCGAAAACCGGTTACTCGCTTGATTTAAACGGTTACTCGTTAAATTTTAGTGGGTAATCGCAATTTTTCTTTATAAAACTCATGGAATCTTTGAAATGAGTATAAAACTAATGAAAGGGGAGAAAAAGTATTAGTCGAAAACCGGTTACTTGCTTGTTTTAAACGGTTACTCGTTAAAATTTAGCGCGTAATCGCAATTTTTCTTTATAAAACTTATGGAAACTTTGAAATGAGTATAAAACTAATAAAAAGGGAGGAAAATTATTAGCAGAAAACTGGTTACTCGCTTGATTTAAACGATTACTCGAAAAATTTTTGCGGGTACTCGCATTTTTTCTTCATAAAAATCGTGAAATCTTGGAAATAGGTATTAAATTATTGAAAAAGGAAGAAAAATATTAATCGAGTAGCGGTTACTTGCCTGTTTTAAACGGTTACTCGTTAAATTTTAGTGGGTAATCGAAATTTTTTTTTACAAAACTCATGGAATCTTTGAAATGAGTATAAAACTAATGAAAGGGAAGAAAAAGTATTAGTCGAAAACCGGTTACTTGCTTGTTTTAAACGGTTACTCGTTAACATTTAGAGCGTAATCGCAATTTTTCTTTATAAAACTTATGGAAACTTTGAAATGAGTATAAAACTAATGAAAAGGGAGGAAAATTATTAGCAGAAAACTGGTTACTCGCTTGATTTAAACGATTACTCGAAAAATTTTTGCGGGTACTCGCATTTTTTCTTCATAAAAATCATGAAATCTTCGAAATAAGTATTAAATTATTGAAAAAAGGAAAAAAATATTAATCGAATAGCAGTTACTTGCTTGTTTTAAACGGTTACTCGTTAAATTTTAGTGGGTACTCGGGTGTTTTCTTTTAAAACAAATGGAATCTTTGAAATAAGTACAAAATTAATGAAAGGGGAGGAAAGTTATTGACCGGATACTCTTACGCTTGATTTACATGGTTACTCGATAAATTGTTGCGGTTACTTGCATTTTTCCTTTATAGAAATAATGGAATTTTTAAAAAAAGTATTAAATTATTGAAAATTCCAGGAAAATGTTAATCAAATAGCGGTTACAAGCTTGTTTAAAACGATTACTCGTTAAATTTTAGTGAGTAATCGCAATTTTTCTTTATAAAACTCGTAGAAACTTTTAAATGAGTACAAAATTAATGAAAAGTGTGGGTTAATATAAGCAGAAAAATGGTTACTCGCTTGATTTAAACGAATACTCGTTAAATTTTATTGGGTAATGGTAGTTTTTCTGCATAAAACTTTTGGAATCATTAAAATAAGTTTGAAATTATTGAAATAAAGTGAAAAAATATCAAGCGAATACCGGTTACCCGGGTACTCGTTACATGTTTATGATTGTTTTTGCATAATTTTAAATGATATTTATAATAATTAATCATTTAGCAAACATTAAGGACATGTTTAAACTTTAAAATTTTAAGTATTTTTGCCAAATTTAGTCAAATTAAAAACGACATTGACAGTTGTTATTTTTAATTTGATTTTATTTTGAATTTTTTATTTAAAATTTACTTTTCCTTTAGCGAAAAAAACTGGGTGTGAATAAACTTGTGTAGATAATTTGCAAAATGTATTTTTTGAATGGTAAAAAAGGCTAAAAGAAAACATCAAACCAATTAAAACTATTTAGATGTAGAAAATTTATTTTTAAACAATTTCTAATTCTAGATCAAATAAAACACAATTAGTGTGAACGCAGACATACACACACAGGAAAACAACAACCAAATATTATAAATGATGAACCCTTAATAGAGGAGTTTTTACTACATGTGGCAAACACGACGGACTCACTCATCGTTTTTTTGTTTGTTTTTCGTTTACGTTTTCTGCCTCTACTGGCTGCGTGTGTGATCAAAATTTAAAGTGACTCACTCATGCTGCTGCATCATCATATGCCTGCAAGAACAACGCAACAACAACTTAATTTAATTAGATTGAAATATAAAATTCAAACTGAAATTTCAAAAAAACGTAAAAGAAGAAAATAATTTACAAATAAAATACTACTCACCAACAACAAATTAACAAACAAACAGCATATCAAATTGATATTATAATAAACTTTTTCAATAAAATATTGAATGTTGAAACCAAAGATTTTGTAAACTGCAAAGAATTTCAAAACAAAAATAAGTGAAACCAAAGAGTCTGAAAAAAAAGTTTAACAAAAGAAAAAAAAAAAGAATATTTTAAATATTCGACCAAAACTACCAAAAACAAACAAAATAATTTTTATTATTTTAACAATTAGATTTATTTTAATAATTAATGCCTTAAATATGTCGGGTATATTTCGTAGTAATTCAACTTCGAATCATACAAATGATTCAACACCCAATAAACGTTTTTCTTTCAGTGCATTTTGGTAAGATTAATATTATTATTTATTTATTTATTTTAAATTCTTTATAGAGCATGCAAAATTTCTTCGTCTAGTATTAAAAATACTTTTATGATTTGTTTACGCTAACCTCTAGTGGTTAACCATTAACCGATTTGTTTTCCGCTTTCAAATTTTTCTATTTATTACTTTTAAGAAATTCTTATTACGTCTTAAGAAAAAACATTTTTAAAGCATGACCGTTCAAAAACCACAACTTTTTAAAGCTAAAAAATATTATTAACCAGTTAACCGGTTACTTGTTATGAGTAACCGAGCCATTAACCAAGAAAATTAACTTTTTTATATAGTTTTACTAAGAAAAGTAGTTTTTTTTTACAAAAAATCCATAAAACGGTTTAAAATCTTAAAAATGGATATAATGGTTACTCGATTACTCGTTAAATTTTGAATAGCTACTTGCTTATTTTTTGATAAAAAACATTAAAACCTTTAAAATGATAGAAATAGTTATACATTTTACCGAAAAGAAAGATATATAGTAAATGAATATCGGTTACTTGTTACATTTTGGTGGGTACTCACACTTTTTTTGGTAAAAGTAAATAAAATATGTTTAAAATCTTTGAAATAGTCAAGCAAATAGTTTTGAGCAAAAGAAAGAAATATATTAAACGGGTACCGGTTACTTGTTATATGTTGGTGGGTACTCCCACTTTTTTTTGCTAAAAGTAATTTAAACATGTTTAAAATCTTTCAAATAGTCATATATTTCAATCAAAAGAAAGAAATATATTAAACGGGGACCGGTTACTCGGCAAATTTTAATGGGTACTCGTATTTTTTCGATAAAAATCATTAAAATTTGTTAAGATACATATTATTTTTAGATTATTAGTAGAAAATATAAAAAATATATTCAATGAATACCGGTTACTTCTGAAATTTTAATGGGTACTCGCTCTCTTTTAGATAAAAACCATTATAACGTGTTTAAAATCTTTAAAATATATAGAAAATTTAAGCAGAAGAGCGAAACATATTAAACGGTTACCGGTTACTCAGCGAATTTTTGTGGTTACTCGCATTTTTTTTAATAAAAATCATTAAAATTTGTTTAGATTCCTAAATATAAGTAGAAATTTAAGAAAAATAAGGAAATATATTAAATGAATAACGGTTACTTGATAGATTTTAATGAGTACTCACATTTTTTTGTGACAAATCTCATAAATTTTAGTGGTTACTCGACCTTTTTGAGAAAAAATCTTTAAAATTTTTTCACATTCATAAAAATAAGTATAAAATTTAATAAAACCAATTATTATATTAAATTAGTACCGGTTACTTGGTTGATATTAGTGAGTACTCTTCCTTTTTTTCACAAAAACCATAAAATAGTTTAAAGAATCTTAAAAATTTGTATAATAATGATAAAAAGTCATGAAAATATGTAAGACTAATCAGTTTATGAAATGACTTAACCGGGTACTCGTTAAATTTTAATGGGTACTCGCACTTTTTTTTGCTAAAAATCTTTAAAATATGTTTAAAATCATAAAAATAAACGTAAATTTTAAGCTAAACAAATAAACTTATTAAAGAACTAGCGGTTACTCGTCAAATTTTAGTGGTTACTTGAACTTTTTAGTTGAAAATTATTTATTAACATGTTTATTATTATTAAAATCATAAAAATAAATAAAAAAATACATAAAATACAAAAATAATATCAATTGAGTACTGGTTACCCGTTAAATTATAGTGGGTACTCGCACTTTTTCCCCCCAAAAATCATAAATATTTGTTTAGAATCATAGAATAATGTATAAATAGTTGAAAAAATCAAGAATATATTATATATTAATCGGTTAATCGCTTGATTTAAACGGGTACTCGCTAAATTTTACTGAGTATTCGCACTTTTATAGATAAAAATCATTAAAATTGTGTTTAAAATCTTTATAAAAAGTAAAAATAATAGAAAAAACTATTCTAACATTCATTGAGTATTGGTTACTCGCAATAATTTTTCATAAAAATCATTAGAAATACTTTAGAATTGTGGAAATATGTTAACGTTCAGAAAAAATTCACAAAAATATTAAACGGCAAGCGATTAGTTAATAGATTTAAACGAGTACTCGTTCAATTTTAGTGGTTACTCACAATTTTTCTGCATAAAAATCTTTGAAAACCTAGAAACTTTGCTATAAAAGTATAGAGTTGATGTTAAAGTTGAGTTAAATATTAATTGGGAACCGGTTACCCGCTTGACTTTAATGGTTACTCAAATATTTTTTTCCATGAAATTTTCATTTTTCAAAATTTCATATATTCAATTAAAAATTGGCATAATTTTGCTTTTATAAATAAACCGATTACTTTTTCACACTATTCCCTCTAAAGCATGCCTATGCAAGCGCGATAACATTGTTTACATTGTAGATTTTTTCTTTCGTATAAATTTTTATTTATTTATATGACTTTACAATACAAATAGACGACGTCTTTGAAAACAACAACAAGTAAGACGACGTATTTTTACATTTATTTTTATACAAAAAAAAAAAAAAAAAAATTCATTTGATTTCAAGCAAATAATCACTTTGTAAAGAACACATCAACAAGACTATAAAATATACAATTTAAAACAAAACACATTCATAATGAAGTCAAATGAGTTTTACTACGAATAAAAGAGCAAAGTTGCAAAAAAATTGTAAATAAATTAAATAAAAATTATTTCAAATTTAAATGAAGTTAAAATTTTAGAAAAGTTTTAAGAGGATTTAGGGTTTATTTGAGTATAATTAAAAAAAATATTGTTGAATTTTACGAATTTTATCAATAATTTAATTAAAATTATTTAAATTTGCTTAAGCTTTATTTTATATAAATTTTCTTAAAAGTACTTATTTGGTTAATTTTTTTTAACATTATCTTTTATTGAATTGAAACTGTAACGGAAGTTTGTGTCACATTTAAAAATGGAAATTATGAAATCTATTCAAGCAGAAATATTTGGGTGGGATTTCAAATTTTAGTTGTTTTTTAATTAAGATTAGAACCGTAATTTGTACAACATAGCAACAACATTTTTTACTCTTTATAGAATAGTTAAGTATCTTATCAAATAATTCTTAATAGAAAACTCTTTTTATATAGAAAATTGTAATTACACTCCTCTCAAGAAAACTCTAGTTCTAGTTCAGCTCTAGCTTAGTTCTAGTTCAGTTCTAGTTCAGTTCTGGTTCAGTTCTAGTTCAGTTCTAGTTCAGTTTTAGTTCAGTTCTAGTTCAGTTCTAGTTCAGTTCTAGTTCAGTTCTAGTTCAGTTCTAGTTCAGTTCTAGTTCAGTTCTACATCTGTTCTAGTTCAGTTCTAGTTCAGCTCTAGCTTAGTTCTAGTTCAGTTCTAGTTCAGTTCTGGTTCAGTTCTAGTTCAGTTCTAGTTCAGTTCTAGTTCAGTTTTAGTTCAGTTCTAGTTCAGTTCTAGTTCAGTTCTAGTTCAGTTCTAGTTCAGTTCTAGATCTGTTCTAGTTCAGTTCTAGTTCAGTTCTAGTTCTGTTCTAGTTCAGTTCTAGTTCAGTTCTAGTTCTGTTCTAGTTCAGTTCTAGTTCAGTTCTAGTTCAGTTCTAGTTCAGTTCTAGTTCAGTTCTAGTTCAGTTCTAGTTCAGTTCTAGTTCAGTTCTAGTTCAGTTCTAGTTCAGTTCTAGTTCAGTTCTAGTTCAGTTCTAGTTCAGTTCTAGTTCAGTTCTAGTTCAGTTCTAGTTCAGTTCTAGTTCAGTTCTAGTTCAGTTCTAGTTCAGTTCTAGTTCAGTTCTAGTTCAATTCTAGTTCAGTTCTAGTTCAGTTCTAGTTCAGTTCTAGTTCAGTTCTAGTTCAGTTCTAGTTCAGTTCTAGTTCAGTTCTAGTTCAGTTCTAGTTCAGTTCTAGTTCAGTTCTAGTTCAGTTCTAGTTCAGTTCTAGTTCAGTTCTAGTTCAGTTCTAGTTCAGTTCTTGTTCAGTTCTAGTTCAGTTCTTGTTCAGTTCTAGTTCAGTTCTAGTTCTGTTCTAGTTCAGTTCTAGTTCAGTTCTAGTTCAGTTCTAGTTCAGTTCTAGTTCAGTTCTAGTTCAGTTCTAGTTCAGTTCTAGTTCAGTTCTAGTTCAGTTCTAGTTCAGTTCTAGTTCAGTTCTAGTTCAGTTCTAGTTCAGTTCTAGTTCAGTTCTAGTTCAGTTCTAGTTCAGTTCTAGTTCAGTTCTAGTTCAGTTCTAGTTCAGTTCTAGTTCAGTTCTAGTTCAGTTCTAGTTCAGTTCTAGTTCAGTTCTATTAGTTCAGTCTAGTGCAGTTCTAGTTCAGTTCTAGTTCAGTTCTAGTTCAGTTCTAGTTCAGTTCTAGTAGTTCATTTTTCAGTCTAGTTCAGTTTTAGTTCAGTTTTAGTTCAGTACTAGTTCAGTTCTAGATCTGTTCTAGTTCAGTTCTAGTTCAGTTCTAGTTCAGTTCTAGTTCAGTTCTAATTCAGTTCTAATTCAGTTCTAGTTAAGTTCTAGTTCAGTTCTATTTCAGTTCTATTTCAGTTCTAGTTCCGTTCTAGTTCAGTTCTAGTTCAGTTCTAGTTCAGTTCTACTCCAGTTCTACTTCAGTTCTACTTCAGTTCTACCTCAGTTCTACTTCAGTTCTAGTTCAGTTCTATTTCAGTTCTATTTCAGTTCTAGTTCAGTTCTAGTTCAGTTCTAGTTCAGTTCTAGTTCAGTTCTAGTTCAGTTCTAATTCAGTTCTAGTTCTGTTCTAGTTCAGTTCTAGTTCAGTTCTAGTTCTAGTTCAGTTCTAGTTCAGTTTTAGTTCAGTTTTAGTTCAGTTCTAGTTCAGTTTTATTGGATAATGTTAACAAAGTTTTCTTTAGAAAGTTTAAGATTAAAAAATAACTCATCAACTTTCAATAATTTTCTTCAAAAAAATCCATTTATTTCCTTTTCCAATTTCCATCTTACACAAAACAATATTCAATATCACTTAAACTCGTCGACGTTTCATTACAAAACTCTCCATACACTGACCAAGCCGTCCAACCCTGCTGTTTCAATATAATGCGAGCACATCGAACCGCTTGTGTTATATCATCCAACAGTAAATCCGTACAATTAACATTACACTCATTAGCCGAAAAGAATAAATCACGAGATTTATTTTGTGGTTGACACCAATATTTATCGCTTATTTGAAATATGCCATAATCAAAGGAACCATCTAAATTACGTTTGCCAATGGCATCGGTATGATAACGACTCTCGTATTCCGCTATACACGACCACAAAGGTAATTCCGTTTTGGGCACGTCCAATATATACAGTTGACCTGCAAATTCACATGGCTGTAGACGACGCGTCTGCGCAATATGAATAAATTGTAAAAACGTCACTAATATGCAAATCCGGTAAAGAACAGCACGTGCTAAAATAAATTGTTTTGATGGCAGGCGTTGTTGACAATATGAGTTTTTATTGGAATTTTGATTAGGATTTATAAGCAGCATTTTATTAAGAAATAAAACTTTTTAATTTTAATGTTGTGTATTTATGACCAATTGTTTAACAATGAATGACAGGAAAAATGTTATTTTAAAAGTACATATTGTTCAATTCCATCTCTCACTCTCCTACAATTGTTATTTAATTATTAGATTTTTTTTTTGTATTTTATTGTTTATTTGTTGTCTATTGTTTATTTTATTAAAAAAAAACAACTTTGCAAGTTAAATCTGAGTAAAGTTAAAAAAAAAATTTAGTTACTTTAATTAATAGTTTTTTTTCTTTCTTTTAAACAATAATTTTAACAACAAGAAACCGGTTTCGAGTTTCAACATAGATTTTTATTTATAAAACAATAGATGTTTAAATTTCTGTTGCACTTTTTTTGCGTGTTTAAAGTTTGCGACCGTGAAAAGCATATTTATATGAGAATAGAAACATAATTAAGACGTTAAGCTTCATATCTCTACTGAAAGATGTGAACACTATATTCTATAGGAAACTTTAAATACAAATTTCTTTACAAAAGTGTGAACACCGATTTCTATGGAAAAGTTTTCTTGAGAAAACTTTAAAATAGTGTGAACACAGACTAGATTATAGAATAGGCTATAGACTAGACTATAGAATAGGCTATAGACTAGACTATAGAGTAGGCTATAGACTAGACTATTGACTAGACTATAGACTAGACTATATACTAGGCTATAGAGTAGACAATAAACTAGACTATAGACTAGATTATACGCTAGAATAGACTATACACTAGACTAGAATAGACTATAGACCAGACTGGACTATAGACTAGACTATAGACTAGACTATAGACTAGATTATACGCTAGACTATAGACTAGATTATACGCTAGACTATAGACTAGACTAGTTTATAGACTAGACTATAGACTAGACTATAGACTAGACTATAGACTAGACTATAGACTAGACTATAGACTAGACTATAGACTAGACTATAGACTAGACTATAGACTAGACTATAGACTAGAATATAGACTAGACTATAGACGAGACTATAGACTAGACTATAGACTAGACTATAGACGATACTGTAGACTAGACTATAGACTAGACTATAGACTAGACTATAGACTAGACTATAGACTAGACTATAGACTAGACTATAGACTAGACTATAGACTAGACTATAGACTAGACTATAGACTAGACTATAGACTAGACTATAGACTAGACTATAGACTAGACTATAGACTAGACTATAGACTAGACTATAGACTATACTATAGACTAGACTATAGACTAGACTATAGACTAGACTATAGACTAGACTATAGACTAGACTATAGACTACTAGACTAGACTATAGACTAGACTATAGTCTAGACTATAGACTAGACTATAGTCTAGACTATAGACTAGACTATAGACTAGACTATAGACTAGACTATAGACTAGACTATAGACTAGACTATAGACTAGACTATAGACTAGACTATAGACTAGACTATAGACTAGACTATAGACTAGACTATAGACTAGACTATAGACTAGACTATAGACTAGACTATAGACTAGACTATAGACTAGACTATAGACTAGACTATAGACTAGACTATAGACTAGACTATAGACTAGACTATAGACTAGACTATATCTAGACTATACTAAGTTAGACTAGGTTATAGATAAAACTTTGTTCAGACACTTTTCTATAGAAAACTGTGTTCACACTTTTATTTACATCCTTTTGTCTGCTTAAGTGTTAATTTTTCTTAAATATTTCTTATTTTAATAAAAGCACGTTCCACATTATTAACTTAAACAATTTCCTGCAGTTTATTTAAATTTCGCCATAAAAATTATTGATTTTGTAATAAAATATTGTAATTTTAAAATGTTCTAAAAATATAGCTAAAAAATTACAAAATTTTTGAGTTAAATGGCCTAAATTTTGTTCGTTTATAGAAAATTTTTTGAAAATGTAACAAAAATTACTAAAAAAATATAAGGAAAACTCTTTAAAAAAATTCAACATTTGGCGAAATATGAAACATTTCAATTCGCACAAGCATGAATGAATAAAAATTATGTATAATAAATTTTAAATAAAACAACAACAATTACAATAAAAAATTTGTTTATGTATAGTTTGCTTCATTCAATGCATTGCTTTGTAACAAAAAAAAAAAATAAAGATAAAACTGTCTTAATTTATCATTCTTTAGACAGTAGGGCATTGTTTAAACTTTAAAGAATACATAAGGAAAAAACAACGATGCACATTAGCCCTTTTTCCCTCTCATACTATACGAAACTAAAACACTTGTTCATATAGAAAGTAAAATGATCATATTCAGTTTTTTATTTTTTGTAAACAAAATTTTTTATTCATATTTTACTTTAAACTTTAAAAACATTCTTCTATAGACGGCAAAGATTTCAATTTATTACAACGACCATTGTAAGCAGCCCAAGCTCGCCAACCTTGACGTTTCTTAACATTATGAGCACATTTAACAGCTTCTGCTATATTGTCAGTTATTAAAGATTGACATGAAACTTTACATAGATTAGCAGAGGGTCTTGAAGCTCTCGATTGACACCAATAACGATCACTAACTTGAAAAAGACCATAATCATTAGACCAATTGCCATTTAATTGGCCCACCGCCGAAGTATTAAATTTACTTTCAAATTGTGCAATGCAACACCAGGTGGCAAGTTCATGTTTAGAAGTACCCAAACGTAACATTTCTCGAGCCAAATCACAGCGTTTTAAAATGCGACCCTCGCATAAAAATAATATATTGATTATAATAACACAAAAGATTTTAACAAAATTTTTGCAAAACATTTGAAGACGTTTTCTTGCTTTAATGTTGTTTGTTTAAGAATTTCAATATTTCTACTAAAACTGCATAATTTAGTTTAAAGCGTTTTAAGCCTAACTTAAAAGTTTTGTGTTTGTTTAAGAATAAAATATTTAAAATGAGTACAACAACAAGATTATTAATAATTCTTTAGAAAAAAACTTGTTTTATAGAACAACACCCTAAATTGTTGCTAAATATTTAAACATGTGTCTTTATGTTTGTAATAACAAACAAAAAAATTGTGACATAAAAGTCTATAATAGAGTTATAAAAGTTCTATAAATAGGAAGGTTACGAAAAAAGTTTTAAGACAAACTTAATAAGAATGATAGTTTTCTAGAGAAATGTTTATTTTTTAGGCCCCTTTCTAGAGAAAACTGTGTTCATATAACTCTTTTTCTTTAAAATACTATGTTCACACTAAAGTTTTTCATAGGAAACTGTGTTCACACAAAACTTTTTTATAGGAAACTGTGCTCACACTAAAGAAAAATATGTTTATGTTTACATTAAACTGTGTTCACACTTTTCTATAGATAACTGTGTTGTTTACACTTTTCTATAGAAAACTGTGTTTACACTTTTCTATAGAAAACTGTGTTTACACTTTTCTATAGAAAACTTTTTTACACTTTTCCATAGAAGACTGTGTTTACACTTTTCCATAGAAAACTGTGTTTACACTTTTCCATAGAAAACTGTGTTTACACTTTTCTATAGAAAACTGTGTTTACACTTTTCTATAAAAAATGTGTTTACACTTTTCATAGAAAACTGTGTTTATACTTTTCTATAGAACACTGTGTTTACACTTTTCCATAGAAAACTGTGTTTACAATTTCTATAGAAAACTGTGTTGTTTACACTTTTCTATAGAAAACTGTGTTGTTTACACTTTTCTATAGAAAACTGTGTTGTTTACACTTTTCTATAGAAAACTGTGTTGTTTACACTTTTCTATAGAAAACTGTGTTGTTTACACTTTTCTATAGAAAACTGTGTTGTTTACACTTTTCTATAGAAAACTGTGTTGTTTACACTTTTCTATAGAAAACTGTGTTGTTTACACTTTTCTATAGAAAACTGTGTTGTTTACACTTTTCTATAGAAAACTGTTTTGTTTACACTTTTCTATAGAAAACTGTGTTTACACTTTTCTATAGAAAACTGTGTTTACACTTTTCTATAGAAAACTGTGATCAAACTTTTCTATAGAAAACTGTTTTCACACCATAAAACAAACTCTCAAAAGAACTTTTAAACAATTTACATCACTCTTTGACATTTAGCAGTATTTTAGGCAATTTATTGTTATGCAATGCTGCCAACTTGTTTTGCAATTAATAGCGCAGCATTTTATTATTTTACATTTATTTTTATTATTCGATAAATGTTAAACTTCTTGAGTCACTGCAGTTTTATGCCTTGTACATTTTTTTTATAAAAAATGCATTTAAAATTCCATAAAACAAGAAATTGTTTATATAATGGACAACATCGACCACAGGTATTGGTTACTAAAATAAACAATTTATAAAAAAAGTACAAACTCTATTCAAAAAGAAAACTCAAGTATTTTTTTTTAAAGAATAGTTCCCATAAACTGTCCAGCTCTATGGGCCGTCTTATATATTATGTTTATTTAAGGGTTACAAACAAAATAGCGTCCATTTGTTTTGTTTTGATAATATAAATGACGTTTCTAGATCAAAAGATTTTTGGAAATTTTAGTTTTTTTGTTAAAGAGTTCTTAGATTGAGTTTCTTTTTATCAACGTTTTGTTTATACATTGCTCAATTGTTGAAGTAGAAAAAATGCATTACCCACTGTTTTTTTTTTTTAAAGCATATAATTAAGTAAATTTTATAATATTTTTTATTTGCTGACCAGCTTGTTGAGTTTGCTTAAAGAAACCGAATTAATTTGTTGAGAAAACCGCAAAAGATTTTATAAATAGAAATAAAATTGTGTAATTTATGCAAGTAAACACAAAGAAAGCGATAGATGCAGTGCGAAATTTAGGTTAAAAATTGCATAGACAAAAACTTTTCTAAGAAAACTGTGCTCATACTTTTCTATAGACAACTGTGTTTAAGTCTATAGTCTAGTCTATGTCTAGTCTATAGTCTAGTCTATAGTCTAGTCTATAGTCTAGTCTATAGTCTAGTCTAGTCTAGTCTATAGTCTAGTCTATAGTCTAGTCTATAGTCTAGTCTATAGTCTAGTCTATAGTCTAGTCTATAGTCTAGTCTATAGTCTAGTCTATAGTCTAGTCTATAGTCTAGTCTAGTCTAGTCTATAGTCTAGTCTAGTATAGTCTATAGTCTAGTCTATAGTCTAGTCTATAGTCTAGTCTATAGTCTAGTCTATAGTCTAGTCTATAGTCTAGTCTATAGTCTAGTCTATAGTCTAGTCTATAGTCTAGTCTATAGTCTAGTCTATTGTCTAGTCTATAGTCTAGTCTATAGTCTAGTCTAATTAGTCTATAGTCTAGTCTAGTCTAGACTATAGACTAGTCTGTAGTCTAGTCTATAGTCTAGTCTATAGTCTAGTCTATAGTCTAGTCTATAGTCTAGTCTATAGTCTAGTCTATAGTCTAGTCTATAGTCTAGTCTATAGTCTAGTCTATAGTCTAGTCTATAGTCTAGTCTATAGTCTAGTCTATAGTCTAGTCTATAGTCTAGTCTATAGTCTAGTCTATAGTCTAGTCTATAGTCTACTCTATAGTCTAGTCTATAGTCTAGTCTATAGTCTAGTCTATAGTCTAGTCTAAAGTGTAGTCTATAGTCTCTATGAACACATTTTTTATAGAAAATATGAACACAGTTTTCTTTTGAAAATTTTGAGTGCAGAAAAGTGGGAACACACTTTTCTATAGAAATTCAGTTTTCTTTAGAATAGTGTGAACAGAGTTTTTTATAGATTAATTTCTTTTCTATAGAAAATTGTTTTTTTTTTTTTATTCACATACAAAATCAGCCCTGAACTTTAACAGTTCTCCAGCATTTGAAATGTTCTTGATTGTCAGACGCTCGTTTTAGTTTCGTTTCTTTTGAATTAGACATGTAACATGGTTGATTTTTGTTTTAGTTTTTTTCAGGAAAATCTATTTTTAAATAAATTTATAAAAAAACACACAAACACATTTCATGCTTGAGTATACATTTTTTTTTTTAAATAGATTTTCTTTACGCGGCCTAACATTTTAAATGAAAACCTTGAGACTTTTATACGAAAAAAAGGGAAAATTTATTATTTAAGGAACTAGAAATTCAATGTTAATTTTTGAAATTAAATTAACGCCTTTAGGTCTGCTTTAATGTTTAACAAGAATAATTTTTTTGCATTAAATAAACTCTTCAAAAAAATTTTCCATTTTGTGACAAAAGTTTTAAATTGCTCTATAATCAAAAAAATCATGTTAAATAAATCAAGCTTCTTTCTTTCTTTCTTTTGTTATTGTTGTTTTCCTCTTTAAGCTTTTATGAATTTATTATTAAAAAGAATATTTCTTTAGCATGTGTAGCTTTTTTAAGATTCATCACTTTTTTGCTGATGATGACAAATTTAACTCAAATAGTGGACAATTTAAATAATTGTTATATGAGGTCATTTTAACAAAACATTTCATCTCTACATAATTAAGTTAATTTTGGGGGAATTTAATAGTTTAATTGATGTTTTAATTTATATGAATTAATAATTGTAATAAATCATTGTTTAATTAATTTTTGGAAAATTTTTATTAAACATTTTATTAAAATTTTTATTTACATTTTTATTTATCTTTTTTTATTACTCTTTCTAGCTCTAGTCCCGGTACTTTACAAGATGTAACCATGGAAAATCCCTGTAAGTTGTTTTCATTTTCTTTATATTTTATTTATTTTTCGTCTCTTATTTTCTTATTTTTTGCGGCAAATTTTCAAAAGTGTTTAATAATAAAAGAAAAATAAAAATCTGTCAAAAAAACCTCATGCCTGAATGGCTAGACCACAAAACAAACAATAAAAATTATGTTGGCTCGAGTCCAAATCATATAAAATAAACAGAATTTTTTTTTAAATATTAAACGAATTTTTAATGATCGCTAAACAAAGTCAATAAAATGTATTTTAAAAGGAAATGTTTTTTAGTCTGAACACAGTTTTCTAGAGAAAAGTGTGAACTAAGCTTCTTTTAGAATAGTGTGAACACACACATAGAACTAGAACAGAACTAGAACAGAACTAGAACAGAACTAGAACAGAACTAGAACAGAACTACAACAGAACTAGAACAGAACTAGAACAGAACTAGAACAGAACTAGAACAGAACTAGAACATAACTAGAACAGAACTAGAACAGAACTAGAACAGAACTAGAACAGAACTAGAACAGAACTAGAACAGAACTAGAACAGAACTAGAACAGAACTAGAACAGAACTAGAACAGAACTAGAACAGAACTAGAACAGAACTAGAACAGAGCTAGAACTGAACTAGAACAGAACTAGAACAGAACTGCAACAGAACTACAACATAACTAGAACAAAACTAGAACAGAACTAGAACAGAACTAGAACTGAACTAGAACAGAATTAGAACAGAACAGAACTAGAACTGAATTAGAACAGAACTAGAACAGAACTAGAGCAGAACTAGAGCAGAACTAGAACAGAACTAGAACTGAACTAGAACAGAACTAGAACATAACTAGAACAGAACTACAACAGAACTAGAACAGAGCTAGAACAGAACTAGAACAGAACTAGAACAGAACTAGAACAGAACTACAACAGAACTAGAACAGAACTAGAACAGAACTAGAACAGAACTAGAACATAACTAGAACAGAACTAGAACAGAACTAGAACAGAACTAGAACAGAACTAGAACAGAACTAGAACAGAACTAGAACAGAACTAGAACAGAACTAGAACAGAACTAGAACAGAACTAGAACAGAGCTAGAACAGAACTAGAACAGAACTGCAACAGAACTACAACATAACTAGAACAGAACTAGAACAGAACTAGAACAGAACTAGAACAGAACTAGAACAGAACTAGAACTGAACTAGAACAGAATTAGAACAGAACAGAACTAGAACTGAATTAGAACAGAACTAGAACAGAACTAGAGCAGAACTAGAGCAGAACTAGAACAGAACTAGAACTGAACTAGAACAGAACTAGAACATAACTAGAACAGAACTACAACAGAACTAGAACAGAACTAGAACAGAACTAGAAAAGAACTAGAAAAGAACGAGAACTGAACTAGAACAGAACTAGAAGAGAACTAGAAAAGAACTAGAACAGAACTAAAACAGAACTAGAACAGAACTAGAACAGAACTAGAACAGAACTAGAACAGAACTAGAACAGAACTAGAACAGAACTAGAACAGAACTAGAACAGAACTAGAACAGAACTAGAAAAGAACTAGAAAAGAACTAGAACCGAACTAGAACAGAACTAGAACAGAACTAGAACAGCACTAGAACAGAACTAGAACAGAACTAGAGCAGAACTAGAGCAGAACTAGAACAGAACTAGAACTGAGTTATAACAGAACTAGAACAGAACTACAACAGAACTAGAACAGAACTACAACAGAACTACAACAGAACTAGAACAGAACTACAATAGAACTAGAACAGAACTAGAACAGAACTAGAACAGAACTAGAACAGAACTAGAACAGAACTAGAACAGAACTAGAACAGAACTAGAACAGAACTAGAACAGAACTAGAACAGAACTAGAACAGAACTGAACTAGAACAGAACTAGAACAGAACTAGAACAGAACTAGAACAGAACTAGAACACAACTAGAACAGAACTACAACAGAACTACAACAGAATTGGAACAGAACTAGAACAGAACTAGAACAGAACTAGAACAGAACTAGAACAGAACTAGAACAGAACTAGAACAGAACTAGAACAGAACTAGAACAGAACTAGAACAGAACTAGAACAGAACTAGAACAGAACTAGAGCAGAACTAGAGCAGAACTAGAACTGAACTAGAACTGAACTAGAACTGAACTAGAACTGAACTAGAACTGAACTAGAACAGAACTAGAACAGAACTAGAACAGAACTAGAACAGAACTAGAACAGAACAAGAACAGAACTAGAACAGAACTAGAACAGAACTAGAACAGAACTAGAACAGAACTAGAACAGAACTAGAACAGAACTAGAACAGAACTAGAACAGAACTAGAACAGAACTAGAACAGAACTAGAACTGAATTAGAACAGAACTAGAACAGAACTAGAGCAGAACTAGAACAGAACTAGAACAGAACTAAAACAGAACTAGAACAGAACTAGAACAGAACTGGAAAAGAATTAGAATAGAACTAGAACAGAAGTAGAACTGAATTAGAACAGAACTAGAACAGAACTAGAACAGAACTAGAACTAGAACAGAACTAGAACAGAACTAGAACAGAACTAGAACAGAACTAAAACAGAACTAGAACAGAACTAGAACAGAACTAGAATAGAACTAGAACAGAACTAGAACAGAACTAGAACAGAATTAGAACAGAATTAGAACAGAAAAGAACTAGAACAGAACTAGAACAGAACTGGAACAGAACTAGATAAGAACTAGAACAGAACTAGAAAAGAACTATAACAGAACTGGAACTGAACTAGAAAAGAACTAGATAAGAACTAGAAAAGAACTAGAACAGATCTAGAAAAGAACTAGAAAAGAACTAGAACAGAACTAGAATAGAACTAGAAAAGAACTAGAACAGAACAAGAACAGAACTAGAACAGAACTAGAACAGAACTAGAAAAGAATTAGAAAAAAACTAGAACAGAACTGGAACAGAACTAGAAAAGAACTAGAACAGAAATAGAACAGAACTAGAACAGAACTAGAACAAAACTAGAACAGAACTAGAACAGAACTAGAACAGAACTAGAACAAAACTAGAACAGAACTAGAACAGAACTAGAACAGAACTAGAACAGAACTAGAACAGTACTAGAACAGAACTAGAACAGAACTAGAACCGTACTAGAACAGAACTAGAACAGAACTAGAAAAGAATTAGAACAGAAATGAAACAGAACTATAACAGAATAGAACAGAAGTAGAACTGAACTAGAAGTGAACTAGGACTTGAACTAGAACTGAACTAGGACTGAATTGGAACTGAACTATAGCAGTATTCTATAGAAAAGTATGAAGACAGTTTTCTTTAGAAAAATGTGAACACAGTTTTCTTTAGAAAAATGTGAAGACAGTTTTCTTTAGAAAAATGTGAACACAGTTTTCTTTAGAAAAATGTGAAGACAGTTTTCTTTAGAAAAATGTGAAGACAGTTTTCTTTAGAAAAATGTGAACACAGTTTTCTTTAGAAAAATGTGAACACAGTTTTCTTTAGAAAAATGTGAACACAGTTTTCTTTAGAAAAATGTGAACACAGTTTTTTATACAAAACTTTTGTTTTAGCACAGTTTAGTGTGAACACTGTCTTTTCCCTTAAAGTATAAAAAAATCACTTTACAATAGTTTTCTAAACATTTTTTCTTCAAAGAAAACCTTGAAATTTATAGAAAAAATAAGAAAACATAAACGTCAAAGAAAAAAAATAATAATCTTCAAAAAAAGCAAACAAATATTTCAATATTAAATAAATACAAAATTTTGCAAATATTCTTCTACCTCCTCATCTCACAACTGAGCATTTCAACATAAGAATTTTGTGTTTAAAAATTTATTTAGCGGAAATAAAAATATTTGATAATAATTATTAATTGAATACCAGCAACAAAACAAAATAAATAGATAAAAAACTCAAGCGTTCGGCTAGTTGGACGCTGCTGAATTTCACAAATAAAATGCATAAAAATTCTATGAAATTAAGTGATAATAGTAAAACTGCAGCAGTTCATCATAATGAAGATAATAATGATGTTGATGAGAGCAAGGAAATGGATAAAATTGAATTGTTAAAAGAGAATGTAACACTAATGTATGGAGATTATAATTTTACCGAAAGTGGGGGTAGGTTTTTGTGAAAATCTGAAGAAGAATTTAGAGACCCTTTTGAAACCTTGACCTAAGGGACATTTTTATTTTCAAAGATTTTAATATTTTATTAAAATAATGTTAAATTTTTTATTTTTAGAACAAATTTCAAAATTTCCCTTTGTTTACAATATTTCCCTTGAAGGGAAATTTCTATTTTTAAAGAATTTAATGCAAATTTGATAGTAATTTATTAAGGGTCTCATTTTATAAAACGAAACGACAAACGTTCAAAAAAATTTGTATGGAAAAAATTCATATTTTCAAAAATTTCCCAGTATTCTTCATACAAATTTTTTACGTTAACGAAAGTTTCGTTTTATAAAATGAGGGGGTAAAACTTTGTTAACTTTTTCGATTTTTACAAGAATTTTCAAAATTTCCCTTGAAGGGAAATTTTTATTTTTCACAATTTTAATAAAAAAATTATTGTAATTCATTAAAATTTTAGTAAAATTTTGATTTCTAGAAAAAATTTAAAAATTTCCCTTTGCTAAGAAAATTTCCCTTGAAGGGAAATTTGTATTTTTAACAAATTCAGTAAAAATTATATTTTAATTCATTAAAATTATGGTCAATATTTGATTTCTGGAAAATTTTTCGAAATTTCCCTTAAAGGGAAATTTTTTTCTTTAAGATTTTAACGTAAATTTTATTGGAATTTTGTGAAATCTTGTTAACTTTTTGATTTTTACAAGAATTTTTAAAATTTCCCTTGGTTTTGAAAATTTCCCTTGAGGGGAAATTTTTATTTTCCACGATTTTAAAATAAATTTTATAGGTTTTTATTGAAATCTTGTTAAATATATGATTTCCAGAAAAATTTTCAAAATTTCCCTTTGTTTAGAAAATTTCCCTTCAAGGGAATTCACAAATTTCACAATTTTAAAATAATTTTTATAGCATTTTATTGAAATCGTGTTAAATATATAATTTCCAGAAAAAATTTTCAAAATTTCCCTTAAAGGGAAATTTTTATTTTTACAATTTTAATCAAAATTTTATTGTAATTCATTAAAATTATAATACAGATGTGATTTGCAGAACAATTTCCCCTTATTATGGGAGATTTTAGAAGACATTTTTAAAATTCTCTTTTTAACTAATAATTCTTCTCTTATATTTTCACAGATGGCGTCGGTTATCGTTCGCCTTGCGTTAGTCTACAACCCTATCAGGGTTCCACCTCGCCCGCCGCTCAGGGTCGTTCAGTACGGGAATTCGAAGAACAAATGGCCACTTTGCGTAAAGAAAATTTCAATTTGAAATTGCGTCTGTATTTCATCGAAGAAAGTATACCCGGTTATAAACAAGCCAATAATACCTCTTCGGAAGATACTCTCATGAAACAATTGATCGACACCAAAGTAGAAATGGAAATTCTACGCAAAGAAGTTCAGGAGAAACAAGATCTACTTAAAGAGGCCGCCCAGGGTATGATACAAATGGAGAAAATTCTTAAAGAATCTGAAACAAAATATCAACATGTAGTCGAGGAACTAAATCAGAAAATACAATATTTGGAAATGGAAAGAGAAATGGAAAAATCACGTATTAATATACCGGCCGGAGGAGCTCAAGAATTCAACGAGTTAATGGAAAGATCGGATTTAGCAGAAAATCTAAATGCTTTGCAAAAAGTGTGTATATTTTTAAAAGAAATTTTTCAAATATTAATTGTAAAAATTCTGCAAAAATAAATTTTATTAAAACAATTTCAAAATTTCTCTCTTTATTTAGTTACACGAATTGGAGGGTTTGCTTAAACAGTCCGATGACAAACTTTTGGATTTTCAACAACAAATCTATAGCCTAGAAGAACTTCTAGTGAAACGTGATGAAACCATTAAGGAATATGAGGAAAAAGTCAAAGAACTTGTCTTCCAAAATAATGAACTTTTAGAAACCATCGATACCAAGGATGCGGAAATTGCTAATAATGAGGTAAGTCTTTCTTTCTTAATAATTTGTATAAATGTTTTTGTAAATGATGCCTCATACCAACCAACCCATTTTATAACTTAAAAAAAATTGAACAAAACCACATAAAGCGTTTTTTAAGAGGTTTACGCTCTAAGAATGCAGATCTTAAAGCTGATAATGAAAAACTTATGGTCGCCTTTAAACATACTCAAGACAATTTCTCTAAAGAAATGTCGAACATACAAACGTATGAACGTCAAATGCGTGATCAACAAGACGTTTTATCGAGAATGCAAGTAAGTTGTTTTTTTTTTTTGTTTCTTTTTTTAAAGAGGGTCTCCTTTGTTTCGTTCGTCTGTAACTTTATGTAATATTATATCACAAACACTTGAGTTCTTTGTTATTAATGTTCGGAGTGGGTATAATGTTTAACTCGAAGGCAGTGTTGGAAAGGAGTGTATTTTTTTAAATAATAGTCCTGTCAATAGTCTGTCCTAACTTTTAGCTGGACTATACCGTAGTCTATATAGAAGAAACTATAGTCCTTACTATTGGCTCGTCTAGAGTCCAAAGTTCTGTTCTATTTCTGTTCTGTTCAGTTCTAGTTCAGTTCTAGTTCAGTTCTAGTTCAGTTCTAGTTCAATTCTAGTTCAATTCTAGTTCAGTTCTAGTTCACTTCTAGTTCAGTTCTAGTTCAGTTCTAGTTCAGTTCTAGTTCAGTTCTAGTTCAGTTCTAGTTCAGTTCTAGTTCAGTTCTAGTTCAGTTCTAGTTCAGTTCTAGTTCAGTTCTAGTTCAGTTCTAGTTCAGTTCTAGTTCAGTTCTAGTTCAGTTCTAGTTCAGTTCTAGTTCAGTTCTAGTTCAGTTCTAGTAGTTCAGTTCTAGTTCAGTTCTAGTTCAGTTCTAGTTCAGTTCTAGTTCAGTTCTAGTTCAGTTCTAGTTCAGTTCTAGTTCAGTTCTAGTTCAGTTCTAGTTCAGTTCTAGTTCAGTTCTAGTTCAGTTCTAGTTCAGTTCTAGTTCAGTTCTAGTTCAGTTCTAGTTCAGTTCTAGTTCAGTTCTAGTTCAGTTCTAGTTCAGTTCTAGTTCAGTTCTAGTTCAGTTCTAGTTCAGTTCTAGTTCAGTTCTAGTTCAGTTCTAGTTCAGTTCTATTTCAGTTCTAGTTCAGTTCTAGTTCTAGTTCAGTTCTAGTTCTAGTTCTAGTTCAGTTCTAGTTCAGTTCTAGTTCAGTTCTAGTTCAGTTCTAGTTCAGTTCTAGTTCAGTTCTAGTTCAGTTCTAGTTCAGTTCTAGTTCAGTTCTAGTTCAGTTCTAGTTCAGTTCTAGTTCAGTTCTAGTTCAGTTCTAGTTCATTCTAGTTCAGTTCTAGTTCAGTTCTAGTTCAGTTCTAGTTCAGTTCTAGTTCAGTTCTAGTTCAGTTCTAGTTCAGTTCTAGTTCAGTTCTAGTTCAGTTCTAGTTCAGTTCTAGTTCAGTTCTAGTTCAGTTCTAGTTCAGTTCTAGTTCAGTTCTAGTTCAGTTCTAGTTCAGTTCTAGTTCAGTTCTAGTTCAGTTCTAGTTCAGTTCTAGTTCAGTTCTAGTTCAGTTCTAGTTCAGTTCTAGTTCAGTTCTAGTTCAGTTCTAGTTCAGTTCTAGTTCAGTTCTAGTTCAGTTCTAGTTCAGTTCTAGTTGAGTTCTAGTTCAGTTCTAGTTCAGTTCTAGTTCAGTTCTAGTTCAGTTCTAGTTCAGTTCTAGTTCAGTTCTAGTTCAGTTCTAGTTCAGTTCTAGTTCAGTTCTAGTTCAGTTCTAGTTCAGTTCTAGTTCAGTTCTAGTTCAGTTCTAGTTCAGTTCTAGTTCAGTTTCAGTTCTAGTTCAGTCTAGTTCAGTTCTAGTTCAGTTCTAGTTCAGTTCTAGTTCAGTTCTAGTTCAGTTCTAGTTCAGTTCTAGTTCAGTTCTAGTTCAGTTCTAGTTCAGTTCTGGTTCAGTTCTAGGTTAGTTCTAGTTCAGTTCTAGTTCTAGTTCAGTTCTAGTTCAGTTCTAGTTCAGTTCTAGTTCAGTTCTAGTTCAGTTCTAGTTCAGTTCTAGTTCAGTTCTAGTTCAGTTCTAGTTCAGTTCTAGTTCAGTTCTAGTTCAGTTCTAGTTCAGTTCTAGTTCAGTTCTAGTTCAGTTCTAGTTTAGTTCTAGTTCAGTTCTAGTTCAGTTCTAGTTCTGTTCTAGTTTTGTTCTAGTTCACTTCTAGTTCAGAACTTTTTTGTATCATCCATTTGTACAATACATTCCTTTCCATTTCTGCTGCTTTGTCTTTATCATCCATAAGGTTTTGGTTGCACAAGCTTTTTGCAAATAATTTCATCATATTCATATGCTTTCAAAGTTCATTATGCATTCATTAAATAGAATTAAAAAATATAAATAAATGTTTTAATTAAAAAAAAAATGATTTCATAAAAACTGTTACAATTTAAAGCCACTTTAATGAAATGAAAATAAAAACACATACAAACTTTATCCGCTTATTTCAATAACATTCCCCTACTCCAACCCCTTTTTTTAGTCCACAATCTCTTTGAAAACCGAAAATACAGCCCGCCTGCTGGAACGTATACAGGATTATGAAAAATTGGTGAACAAAATGAATATAGAACGTAATATTGTTAAAAGAGAAAATCGTTTCTTTAGAACCATAATCAGTAAATTGCAAGCAGCGAACAACAACAGCAGCAGTAATAATGCGAATAATAATGAATGTTATACTTATGAAACTCAAGAAATTTATCGAAAATATGAGAGTAATAAAAGAAACAAAAAAGATTATACGAATCAACAAACTTTGCCATTATCGAAAAAAGAGGATAAATTTGCTAAGAGATCCGAGGGAGCAGCTTTTAAATTAAAACAAAAATTATGTGTTAATATTTGTAATAATGATAAGTGTCAATTTCATAGCAAGAAATCTAACTCCTCCTCGGAATGTTTTAAGTGTTCGCCGCCTTCTTTATATGAAGAAGTAACGCCTCATTGTTCTCATGATTTAACAGATTTTAATTGTTTAAGAGATTTTAATTTGAATACAACTTCTGGTCAAGGTGTGGGTGATTATTGGCACAATTATTGTTGGGATGTAAATCATCAGTATGAACCGGTTATACCCATACGTTATACCATTAGTGATAGTAGTTTATTTGGTAATATTGATAATGCAGTTGGCATAAGTTTAACAAAATCCAATAGTAGTTGCACTTCACTAACCTTATCGACTCCCAGATTTTCCTCAAGTCTTTTGGGTTGCTGCAATACGAATGATATGGAAGAAGTATTTTGTTTAAAGGTGATTCGTTTCGAAATTTTATCTTAAAGTTTAAATAAACATCCTTTTCTATTTTCCCTCAAGGATACTGATATTAAGCAGCAGCAGAGCAAACAAAATATTAGCAAATATTCAGCATTAGATGGCATACGTTATGTGTATTCAAAATTTGGAAAATTTCCTTAATTCTATTACAAGAGATTTGCAAAATTACATTTGAACTAAGATAGAATTCAAAGAAGTTGGTTAAATAATTAAACGATTAAAAATAGGACCTTTTGTTAACGATTGTTTAAATCATTTTATATTTTGTTGTATGTTTTCAAAAGCTTTATATATTTTCTATTGTTATCTGTATTAATCATCACATTTCTCCAATATATAAATATTTTATCTGTAAAATAACATTTATGTTTCAACTGGTAAGAAATCATCTAATAATTTTCATTTGTCAATAAAATTCACAATAAATTCACTACGGCTTTTGGCCATTTCATGTCGCATTATAAAATGGGTTTGGTAAAAGGTGAAGCTTCATTTCATTTGTTCAATTTTAATAAAACCCATAAAATCCCTAAAATTTTCCTTCTCCCCCTGTTAAGGCTCAACAACTACGCGAAGAATTACAAAAACATAAAATGGATGCTGCCGATAAAAGTTGCATGATCCAAGATCTTGAGGAGAAACTTAAAAATCGTGATCAACTTTACGAAAAGGCACGTTTAACCATACAGAAATTAATGCTGAGCATTAAAAATCAACAAGTGGAAAATAGTCGCTTGAAGAACAGTACACAGGCTTCGAATGTCTCAAATAATGAAAAGGAGGTAAGTGATAAAAACAACTTTTTCAAGAAATTGTTGTTCTAGTTCAAGTTCTAGTTTAGTTCTAGTTCAGTTCTAGTTCAGTTCTTGTTCAGTTCTAGTTCAGTTCTAGTTCAGTTCTAGTTCAGTTCTAGTTCAGTTCTAGTTCAGTTCTAGTTCAGTTCTAGTTCAGTTCTAGTTCAGTTCTAGTTCAGTTCTAGTTCGGTTCTAGTTCAGTTCTAGTTCGGTTCTAGTTCAGTTCTAGTTCAGTTCTAGTTCAGTTCTAGTCAGTTCTAGTTCAGTTCTAGTTCAGTTCTAGTTCAGTTCTAGTTCAGTTCTAGTTCAGTTCTAGTTCAGTTCTAGTTCAGTTCTAGTTCAGTTCTAGTTCAGTTCTAGTTCAGTTCTAGTTCAGTTCTAGTTCAGTTCTAGTTCAGTTCTAGTTCAGTTCTAGTTCAGTTCTAGTTCAGTTCTAGTTCAGTTCTAGTTCAGTTCTAGTTCAGTTCTAGTTCAGTTCTAGTTCAGTTCTAGTTCAGTTCTAGTTCAGTTCTAGTTCAGTTCTAGTTCAGTTCTAGTTCAGTTCTAGTTCAGTTCTAGTTCAGTTCTAGTTCAGTTCTAGTTCAGTTCTAGTTCAGTTCTAGTTCAGTTCTAGTTCAGTTCTAGTTCAGTTCTAGTTCAGTTCTAGTTCAGTTCTAGTTCAGTTCTAGTTCAGTTCTAGTTCAGTTCTAGTTCAGTTCTAGTTCAGTTCTAGTTCAGTTCTAGTTCAGTTCTAGTTCAGTTCTAGTTCAGTTCTAGTTCAGTTCTAGTTCTAGTTCAGTTCTAGTCAGTTCTAGTCCAGTTCTAGTTCAGTTATAGTTCAGTTCTAATTCTAGTCCTAGTTCAGTTCTAGTTCAGTTCTAGTTCAGTTCTAGTTCAGTTCTAGTTCAGTTCTAGTTCAGTTCTGTTCAGTTCTATTTCAGTTCTAGTTCAGTTCTATTTCAGTTCTAGTTCAGTTATAGTTCAGTTCTAATTCTAGTCCTAGTTCAGTTCTAATTCTAGTCCTAGTTCAGTTCTAATTCTAGTCCTAGTTCAGTTCTAGTTCATTCAGTTCTAGTTCAGTTCTAGATCATTTCTAGTTCATTTCTAGGTCAGTTCAAGTTCAGTTCTAGTTCAGTTCTAGTTCAGCTCTAGATCAGTTCTAGTTCAGTTCTAGTTTAGTTCTAGTTCAGTTCTAGTTTAGTTCTAGTTCAGTTCTAGTTCAGTTCTAGTTCAGTTCTAGTTCAGTTCTAGTTCAGTTCTAGTTCAGTTCTAGTTCAGTTCTAGTTCAGTTCTAGTTCAATTCTAGTTCAGTTCTAGTTCAGTTCTAGTTCAGTTCTAGTTCAGTTCTAGTTCAGTTCTAGTTCAGTTCTAGTTCAGTTCTAGTTCACTTCTAGTTCAGTTCTAGTTCAGTTCTAGTTCAGTTCTAGTTCAGTTCTAGTTCAGTTCTAATTCTAGTCCTAGTTCAGTTCTAATTCTAGTCCTAGTTCAGTTCTAGTTCAGTTCTAGTTCAGTTCTAGATCATTTCTAGTTCATTTCTAGGTCAGTTCGAGTTCAGTTTCTAGTTCAGTTCTAGTTCAGCTCTAGATCAGTTCTAGTTCAGTTCTAGTTCAGTTCTAGTTCTAGTTCAGTTCTAGTTCAGTTCTAGTTCAGTTCTAGTTCAGTTCTAGTTCAGTTCTAGTTCAGTTCTAGTTCAGTTCTAGTTCAGTTCTAGTTCAGTTCTAGTTCAGTTCTAGTTCAGTTCTAGTTCAGTTCTAGTTCAGTTCTAGTTCAGTTCTAGTTCAGTTCTAGTTCAGTTCTAGTTCAGTTCTAGTTCAGTTCTAGTTCAGTTCTATTTCAGTTCTAGTTCAGTTCTAGTTCAGTACTAGTTCAGTTCTAGTTCAGTTCTAGTTCAGTTCTAGTTCAGTTCTAGTTCAGTTCTAGTTCAGTTCTATTTCAGTTCTAGTTCAGTTCTATTTCAGTTCTAGTTCAGTTATAGTTCAGTTCTAATTCTAGTCCTAGTTCAGTTCTAATTCTAGTCCTAGTTCAGTTTCTAATTCTAGTCCTAGTTCAGTTCTAGTTCATTCAGTTCTAGTTCAGTTCTAGATCATTTCTAGTTCATTTCTAGGTCAGTTCAAGTTCAGTTCTAGTTCAGTTCTAGTTCAGCTCTAGATCAGTTCTAGTTCAGTTCTAGTTTAGTTCTAGTTCAGTTCTAGTTTAGTTCTAGTTCAGTTCTAGTTCAGTTCTAGTTCAGTTCTAGTTCAGTTCTAGTTCAGTTCTAGTTCAGTTCTAGTTCAGTTCTAGTTCAGTTCTAGTTCAATTCTAGTTCAGTTCTAGTTCAGTTCTAGTTCAGTTCTAGTTCAGTTCTAGTTCAGTTCTAGTTCAGTTCTAGTTCAGTTCTAGTTCAGTTCTAGTTCAGTTCTAGTTCAGTTCTAGTTCAGTTCTAATTCTAGTCCTAGTTCAGTTCTAATTCTAGTCCTAGTTCAGTTCTAGTTCAGTTCTAGATCATTTCTAGTTCATTTCTAGGTCAGTTCGAGTTCAGTTCTAGTTCAGTTCTAGTTCAGCTCTAGATCAGTTCTAGTTCAGTTCTAGTTCAGTTCTAGTTCTAGTTCAGTTCTAGTTCAGTTCTAGTTCAGTTCTAGTTCAGTTCTAGTTCAGTTCTAGTTCAGTTCTAGTTCAGTTCTAGTTCAGTTCTAGTTCAGTTCTAGTTCAGTTCTAGTTCAGTTCTAGTTCAGTTCTAGTTCAGTTCTAGTTCAGTTCTAGTTCAGTTCTAGTTCAGTTCTATTTCAGTTCTAGTTCAGTTCTAGTTCAGTTCAGTTCTAGTTCAGTTCTAGTTCAGTTCTAGTTCAGTTCTAGTTCAGTTCTAGTTCAGTTCTAGTTCAGTTCTAGTTCAGTTCTAGTTCAGTTCTAGTTCAGTTCTAGTTCAGTTCTAGTTCAGTTCTAGTTCAGTTCTAGTTCAGTTCTAGTTCAGTTCTAGTTCAGTTCTATTTCAGTTCTAGTTCAGTTATAGTTCAGTTCTAGTTCAATTCCAGTTCAGTTCTAGTTCAGTTCAATTTCAGTTCTCAATTCTAGTTTTACTCAAACTAATCCTCTCTTTAAACCTATTTTTATAGCATCACACTGCCGTTGGTATCAGTGGCTTGGAGTGTACCGGCTTTTGTCGTTCCTTTAGCGATACAGAGGCTTTAAATGATTTGACATCATTACAAAAACAAAAATACGACCATATAATCGAACAGCAAGAGGTCACCATTAAAAATCTCAAAGTTGAAGTGAAAAAGAAAACTGCCGATTTGCAGGTAAGGTCCAAAAAAGGTCCTTTATATTCCCTAAACACCTATTAAATCTTTATCTTTTATCACTCCAGAATCTTGTTAACAAAGAACTTTGGGAGAAAAATCGTGAAATTGAGCGTCTCAATAAAATCCTTAACAAAACCACCACTTCCCCTATGTCGCCTCAGACGCACAATGTTAGTCAAGGAGAGGTGAATGGTGAGTTACAACAGTCTTTCTCTGATGTGGAATATACCAAGGCATTACAACGCAATAAGCTATTGCAGCGTAAAGTGGATATTTTAATACAACGTTTGGGTACAGAAAGACAAAATGATGCTTTAATAGCTCAACTGCAAACTGAACTGAAGCAGGCCCGTTTGGATGCAGAGACTGCGGAGAAATGGCGTCGTCAATGTGCCGATTTGTGTCAAACTCTATCTACCCGCCTGGAAGAATTGGCTGGTTTCCTTAATTCTTTACTCAAACACAAAGATGTTTTGGGTGTTTTGGCGGTAGAGAAACGCAAGGCTATGCGTAGGGCAGTGGATCGTAGTTTGGACTTGTCCAAGAGTCTTAATATGACTTTATCGGTTTCGGGTCTTTCTATGATTGACCAAAGTTTGGCAGAATTGCATAATTTGTCGGATATTCTGGGTGACTTAGATATAGATTTGGAAAATAAAACTTTCAATTCACACGAAGACATACACGGCCAGTCTATCGAAATACTTAAGGCTGAAAATAAGGCTCTTAAAAAGGAGTTGGATAAACGCCGTACAGCAGATTCAAAGAAGGAGCGACGTTCTTTGCCTTTGCCCATGATGGCGGAAAATAGGGAAAGTGAATCCGAAGCCTGGTCCGAGCCTGATCGTAAGGTGTCCTTGGCTCGCATAGGATTAGAAGATCATTCAGCCTCCTTGATGGCCAAAGAGCAGCCTTTGGCGGCACAACACAATGAAACCGATAGTGACTACAGTGAATCGAATAGTCGCTCATTTAAGGCCCGCAGCCAAGAACGCATTGCCCAATTAGAGCAACAGCTTCAGCAGAGAGATCAACGTATTCTCGAAATCCAATGCCAGCTGGTGGAAGCTGATAATCGTTTGAAAAAGGAAAATTTGAAAGTATTAGAAGCCAATCAAGAATTGGAGCAACTAAAGCAACGCAATGAAGAACTGCATCATGATCTAATAGCCATAGGTTCCCAAGAACCCAGTAATATAAACAATGAATCCTTGCTGTTAAGGCAAATCGATGAAAAGTCACGTTCTCTAGAAAAACTACAAGAAGAACGTGAACGCCTTACGGTAGAGTCAAGATTAGCAGAAATACAAATCAATTCCCTAAAGGCCGATATGGAAATTGTCAAACAAACCTATGAAGAAGCTCTGCAGCAAGCAGCCGAAAGAGAGCAGCAACAACTGAACGCCCTCAAACAAGAAATGCAACAACAATTGCAACAAACTCTAATGGAGAAACAACAAGAATATGAAGAATGTCTCGAAAGAGATTACATAGCAAAACAACTCTACGAAGAGTGTTCACAACAACTAAATGAATTACAAAAACAATACATAGAAGCTCAAAGAACCATCGATTGTTTGCAGGAAAATGAGCAGGAACTTAAACAAACCCTGGTAGAATCTGAACTAACCTCACGTAATCTACAAAAACAAATCGATGAAAGCACCTTAAGAGCCTCCAAGGCCGCTATGGAACGTGTAAAGGCTCTAAATGATAAACTGCAATTGGAAAAACGTGTCGAAGAATTAACCCTGGAAATAAACCAACATGAAGAACAACGTTTACAAATGCAACAACAAATTGATCATTTGGAACAAGAACAGCAATCGCTACTCGAACGTTTGGCCGTCTTGCAAACTAAACAACGTTTGGTTAAGCCAGACGATCAAAATTGCCAATCCGGTTACACTTCCGAAGAAGTACCCCTACCGCATTCCTCTGCTGCTAATGCACAAAGCCTCGTGGCTCAACAGCGCTTGGGTGAGCAACGTATACAGAATTCATCACCCGATTTGGGTATAGAAAGTGATGCGGGACGTGTTAGTAGTGTGGAACTGAATAGTGTACAACGTCCTCAATTGAAGACCGTGGAAATGAGTCCGTCCTCGAAACAACTTAGTAGTACTGAATCGGATGAGAAAGAAGGTAAGTGTGGGGAGAAAAACAAATTGAATTAAAACTAGACTATAGACCATGTTATAGAATAGGCTAAAGACTATACTATAGACTAGATTATAGACCAGATTATAGACTAGATTATAGACTAGACTATAGACTAGACTATAAACTAGACTATAGACTAGACTATAGACTAGACTATAGACTAGACTATAGACTAGACTATAGACTAGACTATAGACTAGACCTATGACTAGACTAGACTATAGACTAGCTATAGACTAGACTATAGACTAGACTATAGACTAGACTATAGACTAGACTATAGACTAGACTATAGACTAGACTATAGACTAGACTATACACTAGACTATAGACTAGACTATAGACTAGACTAGACTATAGACTAGACTATAGACTAGACTAGACTAGACTATAGACTAGACTAGACTATAGACTATAGACTAGACTATAGACTAGACTATAGACTAGACTATAGACTAGACTATAGACTAGACTATAGACTAGACTATAGACTAGACTATAGACTAGACTATAGACTAGACTATAGACTAGACTATAGACTAGACTATAGACTAGACTATAGACTAGACTATAGACTAGACTATAGACTAGACTATAGACTAGACTATAGACTAGACTATAGACTAGACTATAGACTAGACTATAGACTAGACTATAGACTAGACTATAGACTAGACTATGACTAGACTATAGACTACTATAGACTATATAGACTAGACTATAGACTAGACTATAGACTAGACTATACTAGACTATAGACTAGACTATAGACTAGACTATAGACTAGACTATAGACTAGACTATAGAGTAGACTATAGACTAGACTATAGACTAGACTATAGACTAGACTATAGACTAGACTATAGACTAGACTATAGACTAGACTATAGACTAGACTATAGACTAGACTATAGACTAGACTATAGACTAGACTATACTAGACTATAGACTAGACTATAGACTAGACTATAGACTAGACTATAGACTAGACTATAGACTAGACTATAGACTAGACTATAGACTAGACTATAGACTGGACTATAGACTAGAATATAGACTAGACTATATACTAGACTATAGACTAGACTATAGACTAGACTATAGACTAGACTATAGACTAGACTATAGACTAGACTATAGACTAGACTATAGACTAGACTATAGAGTATAGACTATAGAGTAGACTATAGACTAGACTATAGACTAGACTAGACTATAGACTAGACTAGACTATAGACTAGACTATAGACTAGACTATAGACTAGACTAGACTATAGACTAGACTAGAGACTAGACTATAGACTAGACTATAGACTAGACTATAGACTAGACTATAGACTAGACATATACTAGACTATAGACTAGACTATAGACTAGACTATAGACTAGACTATAGACTAGACTATAGACTAGACTATGACTAGACTATAGACTAGACTATAGACTAGACTATAGACTAGACTATAGACTAGACTTAGACTAGACTATAGACTAGACTATAGACTAGACTATAGACTAGACTATAGACTAGACTATAGACTAGACTATAGACTAGACTATAGACTAGACTATAGACTAGACTATAGACTAGACTATAGACTAGACTATAGACTAGACTATAGACTAGACTATAGACTAGACTATAGACTAGACTATAGACTAGACTATAGACTAGACTATGACTAGACTATAGACTAGACTATAGACTAGACTATAGACTAGACTATAGACTAGACTATAGACTAGACTATAGACTAGACTATAGACTAGACTATAGACTAGACTATAGACTAGACTATAGACTAGACTAGACTATAGACTAGACTATAGACTAGACTATAGACTAGACTATAGACTAGACTATAGACTAGACTAATAGACTAGACTATAGACTAGACTATAGACTAGAACTATAGACTAGACTATAGACTAGACTATAGACTAGACTATAGACTAGACTATAGACTAGACTATAGACTAGACTATAGACTAGACTATAGACCTATAGACTAGACTATAGACTAGACTATAGACTAGACTATAGACTAGACTATAGACTAGACTATAGACTAGACTATAGACTAGACTATAGACTAGACTATAGACCTAGACTATAGACTAGACTACTAGACTAGACTGACTAGACTAGACTATACTAGACTATAACTAGACTATAGACTAGACTATAGACTAGACTATAGACTAGACTATAGACTAGACTATAGACTAGACTATAGACTAGACTATAGACTAGACTATAGACTAGACTATAGACTGACTATAGACTAGACTATAGACTAGACTATAGAGTAGACTATAGACTAGACTATTGACTATGACTCTGGTCTGGTCTATGATCTAGTCTGTAGTTATGTTTATAGTCTAGTCTATAGTCTTGGGTATAGTCTAGTCTATAGTCTTGTCTATAGTCTAGTCTATAGTCTAGTCTATAGTCTAGTCTATAGTCTAGTCTATGGTCTAGTCTATAATCTAGTCTATGGTCTAGTCTATAATCTAGTCTATAGTCTAGTCTATAGTCTAGTCTATAATCTAGTCTATAATATAGTCTAGTCTATAGTCTAGTCTATAGTCTAGTCTATAGTCTAGTCTATAGTCTAGTCTATTGTCTAGTCTATTGTCTAGTCTATAGCCTAGTCTATAGTCTAGTCTATAGTCCTAATCTATAGTCTTTATACTGCCTTATTTTCTCTGTTAAATTTTTCATCAAATTTCTTCTTACAGTCTTTTGTTTAAAATATATTTCTAAATATTTGTTTCCTTTCAGGTCTCCATGACAGCAGTACCGAAAACATTAAACCTTCCAATAATAACACAGATGCCAACAATGGACAACTGACAACACAGCAGCTGGCCAAGAAACACGATTGCCTAAAGGTAGAACAAGAAAACGCTGAATTGCGTCGTAAATTATTACGCACCAAACGTGCCTTTGAAGACACATATGAAAAACTACGCAATGCTAATCAACGCAAGGCACAAATTGAAAAAGACATTAAAAATCAAATACTCAAAACACACAATGTCCTTAAGAACGTACGTTCCAATATGGAAAATGAATTGTAACGTACGTTTAATCATTATTGTCATCATTGCCAACATCCACTGTTACCACTTTAATATTTTTAACACATATTCAAAAATAGATTTCATTTCATAACATATCTATATACACACTGGAGTTTTTGCACCTGTTACACTTAAAGACACTTTTGTTTAACAAAGTTTTTGTTTTTAATTTTTGAAGGGAAATTTTTTTAATTTCCATTTATGAGTTTTCTTGAGCATTTTTTTTTTTAATTTTGTTTGATTGAAAATAATTTTAATTTAGTTTATAAGTATATACGATTTAAGTCTGAATTTAGAAAACGAAACGCGATCTGAAGGTGCTAAAGGAATTAACCATAGAAGACCCCCCCCCCCCCCCCTTTTATAAAGCATCATTTTAACAAAAAATACTAAAACCTGGAATAATTGTTTTACTGATTGAAAAAGAAGACTTTTTGTCAAGTCTGACCTTTAACATAAAACTCTTGAACTAAAAAGCCATATTAATTTTAACTTTACTAATTATAACTTTATAAACTTTGTATTCCCCTCTTAACTACTTAATTTATTAATTTAATAAACTATTAAATAATTGTGTATTGTCAAATTATTTCTCATTTCAATGTATTGTTTCTTACAAAATAATATTAATATTTTAACCTTTTAACCTTAATGCTACAACTAAACCATTCATATTGAATGCAAATATAAATCTAATTTTATGAAAAACACTTTTTCTAAATAAATAAATAAATTATAATTTTTTCCTAATTTAATTTTTTTACTCAAAATGTTTATTTTTTTAATTTATTCTTTTTTTATTTTGCCTGCTGCAATTTTATTAATTTTCTATAGCCTGCCTCCTGCTTTCAAGAAGATATTGAAGTTATGCTGTAAAAAAGATTTCAAAAATTTTTGGCTTTTTATCTCAAAATTTTGTTTGCAAACCTTCTACAACTTTTCTTCTCTACAGCTGTGTTCTTTTTAATTTTAATTTCTTTTAAACGATTTATTTAAAATTTAACGATTTAACGAACGAACTTTTTAATTTTAACTCTAAATTATCCCTAAAAATAAGAAAAACTTGTATTTATGTAAAATTTGTAAAATATTAAACTAACCTCGAAGAACAAAACTGAAAATTAAAAAAATTAACCAACCACCTCTTTGTACAGTTAGTAAGTTTAGTTTTTAGTTGAATATTAACAAAAGAACAAAAAATAAAAAAACTTTTATTATTAGTTAAGAAAATTTTGTTGTTAAGCTTAAATACGATTTAAATTATTTTATATACGAAAAAAAATAAAACAAACACAAAACCACAAAAATTAAAATGTATTGAAAAACCAAACGTCTAATAAAACGAAAACATGTTATTTAAAAGTAAACAAATTTGTTTTAATTCAAATAATTTTCAAGAAATAGACAGTAATCCGGACTAGACCATAACTAGACTATAGCCTAAACTATAGAAAAGACTCCAGACTAGACTATAAACTGGACTGTAGAATAGACAATAGACTAGACTATAATCTTCTAGTTCTGTTCTAGTTCAGTCTAGTATAGTTCTAGTTCAGTCCCAGTTCAGTTCTAGTTCCGTTCCAGTTTAATTTTAGTTGAGTTCTAGTTCAATTCTAGTTCAGTTCTAGTTCAGTTCTAATTAAGTTCTAGTTCAGTTCTAATTCAGTTCTAGTTCAGTTCTAGTTAGGTTCTATGTAGTTCAGTTCAAGTTCAGTTCTACGTTAGTTCTAGTTCAGTTCTAGTTTAGTTCTAGTTTAGTTCCAGTTCAGTTCTAGTTCAGTTTAGTTCTAGTTCAGTTCTAGTTCAATTCTAGTTCAGTTCTATTTCAGTTCTAGTTCCGTTCTAGTTCAGTTCTAGTTCTGTTCTAATTCTGTTCTAGTTCTGTTCTAGTTCTGTTCTAGTTCTGTTCTAGTTCTGTTCTAGTTCTGTTCTAGTTCTGTTCTAGTTCTGTTCTAGTTCTGTTCTAGTTCTGTTCTAGTTCTGTTTTAGTTCTGTTCTAGTTCTGTTTTAGTTCTGTTCTAGTTCTGTTCTAGTGCAGTTCTAGTTCAGTTCTAGTTCAGTTCTAGTTCAGCTCTAGTTCAGTTCTAGTTCAGTTCTAGTTCAGTTCTAGTTCAATTCTAGTTCAGTTCTAGTTCAGTTCTAGTTCAGTTCTAGTTCAGTTCTAGTTCAGTTCTAGTTCAGTTCTAGTTCAGTTCTAGTTCAGTTCTAGTTCAGTTCTAGTTCAGTTCTAGTTCAGTTCTAGTTCAGTTCTAGTTCAGTTCTAGTTCAGTTCTAGTTCAGTTCTAGTTCAGTTCTAGTTCAGTTCTAGTTCAGTTCTAGTTAGTTCTAGTTCAGTTCTAGTTCAGTTCTAGTTCAGTCTAGTTCAGTTAGTTCAGTTGTAGTTCAGTGTAGTTCAGTTCTAGTTCAGTTCTAGTTCAGTTCTAGTTCAGTTCTAGTTCAGTTCTAGTTCAGTTCTAGTTCTGTTCTAGTTCTGTTCTAGTTCTATTCAAGTTCTGTTCTAGTTCTGTTCTAGTTCTTTTCAAGTTCTGTTCTAATTCTGTTCTTGTTCTCTTCTAGTTCTGTTCTAGTTCTTTTCTAGTTCTTTTCTAGTTCTGTTCTAGTTCGGTTCTGTTCTAGTTCAGTTTTAGTTCAGTTCTAGTTCTGTTCCAGTTCAGTTCTAGTTCAGTTCTAGTTCAGTTCTAGTTCAGTTCTAGTTCAGTTCTAGTTCAGTTCTAGTTCAGTTCTAGTTCAGTTCTAGTTCAGTTCTAGTTTAGTTCTGTTCTAGTTTAGTTTTAGTTCAGTTCTAGTTCAGTTCTTGTTCAGTGCTAGTTCACTTCTAGTTTAGTTCTGTTCTAGTTAAGTTCTAGTTGAGTTTTAGTTCAGTTCTTCTTCAGTTCTAGTTCAGTTCTTATTCAGTTCTAATTTAGTTTTAGTTCAATTCTATTGAGTTCATATTCAGCTCTATTTTAGTTCAGTTCTAATTTATAGTTGAGTAACTCAACTTGAGTTCATTTCCAGTTCAGTCCTACTACTGTTCTTTTTCAGTTATAGTTCATTTCTAGTTAAGTTCTAGTTCAGTTTAGTCTAATCTAAAGTCTATAACGCTGTTCTGAGATAACCTATGCTCGTAAATAATTCATTACAGATGTTTAGTTGATACTTTTTTAAAATTGATTGTTTTATTGTTTATTATTATTTTAATTTTTATTTCAAAATTAAGATTTTTTTGTTTGCTTTATTTAAAAGTAGAGATCATTATTTTAATAATTTTTTGTTTAATTATTTAATTTTTTTTGGCATAATTTAGTTTTAATTTAAGTGTTTAAAACTATCAAAATTATTAAACATACACATAAGCAGTAATAATACGATAAATTTTAGTTTATAATTAAGAATATTTTGGGTTAAAATTTATATTTTTTTATGGGTTTCAAAAGCATGATAATTTGTTATTTTTTTGTTGTGGTTTAAAATTTTATATTTGTTTGTGTTTTTTTGTTTGTTTAAAAGCTAAAATGCTAAAATTAGGTACCATCTACAATATGTTTCATTATTTTTAATTTAATATGATTTGATGATGATGATGAGTTTTACTTGATTTGATAATGCTTGTTGTTATTTGTTTTTTTTTTTCTTTTTTGGTGTATAATATTTAATTGTAAATATATTTTATTTATTTATGTTTTTTAAGAGAATTGCACTTTTGTTTTTTTTTAATATTTTGTTTTGTTAATAAGTTAAATTTTAGTTTAAAACGTTAGTTTAAGAAAGCTAAAGACTTTTTTAAAAAAGCATAACAACTACAAATTAATAATTTTACTTTTTCATTAAGTTTTACTATAAATTTAAGAGGCTGTGCGTTAGTAATGTTTATAAAATATTAACTAAGAGTAAATGTTAAGCTAAAAAGTTGTTGTTTTTATTTTTGCAATTAATTTGTGTTTGTTGGGGGCTTTAGGTGGTGTCAATCTTATTTAATAGAATAATTTAATTAATAATTACTATTATGGTTTAAGTTATAGAAGAAAACTGAAATAAAAATTGTATTTATTTCTAAGTATTTAGTAGATTTTTTTAGTGTTAACAAGTTGTTAAAGAAAACCAAGAAATAGAATTGTAAAATTAAAAAGAAACTATCGACTACTATAGAATTGATTGATGCCTAAAACATGTTTTTCTTCATGGTATTTTTGCAGGATATGTGTTATCACCGAGGTGGTATCATTATCACCACCCCAAACACGTATAGTATGCTCATTTTCCAATATTGCTAAAAAGGCTTTATTTATTTGAGCCAAAAAGAAAGTTATGTTGCTATATAATAATTTATTAAAAAAATAAAAGTGTTTAAACTTACCTAATAATATCTTGGGATTGCTTAGGCTCAATTGTACTTGTGGTAATTCAAGTATTGTTTTTAATATGGGAGAATCTTGGGCTAAACCTTCACGTAATTCAACTAAACTACCGGTACGATTACCACACAACCATTCACAAGCAGCTGCCTTATTATTGCAAGTCTTTTTTAAAGCTTCTATAACTTCTGTTTCAGGAAAGCCCATTTCGACAAGATTTTGTATGGTCTCCGGTGTGGGCGGTATATCACGATGACTATAAATACGCACTATTTCTAATAAAGCTGCTATATTATCAATAGGACCCTGTTAAAAAAACACAAATAATCATGAATACTTTTAAAGAATTTTTAAAAATTAACACACAACTTACATCATTTGACATTATACCCGATGGTGAGGCTATAGAATTAGTTCTTGGCAAACCCATGACCGTTTCTTCTATGCCCATCTCTTCTGATTGCCGTAAAATAAGCCATTCCAAAGCATTTGAATAGATATTGCTGTAATCAAACCAAATTTTGCAATAATTTTAAATCTTGTTTCCTTTTAGTTTCTTGTTTAACACTTACTTGTGTATTTTTAGAGCATATTCAGCCTTTTCTTTTTTAAAACCCATGTCCACAAGGCACTGTAGAGTATCATTTTGATAGTTACGTTTATTGATAAGTTTTTGCTTGAGCATGGCTATCAAACGATTAGCATAGGGGCCGGAACCAATAATAACGGATGAGGCTTGTGCCAAGGAAATTAAAACTTTACGGACATCAAATTGCAACTGGAATTGGAAGAGAAATTTAAGAAAACTTTTTGGTACAAAAATCAGAATTTCATCAAGAACTGTCTATAGTCAAGACTAAGTATTGCCAAGACTATATATAGTCAATACTATCAGTTCTAGTTCAGATCTAGTTGAGTTCTAGTTCAGTTCTAATTCAGTTCTAGTTCAGTTCTAGTTCAGTTCTAGTTCAGTTCTAGTTTAGTTCTAGTTCAGTTCTAGTTCAGTTCTAGTTCAGTTCTAGTTCTAGTTCAGTTCTAGTTCAGTTCTAGTTCAGTTCTAGATCAGTTCTAGTTCAGTTCTAGTTCAGTTCTAGTTCAGTTCTAGTTTAGTTCTAGTTCAGTTCTAGTTCAGTTCTAGTTCAGTTCTAGTTTAGTTCTAGTTCAGTTCTAGTTCAGTTCTAGTTCAATTCTAGTACAGTTCTAGTTCAGTTCTAGTTCAGTTCTAGTTCAGTTCTAGTTCAGTTCTAGTTCATTTCTAGTTCAGTTCTAGTTCAGTTCTAGTTCAGTTCTAGTTCAGTTCTAGTTCAGTTCTAGTTCATTTCTAGTTCAGTTCTAGTTCAGTTCTAGTTCAGTTCTAGTTCAGTTCTAGTTCAGTTCTAGTTCAGTTCTAGTTCAGTTCCAGTTCAGTTCTAGTTCAGTTCTAGTTCAGTTCTAGTTTAGTTCTAGTTCAGTTCTAGTTCAATTCTAGTTAATTCTAGTTCAGTTCTAGTTCAGTTCTAGTTCAGTTCTAGTTCAGTTCTAGTTCAGTTCTAGTTCAGTTCTAGTTCAGTTCTAGTTCAGTTCTAGTTCAGTTCCAGTTCAGTTCTAGTTCAGTTCTAGTTCAGTTCTAGTTTAGTTCTAGTTCAGTTCTAGTTCAATTCTTAGTTCCATTCTAGTTCAGTTCAGTTAAGTTCTAGTTCAGTTCTAGTTCAGTCTAGTTTAGTTCTAGTTCAGTTCTAGTTCAGTTCTAGTTCAGGTTAGTTCAGTTCTAGTTCAGTTCTAGTCAGTTCTAGTTCAGTTCTAGTTCAGTTCTAGTTCAGTTCTAGTTCAGTTCTAGTTCCGTTCCGTTCGTTCAGTTCAGTTCTAGTTCAGTTCTAGTTCAGTTCTAGTTTCCGTTCTAGTTCAGTTCTTAGATTCAGTTCTAGTTCAGTTCTAGTTCAGTTCTGTTCAGTTCTAGTTCAGTTCTAGTTCAGTTCTAGTCAGTTCTAGTTCGTCTAGTTCAGTTTAGTTCAGTTCTAGTTCAGTTCTAGTTCAGTTCTAGTTCAGTTCTAGTTCAGTTCTAGTTCAGTTCTAGTTCAGTTCTAGTTCAGTTCTAGTTTCAGTTCTAGTTCAGTTCTAGTTCAGTTCTAGTTCAGTTCTAGTTCAGTTCTAGTTCAGTTCTAGTTCAGTTCTAGTTCAGTTCTAGTTCAGTTCTAGTTCAGTTCTAGTTCAGTTCTAGTTCAGTTCTAGTTCAGTTCTAGTTCAGTTCTAGTTCAGTTCTAGTCAGTTCTAGTTCAGTTCTAGTTCAGTTCTAGTTCAGTTCTAGTTCAGTTTAGTTCAGTTCTAGTTCAGTTCTAGTTCAGTTCGAGTTCAGTTCTAGTTTCAGTTCTAGTTCAGTTCTAGTTCAGTTCTAGTTCAGTTCTAGTTCAGTTCTAGTTCAGTTCTAGTTCAGTTCTAGTATTTCTAGTTCAGTTCTTATAGTTCAGTTCTAGTTCGTTCTAGTTCAGTTCTAGTTCAGTTCTAGTTCAGTTCTAGTTCAAATCTAGTTCAGTTCTACTTCAGTTCTTGTTCTATTCTACTTCAAAAAGGTTTCTTTAAATTTGACAAATTTTAAAAATATTCCACTTACATTAGACTGTTGAAATATCTCATTAATATCAACCATTGGTATCTCACTGGTACGTACGGGCAAACTTCTCGTAGCCATTTCAATTTCAACCTCGGGCGGTGTACGCGTCTCTCGCGTTTGAGTCATTAAATTCTGCAAATGATTACGTTTAGCCACCAACACTAAAGTATCATTATTGCCTATCTCCAATTGAGCCAATGTCAAATTCTCATTTAGCTCCGAACCCTGATAATCAGCCTTTAGTAAACGAAACCTAGGACCCAGCGAGCGTGGATCTGTGGCGAAAAGGGGCATAGAGCCCATATCATCTTTAAGCTCTAAAAGTATTTCACTCTTTAACTCTAGCAAACGTCTATTGATATCCGTTTGGAAAACCAAAATACGGGCCGAAGGACAAACAATGCGTACCTTGATACGCTCTTTGGTGGATGGACCTTTAAGGACATCATCGTTGTTGTGGCAAGAACCCACAGATGAAGAGGCAGCCGAAGAACGACGAGAACTTCTTCTGCAATTAGTAAAAATTATAAAAATTGTACAGATTCCATTGAAAATTAAGTACTTTGCAAATAAATTTCGTAATTTTTGCATAACTGAAAATTTTGACACTTGTTGTAATAAAAAATAATCCAAATCAAACTTAATTCTCTCGGCCCACTTACATTTTATTTAACTTAATATTATTAGACGTTGAGTTGGTCAAGGAACATGATGATGACGATGAATGGTGATGATGATGACAATGTGATGTTGCTGAAGACCCTCTCATTGATCTATGGGCGGTTTGTGGTGTTAGTGGTAAACGGCCACTGGCAGGGGCCGCTACCGTTACGGTGGCGTTTGAACTATTGGCCGACTCTTCGGGATTATCTTGCAGACGATGCAGTCTGGGCGCTATATCACTGGCACTAGTCGATGAATTATCATCTTCATCTTCACTTTTATTCGTGGAACGTTTATTACGGGCCGCCAGCCATTTGGCACGACGTTCTGCAAATTTTTCACGTACCCATGGAATCATTGCTTCCAGCAATGACCCCCAAATAGTAATACTTCTAGTTGCAACACTTTTATGTTCTTATTTTATATTTTAACATTTTAAACATTTTATTTCTTTTTTTTAATAGAATGTTAAGGAATTTTTATGAATCTTTACATTTTTTTTAACAAGTTTTTATCCTTTTGTTTACAAAAAAAAGAGGAAACAGTAGGATAATTGGAAAAACCAATTTTCTTTAGTAGTATTTTGGGAAAAACAAGAAATTCGACTCGAAAGTTTTTTTGCTTGTCTGCTTTAAAGAAATTCACCATGTTGAAAGTGTTGCCAATAGTTATTTCTGGTAATTTGCTGGAAATAAGCGTTTTTAATGCAAATTACCGTTACTTGTGGTAAATTGTAGATTAAAGAAAAAATGTGAAGTATTTTTTTAAAATATGATAAAATCGGTAAAAGTAAACTAACTAACTAACTAACTAACTAACTAACTAACTAACTAACTAACTAACTAACTAACTAACTAACTAACTAACTAACTAACTAACTAACTAACTAACTAACTAACTAACTAACTAACTAACTAACTACTACTAACTAACTAACTACTAACTAACTAACTAACTACTAACTAACTAACTAACTAACTAACTAACTAACTAACTAACTAACTAACTAACTAACTAACTAACTAACTAACTAACTAACTAACTAACTAACTAACTAACTAACTAACTAACTAACTAACTAACTAACTAACTAACTAACTAACTAACTAACTAACTACTAACTAACTAACTAACTAACTAACTAACTAACTAACTAACTAACTAACTAACTAACTAACTAACTAACTAACTACTAACTAACTAACTAACTAACTAACTAACTAACTAACTAACTAACTAACTAACTAACTAACTAACTAACTAACTAACTAACTAACTAACTAACTAACTAACTAACTAACTAACTAACTAACTAACTAACTAACTTAACTAACTAACTAACTAACTACTAACTAACTAACTACTAACTAACTAACTAACTAACTAACTAACTAACTAACTAACTAACTAACTAACTAACTAACTAACTACTAACTAACTAACTAACTAACTAACTACTAACTAACTAACTAACTAACTAACTACTAACTACTAACTAACTAACTAACTAACTAACTAACTAACTAACTAACTAACTAACTAACTAACTAACTAACTAACTAACTAACTAACTAACTAACTAACTAACTAACTAACTAACTAACTAACTACTAACTAACTAACTAACTAACTAACTAACTAACTACTAACTAACTAACTAACTAACTAACTAACTAACTAACTAACTAACTAACTAACTAACTAACTAACTAACTAACTAACTAACTAACTAACTAACTAACTAACTAACTAACTAACTAACTAACTACTAACTAACTAACTAACTAACTAACTAACTAACTAACTACTAACTAACTACTAACTAACTAACTACTAACTAACTAACTAACTAACTAACTAACTAACTAACTAACTAACTAACTAACTAACTAACTGACTAACTAACTAACTACTAACTAACTAACTAACTAACTAACTAACTAACTAACTAACTAACTAAATAACTAACTAACTAACTAACTAATTTGTTACTATTATTTTACTTAAAAAAATCTTTCATAAAGTGATTCCCCCTACTTTTTACAAATAATAAAACTCACCCGTATTTATGATTTTTCATTCGCTCCAGAGAAACTCACCTTTTGCAACAGTGCTGCCAAGTTTTCAACACACACTCTGATTGAATTTTTGTATGTGTATTTTGTATTCTTTCTTATCGTGTTTTTACTTTTCTGCAAACGAAAAAGAAGCGTTTCTATAAAATTACGCGATTTTTAATATTAAATTATTAGCAGTAAATGTGTTAAAATTTTAATTAAATTTTTAATAAACATGTAAATAAATGTTTGTTCTTTATGAATTAATAGAAATAAAGTGTTAATTTAATGAATTTATATTAAAAAAAATCAAGTGAAAAATTCCCATTCGAAGGACTGGAGAAGAAAAAAAAAGAACATTAAATTTTTTTTATAAGAAAAAGCAGTGGCTTGAAAAAAAAAAAAAGAAACGAAGCAAAATATAGAGAGAAATAAAGAAGAAATTAAATGCGTGGATAGCAAATGAGAAAAAATAATAAGCAAAAAATAATAAAAGTAAAACGCTTTGTAATGTTTATGGAGGCTATAAGAAAATAATAAAATAAAGAAAATACATTGGCATTGCAAAAAACTAAAAGAAAAGAAAGAAAAATTATATATACACACATGCATACATACACATAATAAATAATTAATACAAAAAGAGGAAGGTAAACAAATAAATATATAAAAAATGTTTCTTTATCAATAAAAAAAATTCTAAGTTATTTTGAGTTGAGTTCAGTGAAATACAGATTTTTCTTAAAAATTAAGCTATTTTTATATTTTCCAAACTTAGTTTAGGGGTTGAAAATGTTGTTAACAAAAATATATCTGTTCCTGATGTTTGAGTGCAGGTGCTGGATAATGGAACGAATTTTTGTTATTTATTCCCTGTTTTATCTCTTCTCTCGGCTGCATAAACAGGAAGTTATAAATGTTGTATACAACAATAACAACACCAATAAACGAGAGTAATTTGTTAGTGTTGGAGTGTGTGGCTGTGTACATTTGTCTTGTCTCTGTTTACTTGTTAGTTTGTCTGTCTGTCTATTTGTCTTATTGTTAGTTCAGTTTTACATTATCTTCTTATGTTTCTCCTCTTATCCGGAAATTCTTGATCGAAATAAAATACAATAAATGTTAATTGAAAATAAATACATAAATAAAATGGGGGAAACCGAACATGAGATTTCAATTGTTATTGGGGATGCATAATAAATATGCGACTCAAAGGGAAAAAACTATTTCTGTTTTAGATTTTCTAACTAGACTAAACATACTAATATGATTCAAAGAGTTTTTCCCGGAATAGTGACTCAGTATATTTTTGTTGACAACTAAATGGTAAATTGTGTTTCCCAATTTTATAATTGGTCAAATAAATACATGAGTTTTTTTTTACTAAAAAATTGTGACAAATATTCTTAAAGAAAATGTTGACAATTTTACTAACACAAAATTGTGATAAATTTTAGAACTGAATTAGAAGTCATCTAGGACTGAAATAGAAATGAATTAGAATTAAACTAAAACTGATATAGAACTAAACTAGAACTGATCTAAAAGTGATTTAGATAAGAACTAGAAGGGAACTAGACTGATTTCGAAGGAATGAAGAACCGAACTAAGTAGAACTTAAACTGAAGAAGAATTGAACTAAAACTCAACTAGACTGATTTCGAAGGAAAGAAGATCCGAACTAGAACTGAACTAGAACTGAACTAGAACGGAACCAGAACTAGAACTGAACTAGAACTGAACTAGAACTGAACTAGAACTGAACTAGAACTGAACTAGAACTGAACTAGAACTGAACTAGAACTGAACTAGAACTGAACTAGAACTGAACTAGAACTGAACTAGAACTGAACTAGAACTGAACTAGAACTGAACTAGAACTGAACTAGAACTGAACTAGAACTGAACTAGAACTGAACTAGAACTGAACTAGAACTGAACTAGAACTGAACTAGAACTGAACTAGAACTGAACTAGAACTGAACTAGAACTGAACTAGAACTGAACTAGAACTGAACTAGAACTGAACTAGAACTGAACTAGAACTGAACTAGAACTGAACTAGAACTGAACTAGAACTGAACTAGAACTGAACTAGAACTGAACTAGAACTGAACTAGAACTGAACTAGAACTGAACTAGAACTGAACTAGAACTGACTAGAACTGAACTAGAACTGAACTAGAACTGAACTAGAACTGAACTAGAACTGAACTAGAAACTGAACTAGAACTACTAACTGAACTAGAACTGAACTAGAACTGAACTAGAACTGAACTAGAACTGAACTAGAACTGAACTAGAACTGAACTAGAACTGAACTAGAACTGAACTAGAACTGAACTAGAACTCAACTAGAACTGAACTAGAACTGAACTAGAACTGAACTAGAACTGAACTAGAACTGAACTAGAACTGAACTAGAACTGAACTAGAAATGAACTAAAACTGAACTAGAAATGAACTAGAAATGAACTAACTGAACTAGAACTGAACTAGAACTGAGCTAAAACTGAGCTAGAACTGAACTAGAACTGAACTAGAACTGAACTAGAACTGAACTAGAACTGAACTAGAACTGAACTAGAACTGAACTAGAACTGAACTAGAACTGAACTAAAACTGAACTAGAACTGAACTAGAACTGAACTAGAACTGAACTAGAACTAGAACTGAACTAGAACTGAACTAGAACTGAACAAGAACTGAACTAGAACTGAACTAGAACTGAACTTGAACTGAACTAGAACTGAACTAGAACTGAACTAGAAATGAACTAGAAATGAACTAGAACTGAACTAGAACTGAACTAGAACTGAGCTAAAACTGAGCTAGAACTGATAACTGAACTAGAAGAAGACAACAACTGAGCTAGAGTCAAATTACAACTAGAACTCAAATGTTGTTCAAATTTAAAGATTTTTCTACAGTAGGAGTTGGCAGTTTCATATTTCTATTGTTTATCAAAATAAATTTCCTTTATCCACGCTTTCATATTTATTTATGTTTATTATTGTTATTCTTACAGCAACAACTACATAGTTAAAAACTCAAGAATTGATGAAAAAGATTTTTTTTATTTAAAATAATTAAAATAAAAAGAAACGCATTAAATTAAGACGCAGCAGAACAAGTAAGAAAAAGAAGATAGCAGCAATATTTTAGATTTTTTTCTATACAATAAACATACTTAGATAATAGGAAAAATTTTGCAAACAATTGCCTAACTAAAGGGTAAGTTTGAAAAAAAGCTTATCAATAGTAAATTATAATATATAGGTATTAAACAAAAGAAACATTTCTTTTACTTAACAGTAAGACAAACTATAGAAACATGTGGAATTCGGAGGCGCGACAACAGCAGCAAAATGGTGTTACTACCTCAACATCCAATACAATACACAATTCTTCTGGACAAAATGCACAGAATAATGGTGGCAGCAATGGTTCGTCACAGCAGCAGGCCAAACAGCTGGGTATGACTTCAGCCATAAGTTTGGCGGGACCACGACCAGAAGATTTACAAAAAACTGAAGAGTTACGCAAGGCTTTAGAGCCTTATAAGGTTTTTGAAACTGAAGAAGAATTGAATCATCGCATGGAAATACTTGCCAAACTTAATACTCTGGTCAAGCAGTGGGTTAAAGAGATTTCATTAGCTAAGAATATGCCCGAAGTGGCGGCCCAAAAGTTGGGTGGTAAAATCTATACCTTCGGTTCGTATCGTTTGGGAGTTCACCATAAAGGAGCTGATATTGACGCATTGTGTGTAGCACCACGCAATATAGAACGTGCTGATTATTTCACATCATTCTTTGAACTGTTGAAAAAACAACCTGAAGTAACCGAATGTCGAGCCGTTGAAGAGGCTTTTGTACCGGTTATAAAAATGAATTTCGATGGCATCGAAATTGATTTACTTTTCGCTCGTTTATCTCTCAAAGAGATACCGGACGATTTTGATTTGCGCGATGACAACCTATTAAAGAATTTGGATCCACGTTCGGTGCGCAGTTTGAACGGTTGTCGGGTGACAGATGAGATATTGTCGTTAGTACCGAATATAGAGAATTTTCGTTTAGCATTGCGTTCCATAAAGTTATGGGCTAAAAGTGAGTAAAAGGTTTTGAAAGAGTAAAACAGTTTTGTGGAATAATAAGTTAAATGGAAATTCATAAATTGTATTTAGAAATTTGAAAAGTATCTAGGAATTTTATTACTTATTTACAGTTCTTTTTAATTTGTTACGATTTTCCTTTTATTTCCTTTTTCAGAACATGGCATCTATTCAAATTCATTGGGTTATTTTGGTGGTGTTACTTGGGCCATGTTGGTGGCTCGTACCTGTCAATTGTATCCGAATGCCACAGCCTCCACATTGGTTCATAAGTTCTTTTTAGTTTTCTCACGTTGGAAGTGGCCAAATCCCGTCTTGCTAAAACATCCCGATAATGTTAATTTAAGATTTCCCGTAAGTAGTTTCCGCACTCTACAACTACTAGAACAACTAACATTTTATTGTCATTATTAAATAAAGGTATGGGATCCTCGTGTTAATGCCTCAGATCGTTATCATTTAATGCCGATTATAACGCCAGCATATCCACAACAAAATTCCACTTTTAACGTTTCGGAATCAACAAAGAAAGTTATATTAATGGAGTTTAATAGGGGCATGTCGACAACAGATGAAATTATGTTGGGCAGAGCTTCGTGGGATAGATTATTTGAGGCTCCCAGTTTCTTTTATAGGTAAAGCACTACACTTCTTTCCCCAACATATCATTTTATGATTCTGTTTTCTTTCTCTATAGATATCGCCACTTTATTGTTTTATTGGTTAATTCACAAACCGCCGACGATCATTTGGAATGGTGCGGTCTGGTCGAGTCTAAGATACGTCTCTTGATTGGAAACTTAGAGCGCAATCAACACATTTCATTGGCCCATGTCAATCCCAAGTGTTTTGATCATAAAAAGGGCAATAGTAATAGTAATAATTCCTGTTCGCAAAATAGCAGTAGCGGCAATGAAGATGATAAATCTCAAAATCCTGCTACAGCAGCTGGTGGTAATGCAGCTCCTGCTGCCGGCCAGGCCTCATTATCTACATCGCCCTACTGTTCGATGTGGTTTATTGGTTTGGAATTTGAACGGACGGAAAATTTAAATGTTGATTTAACCGAAAGTATACAGAATTTTACAGAGCATGTTATACAGCATGGTGTAAGTATGATTAAAATTAAGAAATGGTTTTCAATGTTATTCAGAAGAAGATTTTAAAAGTAGTTGTAGTTTAGTCTTAGATAAGTTGTAGTTCAGAACCCGAACAATTCTACTTAAGTTTTACTGTAGTTTCAGTTTAGTTCTAGTTCATTTCTATTCTTGTTCTAGTTCAGTTCCAGTTCAGTTCCAGTTCAGTTCTATTTCAGTTCTAGTTCAGTTTAAGATCAATTCTAGTTTAGTTTAAGATCAATTCTAGTTCAGTTCTATTTCAGTTCTAGTTCAGTTCTAGTTCAGTTCTAGTTCAGTTCTAGTTCTAGTTCAGTTCTAGTTCAGTTCTAGTTCTAGTTCAGTTCTAGTTCAGTTCTAGTTCAGTTCTAGTTCTAGTTCAGTTCTAGTTCTAGTTCAGTTCTAGTTCTAGTTCAGTTCCAGTTCAGTTCTAGTTCAGTTCAGTTCTAGTTCAGTTCTAGTTCAGTTCCAGTTCAGTTCTAGTTCAGTTCTAGTTCAGTTCTAGTTCAGTTCTAGTTCAGTTCTGGTTCAGTTCTTGTTCAGTTCTTGTTCAGTTCTAGTTCAGTTCTAGTTCAGTTCTAGTTCAGTTCTAGTTCAGTTCTAGTTCAGTTCTAGTTCAGTTCTAGTTCAGTTCTAGTTCAGTTCTAGTTCAGTTCTAGTTCAGTTCAGTTCTAGTTCAGTTCTAGTTCAGTTCCAGTTCAGTTCTAGTTCAGTTCTAGTTCAGTTCTAGTTCAGTTCTAGTTCAGTTCTGGTTCAGTTCTTGTTCAGTTCTAGTTCAGTTCTAGTTCAGTTCTAGTTCAGTTCTAGTTCTAGTTCTAGTTCAGTTCTAGTTCAGTTCTAGTTCAGTTCAGTTCTAGTTCTAGTTCTAGTTCAGTTCTAGTTCTAGTTCAGTTCTAGTTCAGTCTAGTTCAGTCTAGTTCAGTTCTAGTTCAGTTCTAGTTCAGTTCTAGTTCAGTTCTAGTTCAGTTCTAGTTCAGTTTCGAGTTCTTCATTCTAGTTCAGTTCTAGTTCAGTTCTAGTTCAGTTCTAGTTCAGTTCTAGTTCAGTTCTAGTTCAGTTCTAGTTCAGTTCTAGTTCAGTTCTAGTTCAGTTCTAGTTCAGTTCTAGTTCAGTTCTAGTTCAGTTCTAGTTCAGTTCTAGTTCAGTTCTAGTTCAGTTCTAGTTCAGTTCTAGTTCAGTTCTAGTTCAGTTCTAGTTCAGTTCTAGTTCAGTTCTAGTTCAGTTCTAGTTCAGTTCTAGTTCAGTTCTAGTTCAGTTCTAGTTCAGTTCTAGTTCAGTTCTAGTTCAGTTCTAGTTCAGTTCTAGTTCAGTTCTAGTTCAGTTCTAGTTCTAGTTCAGTTCTAGTTCAGTTCTAGTTCAGTTCTAGTTCAGTTCTAGTTCAGTTCTAGTTCAGTTCTAGTTCAGTTCTTGTTCAGTTCTAGTTCAGCTCTAGTTCAGTTTTCATTCTACTTCAGTCCTAGATCAGTTTAAAATCAGTTCCAGATCACTTTCAAATCCTGTCGGATCTAGTCCAGTTATATTTAAAGATTTAGTTCAGTTCCAACGCTGTTTATTAACTTATTAATCTTTCACACTTTTTATAGGTCAACATTAAAATGTTAAAGGAGGGCATGTCCATAGAGGCCCGTCACGTCAAACGCAAACAGTTGTCACAGTATTTAGATGCTGATTTCTTGAAACGTGAACGTAAATCCATGGACAGTCACAATAGTTTCAATAATGCTATACTGGCCAATCGCAAACGGCTCTCCAATGAGATGCAACAGAAAGAAGGCAGCAATGGCAGTACTGTCAAGCGATCACGAGTCAGTGAATCGGTAGGTTTAATAGGAATTTCTAGTTTATGGACTTTTTTTAATTTATTGTTGTTATATTAATAGCAGGAAGATAATTCAAATGCTTCTAGTGATGCTGGAGGTGGTGGTAATACTACACCCACCACACCCACTTCACAGCAACAAACGGCACCAACATTTAATAAACAACAGCAATCAACGACGCCACAGCAGGAAGAGGTTTCCGATAATAGTAATGGAGGCAACAGTAATAGCAATAGTAATACGGCTTCAACACAACCCACAGCTGAAGTGGCATGTTCGTGACCGCCGCCAACTATACCGCTGGCCTCACTACCCCATTCACACTTATATCCACCCACACATACGTTGCTGACCCATGCCACACTACCGCATCATAATACACAGAAATTTCGCAAAAACAATAATGCTGCTGCAGCTGCCAATTCCAATAGCATTTTTTGTCAACGTTTAACCTCCTCCTCGGCTACGTCGTCCTCCTCTTCTGCTGCTGCCTCCTCCTCCTCCTCCACAAGTTCTTCTTTGTCTGCCTCGGCGGCGTTGTCGTCGTGTAATGCAACGTCTTTGTATGGTCGTAATCCAAGACGTTTATCAGCCACTTATAATCACAATAGCAATCATCTGTATCATCAACCACATCATCTGCATCATACACAACAACAACAACAGCAGCAACATCATCATTTGCAACATCATTCTTCAAACTCTTTCATGATGACGTCGTCTTTAAATACACATAATAAACACAACAACAACAACAACAATAATAATAGTAGCAGCAGCAACAACAACAATACCAATATTAATAATAACAACAACAATTCCAGTAATCAAACCAACAATAGCAACAACAGTAACAACTCTAACAATCATATAGTTGATCTTGTTAATGACGATGATGATGTTGATGAATTATTAACAACTGGAACTACAGCTACAACAACCACAACCATAACTTGTAAGTTTATTTTTTTTGTATTTAAAACCAGATTTTTCTTTTCTCAAAAAAAAATTCAACATATTTTTACGATTGCTTCTCTTTCCCATCAAATACTTCCAACATTTCTCACTTCACCTCATTACTCTGCTTTGATTTTTCATCAATATTTGTGTGTTTGTTGTATTCTTTGTGTTGTTTTGTTTCTTAATCAAATTTCTTGCTAAACATTATAGAACTCTAATCAGATCATTTAGCAATTCTCATCACATCAGCACCTCTTAATATCTCTTAACATTTAACTATTATTTATCTTTAAATATTTCCTATTTTTTTATATAAATTTACAATTCTATTTACCAACAAAACATCTTTTAGGACAACTTTACTATTTTTATATAAAATATGATATATTTTTTTATTAATATTTATTATACGAAAAACTTTTTTATTTTCTAAAAAACTTAAAAAAATAAAAACAAAAAAGAGCAAAAAACAAAACAAAAAAAAAATCAAAATCAAAAAGTTTTTTATGAAAAAAAGTACAAAATTTTTTACAATTTCAAAACAAAAAATTATACAAAAAATTATATATTTTTAAATAAAAAAATAAAATAAATCAAAAAAGAAAAGTATTAAAAAAAAAGAAAACAAAAAAAAAACTTAAAAACCCAAATTCAAAATTTTTTATCTTTATTATTTTTCTTTTCGATTATTTTTTATAATTAATTTTTTTGGTTGGTTTAGGGTTTTCATTTTAATTTAATTATTTTAAATTGCTTTTAACATATTTAAAGAATAATTTGTTACACTATCAAATGTTTAAATTTTCAATTCTACTAAAAATGTTGGTTTAGGGAGTGATTTCATTCTAGTTTTGTTGCAATTTCAGCTCAGTGCTAGATTAGTTATAAATCAGTTCCGCAACAGTTTCAGATCAGTTCTAATTAAGCTATAGTTAAGTTCTGTGTTCTAATTCATTATTGGTTCAGATCTAGTTCACTTCTAGTTCAGTTCTAGTTCAATTCTACTTCAGTTCTAGTTCAGTTCTAGTTCAGTTCTAGTTCGGTTCTAGTTCAGTTCTAGTTCAGTTCTAGTTCAGTTCTAGTTCAGTTCTAGTTCAGTTCTAGTTCAGTTCTAGTTCAGTTCTAGTTCAGTTCTAGTTCATTTCTACTTCGGTTGTAGTTCAGTTCTAGTTCAGTTTTAGTTCAGTTCTAGTTCAGTTCTAGATCAGTTCTAGTTCAGTTCTAGTTCAGTTCTAGTTCTAGTTCAGTTCTAGTTCAGTTCTAGTTCAGTTATAGTTCAGTTATAGTTCAGTTCTAGTTCAGTTCTAGTTCTAGTTCAGTTCTAGTTCAGTTCTAGTTCAGTTCTAGTTCAGTTCTAGTTCAGTTCTAGTTCAGTTCTAGTTCAGTTCTAGTTCAGTTCTAGTTCAGTTCTAGTTCAGTTCTAGTTCAGTTCTAGTTCAGTTCTAGTTCAGTTCTAGTTCAGTTCTAGTTCAGTTCTAGTTCAGTTCTAGTTCAGTTCTAGTTCAGTTCTAGTTCAGTTCTAGTTCAGTTCTAGTTCAGTTCTAGTTCAGTTCTAGTTCAGTTCTAGTTCTGTTCTAGTTCATTTCTAGTTCTAGTTCATTTCTAGTTCAGTTTTCTTTCAGTTCTTTTCAGTTCTAGTTCAGTTCTAGTTCAGTTCTAGTTTAGTTCTAGTTCAGTTCTAGTTCTAGTTCAGTTCTAGTTCATTCTAGTTCAGTTCTAGTTCAGTTCTAGTTCAGTTCTAGTTCAGTTCTAGTTCAGTTCTAGTTCAGTTCTAGTTCAGTTCTAGTTCAGTTCTAGTTCAGTTCTAGTTCAGTTCTAGTTCAGTTCTAGTTCAGTTCTAGTTCAGTTCTAGTTCAGTTCTAGTTCAGTTCTAGTTCATTTCTAGTTCAGTTCTTTTTCAGTTCTTGTTCAGTTCTAGTTCAGTTGTAGTTCAGTTCTAGTTTAGTTCTAGTTCAGTTCTAGTTCTAGTTCAGTTCTAGTTCAGTTCTAGTTCAGTTCTAGTTCAGTTCTAGTTCAGTTCTAGTTCAGTTCTAGTTCAGTTCTAGTTCAGTTCTAGTTCAGTTCTAGTTCAGTTCTAGTTCAGTTCTAGTTCAGTTCTAGTTCAGTTCTAGTTCAGTTCTAGTTCAGTTCTAGTTCAGTTCTAGTTCAGTTCTAGTTCAGTTCTAGTTCAGTTCTAGTTCAGTTCTAGTTCAGTTCTAGTTCGGTTCTGGGTTCAGTTCTAGATCAGTTCTAGTTCTAGTTCTAGTTCAGTTCTAGTTCAGTTCTAGTTCTAGTTCAGTTCAGTTCTAGTTTAGTTCTAGTTCAGTTCTAGTTCAGTTCAATGTTCATTTCTAGTTCAGTTGTTCTTCAGTTGTTGTTCAGTTCAAGTTCAGTTGTAGTTCAGTTGTAGTTCAGTTCTAGTTCTAGTTCAGTTCTATTTCCGTTCTATTTCAGTTCTATTTCAGTTTCTAGTTCAGTTCTAGTTCAGTTTCTAGTTCAGTTCTAGTTCAGTTCTAGTTCAGTTCTAGTCAGTTCTAGTTCAGTTTAGTTCAGTTCTAGGTCAGTTCTAGTTCAGTTCTAGTTCAGTTCTAGTTCAGTTCTAGTTCAGTTCTAGTTCAGTTCTAGTTCAGTTCTAGTTCAGTTCTAGTTCAGTTCTAGTTCAGTTCTAGTTCAGTTCTAGTTCAGTTCTAGTCAGTTCTAGTTCAGTTCTAGTTCAGTTCTAGTTCAGTTTCTAGTTCAGTTCTAGTTCAGTTCTAGTTCAGTTCTAGTCTAGTTATAGTTCTAGTTCAGTTCTAGTTCATTTCTAGTTCATTTCTAGTTCAGTTCTTTCAGTTCTTGTTCAGTTCTAGTTCAGTTGTAGTTCAGTTCTAGTTTAGTTCTAGTTCAGTTCTAGTTCAGTTCTAGTTCAGTTCTAGTTCAGTTCTAGTTCAGTTCTAGTTCAGTTCTAGTTCAGTTCTAGTTCAGTTCTAGTTCAGTTCTAGTTCAGTTCTAGTTCAGTTCTAGTTCAGTTCTAGTTCAGTTCTAGTTCAGTTCTAGTTCAGTTCTAGTTCAGTTCTAGTTCAGTTCTAGTTCAGTTCTAGTTCAGTTCTAGTTCAGTTCTAGTTCAGTTCTAGTTCAGTTCTAGTTCTAGTTCAGTTCTAGTTCAGTTCTAGTTCAGTTCTAGTTCAGTTCTAGTTCAGTTCTAGTTCTAGTTCAGTTCTAGTTCAGTTCTAGTTCAGTTCTAGTTCAGTTCTAGTTCAGTTCTAGTTCAGTTCTAGTTCAGTTCTAGTTCAGTTCTAGTTCAGTTCTAGTTCAGTTCTAGTTCAGTTCTAGTTTCTAGTTCAGTTCTAGTTCTGTTCTGGTTCAGTTCTAGTTCAGTTCTAGTTCAGTTCTAGTTCAGTTCTAGTTCTAGTTCAGTTCAGTTCTAGTTTAGTTCTAGTTCAGTTCTAGTTCAGTTAAATGTTCATTTCTAGTTCAGTTCTTGTTCAGTTGTTCTTCAGTTGTTGTTCAGTTCAAGTTCAGTTGTAGTTCAGTTCTAGTTCTAGTTCAGTTCTATTTCAGTTCTATTTCAGTTCTATTTCAGTTCTAGTTCAGTTCTAGTTCAGTTCTAGTTCAGTTCTAGTTCAGTTCTAGTTCAGTTCTAGTTCAGTTCTAGTTCAGTTCTAGTTCAGTTCTAGTTCAGTTCTAGTTCAGTTCTAGTTCAGTTCTAGTTCAGTTCTAGTTAAGTTCTAGTTCAGTTCTAGTTTAGTTCTAGTTCAGTTCTAGTTCAGTTCTAGTTCATTTCTACTTCGGTTGTAGTTCAGTTCTAGTACAGTTCTAGTTCAGTTCTGGTTCAACTCTATATTTGTTTCAATTCGGTTTTTGTTCGATTCTATTTAAGTTCTAGTTTAGTTTTTATTCATTTCACATCTATGAAGGTTCGAGCTCTGTTTTAGTTTTCATCAAGATCAATTTAAATTAATATATAGTTTGTTTGTACATCAGTTCAAGTTTAGTTGGGTTTATACAGATGTCAATTCCACAGAAGTTAGAAATTGGTTTAAGTTTCGATCAGAAGTACAAGTTCTTCCCTGGAGAAACGACTTTGTAGTATATGATTGCTGAGTTGAAATATTTGTGAGATTAGAATTCATATCATTATGAAGAGAATATTCGATGGTCATGGGAACAGTGGATTGCAGTGGACACTGTTGATTTAAAGTTTGCCTTCCTTATCATCCGAAGTATTCTATTTTATCAATATTTCATTAATTTGATTTTATTCTTATGACACATTAAAACCTTCAGTTACAAAGAAGTTACATATCTTGACTGGTAAAAGTTGAAAACATTCGTAGTTGTTTACTTATTCAAAACATTCAGTAGAACTTTTTCTAGGTCTAAGTGGGTTTTTGTTATAAGAAAAACTTAAGAAAATCGTAAGTGCTATCGTACATCTATTTTTAAAGTACTTTTTAAGTTTTAAAAGTAGTTAATAAAATATGTAAAGTGAATAACGCCACTAAATATTTGTATTTTTTTCTTTTTCTCTTTTCCGTTTACTTTTTTTTACAATTTTCTCCCAACAGTGTAATAAGGCTTATCCAATTAACCCCCCCAAAGTAGTATAAGGATCTAGATATAAGGACTAATGGTTTAAAGCCACATTAATTAAATACAAAATATAAAAAATTAAAGAAAAAAAAATTGGAAAACATTTTAAACAAAAAGGTAAATATTGGGGAAATTGAATGAAATAATTAAGTTGCAAGTGATCTCTAGTTCAACTCTAGTTTAATTATATATAGTCAGTTCTAGTTCAGTTTTAGTTCAGTCTAGTTCAGTTCTAGTTCAGTTCTAGTTCAGTTCTAGTTCAGTTCTAGTTCAGTTCTAGTTCAGTTCTAGTTCAGTTCTAGTTCAGTTCTAGTTCAGTTCTAGTTCAGTTCTTGTTCAGTTCTTGTTCAGTTCTAGTTCAGTTCTAGTTAAGTTCTAGTTCAGTTCTAGTTCAGTTCTAGTTCAGTTCTAGTTCAGTTCTTGTTCAGTTCTTGTTCAGTTCTAGTTCAGTTCTAGTTCAGTTCTAGTTCAGTTCTAGTTCAGTCTAGTTCAGTCTAGTTCAGTTCTAGTTCAGTTCTAGTTCAGTTCTAGTTCAGTTCTAGTTCAGTTCTAGTTCAGTTCTAGTTCAGTTCTAGTTCAGTTCTAGTTCAGTTCTAGTTCAGTTCTAGTTCAGTTCTAGTTCAGTTCTAGTTCAGTTCTAGTTCAGTTCTAGTTCAGTTCTAGTTCAGTTCTAGTTCAGTTCTAGTTCAGTTCTAGTTCAGTTCTAGTTCAGTTCTAGTTCAGTTCTAGTTCAGTTCTAGTTCAGTTCTAGTTCAGTTCTAGTTCAGTTCTAGTTCAGTTCTAGTTCAGTTCTAGTTCTAGTTCAGTTCTAGTTCAGTTCTAGTTCAGTTCTAGTTCAGTTCTAGTTCAGTTCTAGTTCAGTTCTAGTTCAGTTCTAGTTCAGTTCTAGTTCAGTTCTAGTTCAGTTCTAGTTCAGTTCTAGTTCAGTTCTAGTTCAATTCTAGTTCAGTTCTAGTTCAGTTCTAGTTCAGTTCTAGTTCAGTTCTAGTTCAGTTCTAGTTCAGTTCTAGTTCAGTTCTAGTTCAGTTCTAGTTCAGTTCTAGTTCAGTTCTAGTTCAGTTCTAGTTCAGTTCTAGTTCAGTTCTAGTTCAGTTCTAGTTCTAGCTCAGTTCTAGTTCAGTTCTAGTTCAGTTCTAGTTCAGTTCTAGTTCAGCTCTAGTTCAGTTCTAGTTCAGTTCTAGTTCAGTTCTAGTACAGTTCTAGTTCAGTTCTTGTTCAGTTCTAGTTCAGTTCTAGTTCAGTTCTAGTTCAGTTCTAGTTCAGTTCTAGTTCAGTTCTAGTTCAGTTCTAGTTCAGTTCTAGTTCAGTTCTAGTTCTAGTTCTAGTTCAGTTCTAGTTCAGTTCTAGTTCAGTTCTAGTTCAGTTCTAGTTCAGTTCTAGTTCAGTTCTAGTTCTAGTTCAGTTCTAGTTCTACTTCACATCTAGTTCAGTTCTAGTTCAGTTCTAGTTCAGTTCTAGTTCAGTTCTAGTTCAGTTCTAGTTCAGTTCTAGTTCAGTTCTAGTTCAGTTCTAGTTCAGTTCTAGTTCAGTTCTAGTTCAGTTCTAGTTCAGTTCTAGTTCAGTTCTAGTTCAGTTCTAGTTCAGTTCTAGTTCAGTTCTAGTTCAGTTCTAGTTCAGTTCTAGTTCAGTTCTAGTTCAGTTCTAGTTCAGTTCTAGTTCAGTTCTAGTTCAATTCTAGTTCAGTTCTAGTTCAGTTCTAGTTCAGTTTTAGTTCAGTTATTTATTTCAAATTCCATTTAAATTTCTATTTTATTCTGAATTTTTGTCTCTTTTTTTCATTTAAATTTCAGAAAAAAAAACAAAAAATTCAAAAATATTTGCACCCAAAAAAATACACTACTGGACTTATGAAAGAAACAAGATCAGCAACAATAACAAAAAGGAGTTTTATCTGGAATCAAAAAATAGCAAAGGAAATGAAATCGTTTATTAAGCAAACAACGTGTTCAACTTTAAATTTTTAGGAAAAAAACTACAGAAAACTAAACACAGAGACTCACACAACAATAATAACAATGGTAAACTAATTGTTATTAAAAAAACAAATCTATATTTATTTTTACAGCTTTAAAAGCTTTTTTCAAACATCGTTATTCCACCAACCAACCAACCAACCAACCAACAACTATCCCCCCCTAAGGAAGGCTCTGAATAAAGGTTTACACTGGATTTTAGGGTCTTACATCTAGAGGATTCTTTTTACATAATACATAACTTCAACTTCAGCAATAATCTACCAGCCGCCCTCAACACAACTTTAACAACGAGTAAACCGCGACACCATTTTCTTTACAAAAACAAAATGAAGTACATTATTTTTTATTATTTTCCATTATTTTTCTATTCCATTGCCCTATTTCCCTATTTTTTTAATAACGACTTCTAAACTCCTTTTCTCTAACATCTTTAATTAGTTTTACGTTTTTTTTTTTGTGTCCTTTTCATTTACTTTTCATGTTTTTTCTTTTTTTTAATTTGATGGTACAACAAATTATATTTATTTTTTTTGGAAACAAGAAAAGCAAGAAAACTGAAAAAAAGGTAAATTCATTTATATAAAAAAAATATTTTTTAAAAAAATAACTAATAAAATAAATTTCTTTCAATTTAAAATAAAATATATAAAAAAAATATTAAAAAAAAGAAATATAAAAAAAAAATTAAAAGCAAAAAAAAAAATATTAAAAATAAAGTGAAAAAATTTCTATAAAAACAAAACTTTAAAAATGGGTTCTTTATTTTAAAACACTTTTCTTTTCTTAAAACAAAACTGCATTTTTTCTCTTTTAAGTTTTAAACAAAATTTAATTAGTTTAAGTATTTAGGTTTAAATAAATACATATTTTCAAATTCTATTTGAAAATTAAAATATTTACAAAAAAAATCTGAAGTCTTTTTTCTTAAATTTAAAACTTAGTTAATAAAATTAACGGATTTTAAAAGAATAGCGAGTTAAAAGAATTTAAGATCAATCTACAGTCTTGACAATAAATCATTCTATAGTTCAAGTTCTAATTCAGTTTAGTTCTAGTTCAAATGTAGTTCAGTTTTACTTTAGTTCTAGATCAGTTCTAGTTCTAGTTCAGTTCAGTTCCAGTTCAGTTCTAGTACAGTTCTAGTTCTGTTCTAGTTCAGTTTTACTTCACTTCTAGTTCAGTTCTAATTCAGTTTTAATTCACTTCTAGTACAGTTCTAGTTCAGTTTTAATTCAGTTCTAGTTCAGTTCTAGTTCAGTTCTAGTTCTGCTCTAGTTCAGTTCAAGTAAATTTCTAGTTTAGTTTAAGTTCATTTTTAGTTCTAGTTCAGTTCTAGTTCAGTTCTAGTTCAGTTCAAGTTCAGTTCTGTTCTAGTTTTGTTCTAGTTCAGTTCTAGTTCAGTTTTAGTTCAGTTTTAGTTCAGTTTTAGTTCAGTTCTAGTTCAGTTCTAGTTCAGCTTTAGTAGTCTTAACTATAGATTAGTCTATAGTTTTGATTATAGATCGGTCTATAGTGTTACTACAGATCAGTTTATACTCTTGACTATATATCGCCCTATAGGATTGACTATAGATTAGTCTGTATTCTTGACTATAGATCAGTCTATAGTCTTGACTATAGATCAGTCTATAGTCTTGACTATAGATCAGTCTATAGTCTTGACTATAGATCAGTCTATAGTCTTGACTATAGATCAGTCTATAGTCTTGACTATAGATCAGTCTATAGTCATGACTATAGATCAGTCTATAGTCTTGACTATAGATCAGTCCATAGTCTTGACTATAGATCAGTCTATAGTCTTGACTATAGATCAGTCTATAGTCTTGACTATAGATTAATCTATAGGCTTGACTATAGATTAGTCTATAGGCTTGACTATAGATTAGTCTATAGGCTTGACTATATATTAGTCTGTATTCTTGACTATAGATCAGTCTATAGTCTTGACTATAGATCAGTCTATATAATATTTTCTAGCAAATTCTACCAAATTGCTATATCGCTGCACTCCTACTCCTAAATGTAAAATGTAAAACTAATTTAGATTTGTATTTAAACAAAAATATATGTTTTTGTCCTTAAACCCAGCAGATTTAGTTTCCTTGTTGTAATTTTCCCTAATATTTTATACCAAAAGAAAGTCCTGCTGCTTAACATTGTAACTAACTAAACTAAAAAACAAACAATATGTAACCTTTATAAACCGTTACTAACTAAACTAATACCGTAGATCCCAAAAAATAACACAAGCAGAATTCTAAATATCTATTGAGCCAAAAAAAGGATTTAAGAACATGCAGAGATCTGGATTAAAGTAAAAAATGTTTTTTTGAGGCATGTTGAGCCGTAGTAAGGTATTTGTTTAGTATCCTTGTTTTTAGCTCATGCTAAAGCTTGGCTCAGCATGCTAATGAGTCAATTCTTGGAAATTTGTTTCTTCGAAAACAAAACAATAGATTTGTATTTAACAATGAGAATGGATAAAAATATGTGTATATTTCTTCCTGGCAGCAGCAGACAATTGACAAATACAATAAACCTCAACCTTGGGTGTTGAAAGAGAAGACAATGAAATGAAAATATTTGAAGTTGTAGATGGTAGTGTGTAAGTAAGTATGAGAAATGTTAAAAGTCCTGTTGCTGGTTTGGAAAATGAAAGACCCAAAAGGAAATTTAAAAGAATTTTTTTACTAATTATAGACAAAAGTATAGTCGAGGCTATACACTAGAAAATAGAACAGAATTTTGAATAGACTATAAGTTAGACAAGCGTACACTAGACTATAGGTCAGACTTAGACTATAGACTAGACTTTAGACTAGACTATAGACAAGACTATAGACTACACTATAGACTAAATTATAGACTACACTATAGACCTACATTATAGACTAGACTATAGACTAGATTATAGACTAGACTATAGACTAGATTATAGACTAGACTATAGACTAGACTATAGACAAGACTATAGACTAAACTATAGACTAGACTATAGACTAGACTATAGACTAGACTATAGACCAGACTATAGACAAGACTATAGACTAAACTATAGACTAGACTAGACTAGACTATAGACTAGACTATAGACTAGACTATAGACTAGACTATAGACTAGACTATAGACTAGACTATAGACTAGACTATAGACTAGACTATAGACTAGACTAGACTATAGACTAGACTATAGACTAGACTATAGACTAGACTATAGACTAGACTATAGACTAGACTATAGACTAGACTATAGACTAGACTATAGACTAGACTATAGACTAGACTATAGACTAGACTATAGACTAGACTATAGACTAGACTATAGACTAGACTATAGACTAGACTATAGACTAGACTATAGACTAGACTATAGACTAGACTATAGACTAGACTATAGACTAGACTATAGACTAGACTATAGACTAGACTATAGACTAGACTATAGACTAGACTATAGACTAGACTATAGACTAGACTATAGACTAGACTATAGACTAGACTATAGACTAGACTATAGACTAGACTATAGACTAGACTATAGACTAGACTAGACTATAGACTAGACTATAGACTAGACTATAGACTAGACTATAGACTAGACTATAGACTAGACTATAGACTAGACTATAGACTAGACTATAGACTAGACTATAGACTAGACTATAGACTAGACTACTAGACTATAGACTAGACTATAGACTAGACTATAGACTAGACTATAGACTAGACTATAGACTAGACTATAGACTAGACTATAGACTAGACTATAGACTAGACTAGACTATAGATTAGACTATAGACTAGACTATAGACTAGACTGTAGACAAGACTATAGACTAGACTATAGACTAGACTAAAGACTAGATTATATATTAGACTATATTCTATAGTGTAGTCTCTAGCCTAGACTATTGAGACTAGAGTATAGTCTATAGTGTATTCTCTAGCCTAGTCTTTTGTGTAGTGTATTGTTAGTCTTTAGCCTAGACTATACTAATGTAAGAAATTACTTTTCAAATCATAATATCTTTCATTTTCCTACCAACCTTTTAAATTTTATTGTTGCTTTTTTTATTTTTGGGAAAAACTCGGTTTTATCCTATACATTTGTATGTATTAACTAAAATGTCCTTTTTGGTATATGGATTTTAGTCTATAACTTAAAGCCTTGGAATATCCTTATTTTGTTGGTAAGTTATTAGGAACAGCAGCAATACATGTTTTGCAGCAAATACAAATTTTGTAAATTTTATTGCTTGTTTAATTTTATGACCCAGGATTAAGTAAATCTATTGTGTTTGTGTGCGTTTCCAACTTACAGCTTGCATATTGTTAGGAATAACTAACTAACGGTTGTATAGCGAAGTTTTTGTTCTTAGGTACATGCTTAAGTGTAGCGCAGCAACATAATTTAACAAGCGACAAAATTTAAATTTTCACAGGTATTAACGGGACAGAGATGGGAGAATGTACAAAGAAAGCATTTTCTCTTCTAAGCAATCATAAGGTTAAGGTAGATATGAAATATTTCAATAGCAGATTTTTGCAGTGTATTTTAGGGAAGAGTTTACTAGCTGAAATTCTTTCAGTTAAAGTACCAATATGTATTGTTTAGCGATTTTAGCTAGGATATTATATGGTTGGCCATGCCCTATAATACTTTCTTGCTTGATAATTACTAGGGTGATCGATTATTCGACATTTTCCAAAAACCGGTTTTCGAATAGTTCGAATAGTTGACATTTAAAAAAAACCGGTTGATATTTTTCAAATTCAGAAAAAACCGGTTAACCGGTTTTTCATTATAAATAAAAAAACATATTTTAATTTGAAAAACTTAATGTTTATGTTTAAATTTGATTAATAAAACATGGCCCGAAATGATTTTTAACAGTTTAAAAGAGTATAACATTAGATCTAGTCGTCTGATTTACATTATTTCATTAATATAAAAAAATTAGGAAAAAAGTGGGACACTTCTGTTAAACATAAGGTACTATGTAATCCTAGCTTATTTTAAAAGCCCTGTTTAGGAAATTTGCGTAGGCATTCCAACACTTCCATAAAATTTCAGCCGTAAATTAATTATTGTAATTGGAATATAATCTTAAGATTGATAAAATTTTATCAAATAGTTATCAATTTTACAAATAAATTTTTTTTAATTAATTAGGAAAATCAAAAAAGTTTAACCAAAGGAGCTTTAGAAAAATATACGCAAGCTCCTCGACTCGAATATTTTTAAAATTTAGGCGGGCTGTATTATTATTTACTTAAAAATTTCATTTAAATAATCTTTGAATACAAAGCAAATAAAAGTATTCGAAACCGGTTTTTAAAAAGTGAAAAATCCGGGTTATTCGATATTCGAAAAATCAACATTAAGAAAAAACCGACACTGGTAAAGCAGAAAAAACCGGTTTTAAAACCGGTTGAAAAATCGAGTCGATCACCCTAATAATTACTCAAGTCCTAACAAATTGAAAAACAGAAATGAGGTCCTTAAAGGCAATCTTTCTCAGCCAAAAATGATCCGAAATGCTCTTTAAATGTAAATGACCTGCACTAGACTGTAGTCAAGACTATTGGCAAGACTTTAGTTAAAACTATAGGATTTTCGGAACAGTAGACTAGGGTATAGTGTGTAGTGCAAACTATGAAATAATATAAATATCAAACTATTGAACGGCTTGTAATCTGACTAAAGTCTAGAGTATAGACAAGACTTTATTAAATATCAAGAATATAAATCAGACTATAGTCTAGACAAAAGACTTGCCTGTAGTCAATACTGTAGACTAAAATATAGTTCATACTAAAGTTAGACTATAGACCAGATTAAAGCCAAGACTATAGAATAAACTATGTATAGGCAAGACTATGGACTAAACTATTTATAGTCAAGACTATAAACTGAACTGTACTCAAGACTATAGACTGAACTATAGTCAAAACTATAGACTAAACTATAGTCAAGACAATAGACTGAACTATAGACTAAACTATAGTCAAGACTATACACTAAACTAAAGTAAGATAATAAACTGTACTATAGTCAAAACTATAGACTGAACTATAGCCAAGACTATAGACTGAACTACTATCAAAACTATAGATTAAACTATAGTCAAGAATATACACTAAACTATAGTCAAGAAAATAGACTGAACTATAGTCAAAACTATAGTCAAGACTATACACTAAACTATAGTCAAGATAATAAACTGAACTATAGCCAAGACTATAGACTTAACTATAGTCAAGACTATAGACTTACTTATAGTCAAGACTATACACCAAATTATAGACAGGACTATAGACTAAACTATAGTCACTACTATAGAATAAACTATAGTCAATACTATAGACTAAACTATAGTCAATACTATAGCCTAACTATAGTCAATACTACAGACTAAACCATAGTCAAGACTATAGACTAAACTATAGTCAAGACTATAGACTAAACTATAGTCAAGACAATAGACTGAACTATAGTCAAGACTATAGACTGAACGATAGTCAAGATTATATACTATGCTATTGTCAAGACTATAGACAGAACAATAGTCAATACTATAGACTAAACTATAGTCAATACTATTGACTAAACATAGTCAATAATATAGACTAAACTATTGTCAAGACCATAGACGAAGCAATGATCCTAACTATAGACTAAACTATAGTCAGGACTATAGACTAAACTATAGTCAAGACTATAGACTGAACTATAGTTAGGACTATTGACTGAACTATAGTCACGACTATAGACGGAACTATAGTTAGGACTATAGATTGAACTATAGCCAAGACTATAGACTAAACTATAGTCAAGACCATAGACGTAACTATGATCCAAACTATAGACTAAACTATAGTCAAGACTATAGACTGAACTATAGTCAAGACTATAGACTGAACTATAGTCAGGACTATAGACTAAACTATAGTCAAGACTATAGACTGAACTATAGTCAAGACTATAGATTAAACTATAATCAAGATTATAGACTAAACTATAGTCAAGATTATAGACTAAACTATAGTTAATACTATAGACTAAACTATAGTCAAGACTATAGACTAAACTATAGTCAAGACTATAGACTGAACGATAGTCAATACTATAGACTATACTATAGTCAAGACTACGGACTAAACTATAGTCAAGACTATGGACTAACCTATAGTCAAGACTATAGACTAAAATATAGTCAAGACTATAGACTAAACTATAGTCTAGACTACAGACTGAACTATAGTCAAGGCTATAGATTAAACAATAGTCAATGTTATTGTCAAGACTAAAATATAGTCAAGACTATAGACTAAACTATAGTCTAGACTACAGACTAAAGTATAGTCAAGACTATAGACTACACTGTAGTCAAGACAGAGACCATGGAAAAAGAGAAACTAAGAACTTTGTTCAGGCTATAGTTCAGTTAATAGTCCAGACAACAGTGAAGGCTATAGTCCTGACCTCGTGCTGTCCTATAGAATAGTGACAACACGTGATTATTGTAAAGATTATAGACTAACTTATTGTCAACACTATGGACTAGTCAAAACACTAGACTCCAAGACTAGCGAGACTAGACTATGAACAAAACTATATATAGGATTGTCAAAATAGTAGACTAGACTATAGTCAAAACTTCACACCATATTATAATTAGGATTTTTGTCAACATTATAGAGCAAATTATATACAATATAGGCTTGATTATAAACCGGGCGAAGGTCAAATTTATTGACTATACTGTAGTCCATAAGAGAGCCTATATTCAAAACTATAAACCTCACTATAGAGTAATGTATATTTAAGACTATAGTTAGAATGCTTTAGACTAGAAGAAATTCAAGATCATTATACAGACAAAACTATAGTTAAACAAAGCTATGGTCGAGGATTATAGAGCAGACTATATGTAGTTAAGATTATGGACTAGATAAGCCTATAAACAAGACTATATAATAGATTAAATTTAACAAAAATACTAGACTACCAAAACATTAGGTTGGTATAGCTGTTGCAGAGTTGACAAACTTTGACTCAGTATGACTCGACTTCGCTCCGGAGCGAACAACCAATTGTCATGGTAACAATGGACTATATAGTTTAAACTAATGTCTAGAATATGGTATAGAATACTGTCTGGACTATATGTATTGTAGAATATAGACTTAAAATGTGTGGATCAATTTGTCTAAGGAAAGACTTAAAGTCCTTCTAAACTTCCCGATATTGTTTAAATTAAATCTAGACTAAATTAGGGAATTTGTCTAATTGTTTAATAAATGTATTAACATAATTTGTAATATGATTCTAATAATCTTTAATATATCTTACACCCAATTATAAATGATTTTAGGCAAATTTTGTAAAACTTCTACAAATTTAGACTGATCAAGCAAATTTGTAGCAAAAGCAAATATTTACAAGATATACAATTTGCGGCAAATGATACATACGACCTTCAAAAAACCAGCAACAGGTAATAATAATAATAAATGAGCCTTTTATGATCACTTACATACTCACTAGCCATCTAAAACTCGCTCTCTTCTTCCTTCCCTCTCACTCTCTCTCGTTTTCTTTAGTATAGCTTAAGTTATAAGGATCAAGAGCAAAGGTAATTAGCACAATAATTCTTGGAACTAGCAGGTATATATACTAAATCTATTGTATGTTCTATAGTTAAAATGTAATATTTAAATTTTAGTATAAATACTCAAACTAAATTGAGAGAAGACATCAGTTCATTGGCATCTGTTCATCAAAACATTACAGCATTACAAATAATTGTGAAAAAGATTTATTTTAAAAACAAATTTTGTTATAAAAATATATATTTTTTAATAATTTTGTCTTTCTAAAAAGTTTTAAATTATACGACAAACCTTGTTCCGGTTTAATGATGTTTTTTCTTCTTCTAATGATCTAGTCATCACTGGGTGAAGTTTGTCTTATAATCATTAAAAACAACTCTACATTTTAGTCTTACTACAAAAAGAGTGCTAAGTGATAGTTTGGTGAGAGTGTGTGAGAGTGAAAAGAAAAAAAAAATAACAAACGGTTAACTGATCTTTAGTGGGATACAATTTGCTCAGTTTGTTGTTTAGTGTCAAGCGATCAACACTGGGCAAAGTGTGTCTCATTAAGGGTGAGAAGAGAAAAACATTAAAATATTTGAAATTTAAAAAAAAAAGTGTTGGAATTTCGGTGAATTTTAGAAAAAAATATTTTAAAATTAAATGGCGATTGTCGGTATAGTCTCTTTTCTATACAATATCAAGTGACTAGACCGAACACTCGTGCTATAATTTTAGAATAAACAACATTTTATAGTGAAAGAGAAACGCAAAAAAGTGATCGTGTTATAGTGAAAAAAAAACAATTAATTCCAGTGGTAGTTTAGGCTTTAGTGATGGTTACAAAACTCATAAAGCTAGACAACCATTGAAATTCGTTGTTTATTAACTCTTCTTTTTTTAAAAAAAGTGCAACATTTAATTCAAAAATTTCAAAAAATAACTGATCTTTTACAATCAAAGGAACGATCGTTGTGATATGAGTTTAATTCATTAACATATCACAGTGATTTTCCTTTATATTGCAAAGATTTCAAGCTTCAATCTAGTGTTAAAAAAAGTGTTTACTTTGTGCGCTTTTTAAATAGTTTCAAACTTTTTCAAGTCTAGAGATCAGTGGCTGTGAAATAGTCTCTTTTTTTTTGTCGTCTATATCACAGTGGCTGTTCTTTTTACTTTTAATAGTTAATCAACATATATTTATAATTAATAATTTTCCCTTTAATCGTATAATAATTTCCTTAATTATATTAATTAATTGTTTAATTAAAAAGAACTGTTGCTTGTGATGTAGTTTTATAACATTTCCTTTCATATGTAATATATCACAGTGGCTGTTCTTTTTAGTTTTACAATAAAACTCATCAGTACCTATAGTTAACTCTAGTGTTTGTTTCAAGTCTTCATTTTGTTTTTTTTCTAAAAATCTTAATCGTAACCTTGAAATTTTCCTAAATCTTAAGCAAGGCCTCAAAGATGATGCCTTTTTGTTTGTTCAAATTGAAGAGAGTACAGTTGCAGTGATGTATTAAAACATACAATAGTTTATATCACAGTGGCTGTTCTTTTTTGGGTTTAACAAAAACAACAATAACAATACACCATTCGGAAAATTAGTGTGAAACAAACAACGAAAAAAAGGAAAAACTAAATTCTGTGGAAAAAACTTTTATGATCTTTTGTATTCTATAAAACTCTATCTCTCTCTTGCTCTCTTTCATTCTCTTTCTAGGATTTTGAAAGAAGTTGCCACATGGTCATTTGTGTTTTAGAAGCCTTGCTCTCTTGTTACTTTTCTCTCTCTGTAGGATTTAAACAAAGTTGCCATATGTTTTAAGCTAAAGATCAAATGATCTTTTGGTTTCAACAAAAGGGTTTTTCTAAATAAAACAGTTTCAAAGAAGAATAAATTACGAATAATCGAATAATTTTTTTTTGGAATAATTGAGTAAAATAATCGAATGAAACTATTCGAATAACCGAATAAAATTATTCGAATAACCGAATAAAATTATTCGAATAATCGATTAAAATTATTCGAAAAATCGAATAAAATTACTTGAATAATTTAATAAATTTAAATAGCAATAAATTTGAATAATTAAAGAAAATTATACGGATAAAATTATACGAATAAAACTATGTATGTACATATGTATATGAATAAAAATTATTCGAATAATAGAATAACATTTTTCGAAAAATCTAATAAATTTGAATAGTAGAATGATATTATTTTAAATTATAACAATTATCAAATAATCGAAAAAATTATCTGAATAAAATTATACGAATAAAATTATTCGAATAATTAAATAACCTTTTTAAAAAAATCAAATAAATTTAAATATGTAGTCGAATGTTACTTTTTAAAAATATAACATTTTCCGAATAATCTTATTCGATTATTCGGATAAAATTATACGAAAAAAATTATTCGAATAATCAAATAAAATTTTTCAAAAAATCAAATAAATTTAAATTGTCGAATGATATTTTTTTAATATAAAAATTTTATGAATATGTAAAACAAAATTTTTCGAATATGTATTCGAATAAAATAACCGTATAAAATTACTGAAATATTCGAATAAAATTTTTGGAAAAATTTCAATAGTTGAATGATATTTTAAAATAATTGAAAAAATTTTCGAATAATCGTATAAAATTTTTTGATATCCGATTAAAATGTTTCGAATAATCGAATAAAATTATTAAAACAATAGAATAAAATTTTTCGAAAAATCGAATAAATTTCTTAGATGAATGATATTTTAAAATAATTAAAAAAAAATCGAAAAATCGTATAAAATTTTTAGAATATTCGAATAAAATTTTACGAATAATCGAATATAATTATTCGAATAGTAAAATAAATTACAATTTCTATAGTCGAAAGTTATTCCATAATATGCAAACAATTATTCGAATAATCGTATAAAACTTTTTGAATATCCGTATAAAATTTTTCAAATAATCGAATAAAATTATTTGAAAATCAAATAAATTTCGATAAACGAATGTTTTTTTTTTAATAATTAAACAAGTTTTCGAATAATCGCATAAAATAGTGTGAATAATCGAAAAATATTTTTCGAATATTCGAATAATATATTTCGAATAGCAAAATAAATTACAATTTCTATAGTTGAAAGATATTTCATAATAAGCAAACAATTATATGAATAAAATTTTTTGATAATATTATTCGAATAACCGAATAAAATTATTCGAAAAACCGAATAAAATTATTCGAATAAATTTTTTTCCAATTTTATTCAAATACATTTTTTCGAATTTCATTCGAATAAATTTTCCTCTTTTTCCATTTCTACCTTAATGTTTGTTGTACCACTACATGTCTTTGCCGCATTTACAAAATGTTCTCCATGTAAACATGACTTTTTAATCAAAATTTCTGTGTAAATCGCTAAAAACTGTGTTGCATGTTTTAAGTTGCAACTTTTTAAATGTAAGAAAACCTAGAAATGTAGAAAAAAAACTTTGTGTTAATGCAAGTACTTTTTTATTTGACAAGAAAACACATAAAAGTAAGGAATAAGAAAAGCAGCGGTGTGTTAAGATCTAAGGAGAAAAACGCCACAAAGTTTTAGTTAGTTCAAGTACTTTTTCAGTTCTAGTTGAGTTCTCCTTGAGTTCTAGTTAAATTCTAATTGAGTTCTAGTTGAGTTCTAGTTCACTTTTAGTTCAGTTCCAGTTCAGTTCTAGTTCAGTTCTATTTCAATTCTAGGTCAGTTCTATTTCAGTTCTAGGTCAGTTCTAGTTCAGTTCAGTTCTAGTTCAGTTCTAGTTCAGTTCTAGTTCAGTTCTAGTTCAGTTCTAGTTCAGTTCTAGTTCAGTTCTAGTTCAGTTCTAGTTCAGTTCTAGTTCAGTTCTAGTTCAGTTCTAGTTCAGTTCTAGTTCAGTTCTAGTTCAGTTCTAGTTCAGTTCTAGTTCAGTTCTAGTTCAGTTCTAGTTCAGTTCTAGTTCAGTTCTAGTTCAGTTCTAGTTCAGTTCTAGTTCAGTTCTAGTTCAGTTCTAGTTCAGTTCTAGTTCAGTTCTAGTTCAGTTCTAGTTCAGTTCTAGTTCAGTTCTAGTTCAGTCTAGTCAGTTCTAGTTCAGTTCTAGTTCAGTCTAGTTCAGTTCTAGTTCAGTTCTAGTTCAGTTCTAGTTCAGTTCTAGTTCAGTTCTAGTTCAGTTCTAGTTCAGTTCTAGTTCAGTTCTAGTTCAGTTCTAGTTCAGTTCAGTTCTAGTTCAGTTTAGTTCAGTTGAGTTCAGTTCGAGTTCAGTTCTAGTTCAGTTCTAGTTCAGTTCTAGTTCAGCTCTAGTTCAGTTTCTAGTTCAGTTCTAGTTCAGTTCTAGTTCAGTTCAAGTTCAGTTCAAGTTTAGTTCTAGTTCAGTTCTAGTTCAGTTCTAGTTCAGTTCTAGTTCAGTTCTAGTTCAGTTCTAGTTCCGTTCTAGTTCAGTTTCTAGTCAGTTCTAGTTCTAGTTCAGTTCTAGTTCAGTTCAGTTCAGTTCTAGGCAATACACTAGACTTACATAAGACTAGATTAGGAAAATGTGTATAATTTTTTATTTTATTTTTAACACGCCCCTGTTTTTATCACTTGTACTCTTTTATAATGCATTTGTGTAACGGTTGCATTTTATTTAAACTGCCTGTGTTTGTAATAAAATAAATGTCTAAAAGTATGCTATGAAATATTTAACAAATTGTTTTTAAAAGTTTATTTATTTTTTGGTTTGTTTACAAAAATATATCTTTTTCCTTTTTTTCGTTACAAAAAAGTAATTAAAACTAACAAAATAAACAAAAAAGAAACAAACAGAAAAAAGTGATAAAATTTTGTCATTTCAGCATAAAAATAAATGCATTATTCATAATATTTACTTACAACAACAAATAAACTTGCTTTACCAAGGAGCTCTTTAAAGACAAACTGAAGATTAATAAATAAAATTTACATATTTAATGGAAGGTATGTATGTATAGGTATATCCTTAAATTATCTTATTTATTATTATGTTTATGAAATATTTATTGATTTATTATTATCAAAAAAAGCTACATTATATTGCCAAAGTCTCTTTATAATATGAGTGAAGCGTGTCAAATTAGTAGAGAAGTGCGTGCGTGCGTGATATTGAACTCTCTATTCAATATTCGATATATTGAAAATTATTACGTGTATTTGCAAATATAATAAATATAAATTGTATTAGAAATAAAAACTTTTCCATATAGGAAATTAGTTATGTAGATAGATTGTTTTAAGGACTATGGAAAACAAAATTTTCATTTAGTATACTGTAGGTTTTCCATTCTGTATTTAGTTCTTGTTATTAAGTAAAAGTGCGCGTTATGTTTTTGAAGAAAATCTCCCGAGAACAAAGAACAAAAATTCGTTTACAGCGTAAAGAGAATCAACTAATTAGAGCCAGGGCCAAGGAAAGAAGTATGGAAGTAAATTTAGGAGTTATTCTAGAAAATGAAGAAATAATCAAAGAGTGCACAAAATTTGTCAACTAGACTGTAATCTAGTCTAGCGTGTATATAATCTAGTCTAGTATATAATCTGGACTATAGTCTAGTCTATAGTCTGGACTATAGTCTAGTCTACAGTCTGGACTATAGTCTAGTCTATAATCTGCACTATAGTCTAGTCTATAATCTATACTATTGTCTAGTCTATAGTCTGGACTATAGTCTAGTCTATAGTCTGGACTATAGTCTAGTCTATAGTCTGGACTATAGTCTAGTCTATAGTCTGGACTATAGTCTAGTCTATAGTCTGGACTATAGTCTAGTCTATAGTCTGGACTATAGTCTATAATCTGGACTATAATCTATAGTCTGGACTATAGTCTATAGTCTGGACTATAATCTACAGCCTGGACTATAGTCTAGTCTGTAATCTGTACTATGGTCTAGTCTACAGTCTGGACTATAGTCTAGTCTATAATCTAGTCTATAGTCTGGACTACAGTCTAGTCTATAGTGTGGACTATAGTCCAGCCTATAGTCTGGACTATAGTCTGCTCTATAGTCTGGACTATAGTCTAGTCTATAGTCTGGACTATAGTCTAGTCTATAATCTGGACAATAGTCTAGTCTATAATCTGGACTATAGTCTAGTCTATAGTCTGGACTATAGTCTAGTCTATAGTCTGGACTATAGTCTAGTCTATAGTCTGGACAATAGTCTAGTCTATAATCTGGACTATAGTCTAGTCTATAGTCTGGACTATAGTCTAGTCTATAGTCTGGACTATAGTCTAGTCTATAGTCTGGACTATAGTCTAGTCTATAGTCTGGACTATAGTCTAGTCTATAGTCTGGATTATAGTCTAGTCTATAGTCTGGACTATAGTCTAGTCTATAGTCTGGACTATAGTCTAGTCTACAGTCTGGACTATAGTCTAGTCTAAAGTCTGGACTATAGTCTAGTCTATAGTCTATTCTATAGTCTGAACTATAGTCTAGTCCATAATCTAGACTATAGTCTAGTCTATAGTCTGGACCACAGTCTAGTCTATAGTGTGGACTATAGTCCAGTCTATAGTATGGACTATAGTCTAGTCTATAGTCTGGACTATAGTCTAGTCTATAGTCTGGACTATAGTCTAGTCTATAGTCTGGACTATAGTCTAGTCTATAGTCTGGACTATAGTCTAGTCTATAGTCTGGACTATAGTCTAGTCTATAGTCTGGACTATAGTCTAGTCTATAGTCTGGACTATAGTCTAGTCTATAGTCTGGACTATAGTCTAGTCTATAGTCTGGACTATAGTCTAGTCTATAGTCTGGACTATAGTATAGTCTATAGTCTGGACTATAGTCTAGTCTATAGTCTGGACTATAGTCTATTCTATAGTCTGGACTATAGTCTATTCTATAGTCTGGACTATAGTCTATTCTATAGTCTGGACTATAGTCTATTCTGTAGTCTGGACTATAGTCTATTCTATAGTCTGGACTATAGTCTATTCTATAGTCTGGACTATAGTCTAGTCTATAGTCTGGACTATAGTCAAGTCTATAGTCTGGACTATAGTCTAGTCTATAGTCTGGACCATAGTCTGAACTATAGTCAGAACAATAGTCTAGTCTATGGTCTGAACTATACATAGTCTATAGTCTGAACTACATTCTATAGTCTGGACTATAATCTACTCTATTGTCTCGACTACATTCTATTATCCCGACTAAAGTCTAGTTTATTATCCCGACTAAGCATTTGTTTTTACCCACAGGCTTTGTCTATGTCGTCAATCCTCCCGAAATACCTCGCGTGGCCTTTGGTTCCTGTATGGAACGTGAAACTTTGCCTTTACGGGGACCCTGTTTAACTTCATTTATGCGCCAACATCAGGGAGATGTCTTTTTAAGTCCAGGACCCATGGCACGGGTAGATGAAAGAGATCATTTGGAAATTAAGGTATATTAAAGGAAATCTATTAAAAAGGTATTAATACATTAAAATGTCTTTAACAGTACCCCTCTAAACTGGGCTATAGTGCTTTTGCTAGTAAATTATTGCGCTTGCCAGCAACTGAGACCTCCAATAATCCCTGTGTGGGTACCTATGATGTGGATGTCAAGATACGAGAAAGAAAAGCTTTCAAGCCATTTAATGTGGGAGCAATAAGAGCTGAGTCCCCTAAATTTCTAACACCAGCGTAATAATGATGTCTATTTTAAAATTAAAATAAAGTAATTGAAGGTTATTTTCCTCCTTACAGACCCAACACCTATGCGCATCATATAAAACGCCCGCAACTACAAATAAACACCGCCTTTGGTAAACAACGTAAAATCTCTCCTCAGGTACAAACAATTTGTTCTCCCCTCAATACCGCCCATTGCCATAAATGTGAACAACAACCGCTTGGAGATTACTGGCATAATTTCGAAGAGGATTTAGATTTATGCCGTCTCTGTATGCATAAAATCGAACAGAAATTAAAAAGTTGCTCCTCCACCGAATTGCAGCGTTTACGTCTGCGACGTTTTTTGTTGCCCTATCGTTTGGTGCGCTATTGTGGTTTCTATCATGACCACAATGGCACAACTGCTGCCACACAATTAATAACGACTAAAATATTAAAATTTAAAATTAACAAGGAAAATTATTTGTCATTATATATGTGAGAATATAAAACTGTTAGTCGTCTGTCACTTATTTGGAATGCATCCTTCCTATGTCTTTCATTATAGTTTCAAATAAATTTTTTCCGTGATATTTTTGTTATTGTTGTCAATGATGTGCGTTGTTTATGTAGTCTGAGAGTGGGGGAAGGATTTAATAATATATTTTGACTCAAGTTTAGTCTAGTCTGATCGATTGTCCTGACTATAGTGTACTCGACTGTAATCTATTGTCTCAACTGCAGTTAAGATTCTTGTCTAGACTAAGTTTTGGCAATTGTCTCGACTAAGTTTCGTTAAATACCTTGACAATAGTCTTGACTATAGTCTGGTCTATTGTCTCGCCTGTGGTCTAGTCTATTGTGTCGAATATAGTCTTGTCTATTGTCTCGACTATAGTCTTATCTATTGTCTCAACTGTAATCTATTCTCTAGACTATACTGTCTAGTCTATTGTCCCGACTATAGTTTAGTCTAGAGAATAGACTAGACTATAGTCGGGACAATATAGTCTAGTCTTTTGTCTCTATTATAGCCTATAGTCGCGACTATAATCTAGTCTATGATCTAGTCTAGTCTGGCCTATAATCCGGTATATAGTCTCGACTATTTTCTGTTATCTTGTTTATAATCTAATCTATCGCCACTATTATAATCTAGTTCAAATTCTTAACTACAATCTTGTGCCCTAATTTATGCTCTCTCTATCTTTTATCCCCCTAATGTATGCTATATCCCCAAAAATACGAAATACAACTTTATGCTTAAATCCAAATAATAATTCCCTTTCTATTTTTAATGTAATTTTTCGTTGCCAAAGTTAACACTATTGTAGTGGTTGACTACGACAATAGAGTTTTTTTCTATATATATTATTTTAGTTTTCGGGAAATGCCTGTGGTCTAATAATGTGGTCGTTTGGAAGAAGGATGGGGGGAGAAGAGAGAAAAGTTTTATGTGTCATTATCATTGAGTGAGAGGTTACAATTTAATGAAATGTAAAATAGCAAATGATGTCGTCTGTGACTGCCATGTAGACTAAACTATTGCCGTAAAGTATGCAACACAGAAGAGAAACAACATCAGCTGAAAAGTATGCAACAGCAATAAAGAAGCTACACGCCACAGCCTGCATATGTTTTGGTAAATTAATGGTTATTGTGGTGTAAAGTGAGCGAGAAAACGTTTGCTTTTTTGGGTGAAGGAGAGAGAGAGAGAGGGAGCGAGGAGTTTTGGCTTCACATATTGTTCTCTAACACATGTAGTTTGTCACACATTCATACGTTTAAACAAGTTCAAAAACACGTTTTAGAACACAAACATATATTTTGTGCAAATGTTTTTTTAATGTTTGAGAACTATGGGTCGGAAAAACAATCTAATATATAACCTGGACTATAGTCTAGTTAATAGTCTGGACTATACTCTAGTCTTAAGTGTAGTCTATTGTCTGGACTATAGTCTAGTATATATACTGGACTATAGTCTAATATATATACTGGACTATAGTCTAATATATATACTGGACTATAGTCTAGTATATAGACTGGACTATAGTAAAGAATATAGACTGGACTATAGTCTAGCACTATAGTCTGGTCAATAGTCTGAACTATAATCTAGTCTATAGTCTCGACTATAGTATGGTCTATAGTCTGAACTATAATCTAGTCTATAGTCTAGACTATAGTATGGTCTATAGTCTGGACTATAGTATGGTCTATAGTTTGGAGTATAGCATGGTCTATAGTTTGGACTATAGCATGGTCTATAGTCTGGACTATAGTATGGTCTATTGTCTGGACTATAGTATGGTCTATAGTCTGGACTATAGTCTAGTCTATAGTCCGGACTATAGTCTAGTCTATACTATAGTCCGAACTATAGTCTAGTCTATACTATAGTCCGGACTATAGTCTAGTCTATAGTCTAGACTCTAGTCTAGTTTATAGTCTGGACTATAGACTAGTATATTCTGGACTATACTCTAGACTCTATCAAATCGCGTTTTATTGCAAATCATCCCATTGTGAATTCCTTAAGTGCTTAGTTTGGAGTGTGTGTGTGTGTACTTCGGTAATAGTACGAATAGCTGTGGTGATGATGGTGCTCTTGGCATTATTTAAGTATGTGTATGAGAGTTTATGTGTGTGTGTGAGTGTGTGTGAACATTTTACAGGTTGCAAATATTTCCTTTCATTCCTTCAGTCAGCTAAAACCGGCAACAAATGAGTTTTTGATGCGATTGTGCATAATAAATTCAAAAGTATTGTATGTGTGAGTGTGTGTTAGTTACATGCTGCCGTTTTCAAAACATTTTACATTTGTTGTATGTGGAAGTAAGTATATGTTGTTGTTATTTGGTTTGTTTTGGGGCAGGATAAACTTGGGTTGATTAAAAACAACAAGGAAATAACGAAAAATGTTTTATTATTGAGCAATTTTTTTTTCTGCTGCCTTGTTCGACGTTGTTGTTTGCTGTGTGTTTTTATTGTTGTTATCGTTGTCGTTGTTGTCAACAACAAAATGGCAAATTTACGTGTTATGTGAAGGAAGGAGAAAGTGAGTCGTCTTGTCTAATACTGGTCAATAGTATAGTCTAGTAAATGTATGTCTAGTCTATAGTAGAGTCTAGTGTATAGTCTAGTGTATACGTCTAGTCTAATTCTAGTATAGTCTAGTTATCTCTAGGTAAATATCTAGTCTTAGTCTAGTCTAGTTGGTCTATAGTCTAGTCATAGTCTAGTCTATGTCTAGTCTATGTCTATAGGTCTTATCTAGTCTATAGTCTAGTCTATAGTCTAGTCTATGTTAGTCTATAGTCTAGTCTATAGTCTAGTCTATAGCTAGCTATAGTTAGTCTATAGTTCTATAGTCTAGTCTATAGTAGTATATAGTTAGTCTATAGTCTAGTCATAGTAGTCTATGTCTAGTCTATTCGTCTATAGTCTAGGTCTATAGTCTAGTCTATAGTCTAGTCTATAGTCTAGTCTATAGTCTAGTCTAAGTCTAGTCTATAGTCTAGTCTATAGGCTAGTCTATAGTCTAGTCTATAGTCTATTCTAAAGTCTAGTCTATGTCTAAAGTCTAGTCTAGCCTATAGTCTAGTCTATAGTCTAGTCTAGCCTATAGTCTAGTCTATAGTCTAGTCTATAGTCTGTCTATAGTTAGTCTATAGTCTAGTCTATAGTCTAGTCTATAGTCTAGTCTATAGTCTAGTCTATAGTCTAGTCTATAGTCTAGTCATAGTCTAGTCTATAGTCTAGTCTATAGTCTAGTCTATAGTCTAGTCTATAGTCTAGTCTATAGTCTAGTCTATAGTCTAGTCTAGTCTAGTCTATAGTCTAGTCTATAGTCTAGTCTATAGTCTAGTCTATAGTCTAGTCTATAGTCTAGTCTATAGTCTAGTCTATAGTCTAGTCTATAGTCTAGTCTAGTCTATAGTCTAGTCTAGTCTATAGTCTAGTCTATAGTCTAGTCTATAGTCTAGTCTATAGTCTAGTCTATTGTCTAGTCTATAGTCTAGTCTATAGTCTAGTCTATAGTCTAGTCTATAGTCTAGTCTATAGTCTAGTCTATTGTCTAGTCTATAGTCTAGTCTATAGTCTAGTCTATAGTCTAGTCTATAGTCTAGTCTATAGTCTAGTCTATAGTCTAGTCTATAGTCTAGTCTATAGTCTAGTCTATAGTCTAGTCTATAGTCTAGTCTATCTAGTCTATAGTCTAGTCTATAGTCTAGTCTATAGTCTAGTCTATAGTCTAGTCTATAGTCTAGTCTATAGTCTAGTCTATAGTCTAGTCTATAGTCTAGTCTATAGTCTAGTCTATAGTCTAGTCTATAGTCTAGTCTATAGTCTAGTCTATAGTCTAGTCTATATTCTAGTCTATATTCTAGTCTATAGTCTAGTCTATAGTCTAGTCTATAGTCTAGTCTATAGTCTAGTCTATAGTCTAGTCTATAGTCTAGTCTATAGTCTAGTCTATAGGTCTAGTCTATAGTCTAGTCTATAGTCTAGTCTATAGTCTAGTCTATAGTCTAGTCTATAGTCTAGTCTATAGTCTAGTCTATAGTCTAGTCTATAGTCTAGTCTATAGTCTAGTCTATAGTCTAGTCTATAGTCTAGTCTATAGTCTAGTCTATAGTCTAGTCTATAGTCTAGTCTATAGTCTAGTCTATAGTCTAGTCTATAGTCTAGTCTATAGTCTATAGCCTAGTCTATGTTCTAGTCTACAGTTTAATAGTTTTATACTGTTTCGACTCTTGCCTTAGTCGCACCTCCAAATTGCCATTGGTCATTTTTCTCACGTATAAACTACACACATACATACATATGTATGTGTGTTTGTTTAAGTATTATTGTTTATGTAAATTCCTTTAAAGCATGTATAAGCAAGATCCAGTTAGCCATTTTTGTTGTTTTAGTTAGCGGAAACGGATGTGTTTGTTTTTAAAATAAAACCACAATAAAACGTAATTTTTTCTTGTTCCTTTGTTTTAAAAGCTCCACGCAAAAGGACTACGAATAAGCTACTGCCGTTGTTTTTGTTAATAAAATTAAAAGATACAATTGTTTCCACAATCTCTTGGGGATAGTGAAAAGATCAGGAAAAAAAACCCAACACAAACAAACTTGTGTATTAGCAACCAGGCATAAAAATAGCAATTGTTTGGAAAGAATAATCAAACTCAAGTTTAAATTGTGAGGAGGTTGTTTAAAGTTCAGTTAAAATACAGGGAAAGGAATAATTTGGTATTTAAGTACCAAACCATTATTTGCAACATGCATATTTTGATTTAAATCACCGATTTCATACAAATAGATTATTCCAATTTTTCATAACTATTTTTGAAATAAAAATGTTTGGTACCTTTTTAAATTATCCTACCATCTCTTCTAAAATTTGACAATTTGTCCATCCACTGACCCTTCAATCTGAGCGCTTGAGGTTGAATTTAAAACAAGAGATTTATATAAAATGTTTATGCAAGAAAATAAAACGGAAATACCAATTCAAATGAACAATTAAGTTTGTAACCATTGTTTTCTATTTTGTTTGTTTTCGTTTTGTTACTTTGCATGTGTTGAATAAATCTAGTTGCAACATTTTGTGTTTAGTTACTTTTTTACTTAGAGGTTTTCCAACAATGGTTTTATTGTGTGTGTATGTGCAACACACATTGTTGTAAATTGGCATTTCCATCAGTAGATAAAGTCATGTTACTGTACAGAATGTATAGAGATGCAGTAAGTAATCTTATAGCGAGGTTTATTGTATTGTTTTTTGTTTTCATATCTATGCAGGATGTGTGACAAAGCGGAAAGGTAACAATAACGGAAGGGAGAGAAGAGAGAGGGAGGGGAGGGAAAAAGGAAAAGGGAAGGAAAGGAAGGGGAGGGCAGAAAGGACGAACGAACGGAGGAACGGACGAACGAACGAACGAACGAACGAACGAACGAACGAACGAACGAGCAACGAACGAACGAACGAACGAACGAACGAACGAACGAACGAACGAACGAACGAACGAACGAACGAACGAACGAACGAACGAAACGAACGAACGAAAACGAACGAACGAACGAACAACGAACGAACGAACGAACGAACGAACGAACGAACGAACGAACGAAAACGAACGAACGAACGAACGAACGAACGAACGAACGAACGAACGAACGAACGAACGAACGAACGAACGAACGAACGAACGAACGAACGAACGAACGAAGAACGAACGAACGAACGAACGAACGAACGAACGAACGAACGAACGAACGAACGAACGAAAGAAACGAACGAACGAACGAAACGAACGAACGAACGAACGAACGAACGAACGAACGAACGAACGAACGAACGAACGAACGAACGAACGAACGAACGAACGAACGAACGACGAACGAACGAACGAACGAACGAAGAACGAACGAACGAACGAACGAACGAACGAACGAACGAACGAAACGAAACGAACGAACGAACGAACGAACGAACGAACGAACGAACGAACGAACGAACGAACGAACGAACGAACGAACGAACGAACGAACGAACGAACGAACGAACGAACGAACGAACGAACGAACGAACGAACGAACGAACGACGAACGAACGAACGAACGAACGAACGAACGAACGAACGAACGAACGAACGAACGAACGAACGAACGAACGAAACGAACGAACGAACGAACAACGAACGAAGAACGAACGAAGAACGAACGAACGAACGAACGAACGAAACGAACGAACGAACGAACGAACGAACGAACGAACGAACGAACGAACGAACGAACGAACGAACGAACGAACGAACGAACGAACGAACGAACGAACTAACGAACGAACGAACGAACGAACGAACGAAACGAACGAACGAACGAACGAACGAACGAACGAAGAACGAACGAACGAACGAACGAACGAAACGAACGAACGAACGAACGAACGAACGAACGAACGAACGAAACGAACGAACGAACGAACGAACGAACGAACGAACGAAACGAACGAACGAACGAACGAACGAACGAACGAACAACGAACGAACGAACGAACGAACGAACGAACGAACAAAACGAACGAACGAACACGAACGAACGAAAAAACGAACGAACTAACTAACTAACGAACGACTAACTAACTAACAAGAACTAACTAACTAACGAACTAACTAACTAACTAACTAACTAACTAAACTAACTAACTAACTAACTAACTAACTAACTAACTAACTAACTAAACTAACTAACTAACAACTAACTAACTACTAACTAACTAACTAACTAAGAACTAACTAACAACTAACGAACTAACTAACTAACTAACTAACTAACTAACTAACTAACTAACACTAACTACTAACTAACTAACTACTAACTAACTAACACAACTAACTAACTAACTAACCAACTAACTAACTAATCTAGTTAGCTATGGTCCAGACTATAGTCTACAGTACAGACTATATTCCTGACTATAGTGTAGTCTATAGGCAAGACTATATCTAGCCCATAGTCTAGTCTATAGGTCAAACTATAGTCTAGTCTAAAGGATGGACTATAGTATAGTCTCTATGGTCCACACAATAGTTTAGTTTAGTCTTTAGTCCAAACTATAGTCAAATTCACAGACCGGAATATAGTCTAGTTTTTAGTCCATAATATAGTCTACTGTATAGCATAGTCTATAGTATAGTCTATAGTCTAGCCTATAGTCTAGTCTGTAGTCCAGACTATAGTCTAGTCTATAGTCCAGACTATAGTCTAGTCTATAGTGCAGACTAGTCCAGAATATGCATAGTTTAGTTCATATAGCAGACTACAGTTTAGTAGTATAAGTCAGACTATAGTCTAGTCTATAGACCAGACTATAGTCTAGTTTATAGTCCAGACTATAGACTACAGTCCAGACTAGTCTCTCTGTAACCCATAGTTTGTCAATTAAATAACATCAAAAAATCTCTCACTTGTCCAACACATTTCCAAATGACCTTTACATCACTCACATGTGACCATGTTCTGGCAACCAAAATAACAAAGTAATGTTTGCAGAAACCATAAAAAAGAAGCTGAAACCTGCTCTGTTTTTATTTGTTTTTCGAAAAACCATCATATAGAAATTTAGTTTTTACCACACTAACTCAGGAAACCTTTTTAGAAAAAAGTACACTTGATTTACAAATCTCGTAACCGCACACATGTTAAAAGCAAACGACCATTAAACAGATGGAAAAAGGAAGATGACAGACAGACAGTCAGACTTGAGTGCAAAGACGTAGAGAGTGAGTGCAAGGAAATAAAATTAAAATGACACGTTTTTATTGGACCCCTCTTTAAAGCTAAAAGTTTAGTACAAGAATAAGTATGGATTGTTTAAGAATTAAACAGGGAAATGTTAAGTTTAGAGGAAAATTTAATGGCATTTCAATGTTGGATAAGGCAGTGTTCGATACAACAGTGTCTGTGTGTTAAGGACTAACTAAGAAATTAGAGATTTATTTCCATTCTTAACAATATTTTATGTTTTAAAAACTTTTTATTACTTTAATTAAAACGAATTTTAATTATTCAAATGCACATTAACACGTTCTTGACATAATACGGAGAGTAAAAGGAAACGAATCCTTTCACAACCTTCACATCAACCTCAATTGATGTGCTTTAAAAGTGCGTGCAATAAATCGAGATGGTTAAGAGGATATAAGCCTGATAATAAATTATATGAAAATTTATGTTATTTTACTTTAAATTTTCCTTTACGTGGTGTATTCTTGTAAAGGTGTTAGAATGTTTCATTTAACCAAATTTGTAAATTTTTAATTAAGTTTAATTAAGTTGTTTCAAAAATTAACCGCGAGATTAAAGATTGTTGTCGTTGTTGTTATTTAAAATGTATATAACCTAAAAAGGAGCGAGTTACTTAGAAATAAATTTCATTTATATTTTGATGCCACCTCATACTCATAAGGATTTTTATGAAGGTATTAGGGTGATACTTTTGAAAGGAAAAACTATCTTTATATGATAATAAAAACCCAAAGACGAGACTATATAGTGTCTCACTTTTACTTATTTCCTTATCATCTATATGTCTAAACCATTTTCCAAGAAATTTCATGAAATGAACCTCCCTAATGTTATTTGCATTTAAAATTTTATACAGTATGTGTACTTTTGTTTTAAAGGTTTTTACACATAATTTTACGTTTGAATGACAACATTAATGTTTTGCATAGTAATGAGCTAATTATAACGTAAATTTCACTCAAAATATCTTTTATATTTAAACAACCATCATTAAAACCCAAAAATTAAGAGGAAGTATAATGTCTATCAAGTGTTGAGAAAGTGCCATAATTCTAATGTTATAAAGTAATTCAAAGAACAATTAAAAATGAAGGACCTTTTTTAAAAACGATATTTTAAATCTATAAAAAAAAGGTTAAGTTTCACTAAGATAAATTTTTCCTTTTAAATTATACTAAACTAGACTTCCTTAAACTTCCTTTTTTTAGCATCCTTTGACTACAGTTTAGTACACCATTAATAAAATAATCTTAGAAACTATATTATTCACTCTATGTTAAAAAAAATATAGAAAAAAAAATAGAAATTTCTGCTAACCTGTACAAAAAGTTTTCTAAAAATCAAGAATTATTTATTATATGCGAATTTCAACTGGTTTAAAAAGGACATGTAGCTATTGCTGGTAGGTAATAGTTGGAGATAACTAACAAACACTTTGAAAATTAATATACAACATCACACATCCTTGTTATACTCTACATCATGTGAACTAACAGCTAGATTTGGCTAATTGAATGTAACAGCAAAAATATGGACGAGTCTATAGATTCGATTATAGACTAGTCTATAGATCCGAATACAGACTAGTGTATAGAACCGACTGCAGACTAGTGTATAGAACCAACTACAGACTAGTCTATAGAACCGACTACAGACTATAGACAAGTCTCTATAAGCTCTATAAGAGCAGACTGTAGACTAGTCTATAGAGCAGAGTATGGACTAGTCTATAGAGCAGAGTGTGGACTAGTCTATAGACCAAACGATAGACATCCTTGTTATACTCTACATCATGTGAACTAACAGCAAGATTTGGCTAATTGAATGTAACAGCAAAAATATGGACGAGTCTATAGATTCGATTATAGACTAGTCTATAGATCCGAATACAGACTAGTGTATAGAACCGACTGCAGACTAGTGTATAGAACCAACTACAGACTAGTCTATAGAACCGACTACAGACTATAGACAAGTCTGTAGATCAGACTATAGGCAAGTTTATAGATCAGACTATTGACCAGTCTATAGATCAGACTATAGGCCAGTCTGTAGATCAGACTATAGGCAAGTTTATAGATCAGACTATTGACCAGTCTATAGATCGGATTATATACTAGTCTATATGGCTGACTATAGACTAGTCTATAGATCAGACTATTCATCAGATTATAGATCAGACTATAGATCAAACTATAGACTAGTCTATAGATCAAACTATAGACTAGTCTATAGATCAAACTATAGACTAGTCTATAGATCAAACTATAGACTAGTCTATAGATCAAACTATATACTAGTCGATAGAGCAGAGTATGGACTAGTCTATAGAGTAGAGTATGGACTAGTCTATAGGCCAAACGATAGACTATAGACTAGTCCATAGAACAGACTATAGACTTTTCTGTAGATCACACTAGTCAACACATCAGAATATGAACTAGTCTTGACTAGTCTATACATCAGACTATAGACTTGTCTATTGATCAGATTATAGACTAGTCTACAGATTAGACTATAGACTTGTCTATAGATCAGACTATAGACTGGTCTATAAATCAGATTATAGGCTATAGACTAGTCTATAGATCAGACTATAGGGTAGTCAATAGATCAGACTATAGTCTAGTCTATAGATCAGATTATAGACTAGTCTATAAATCGGACTATAGATTAAACTATAGACTAGTCCATAGATCAGACTATAGACTTTTTTATAGATCAGACTAGTCAATATATCAGACTATGGACTAGTCTCGACTAGTGTATAGATCAGACTATAGACTTGTCTATAGATTAGACTATATACTTGTCTATAGATCAAACTATCAAGACTATCAATAGATTAGACTATAGATCAAACTATAGACTAGTCTATATATCAGACTATAGAGTAATCTATAGATCAGACTATAGACTATTTTAACATTCACCTTAGATCAGACTATAGACCAGTCTGTAGATCAGACTTTAGGCCAGTCTTTAGATCAGTCTATTGATCAGTCTATAGATCAGACTATAGACCAGTCTATAGATCGGACTATAGACTAGTGTATATGGCTGAAGATAGACTAGTCTATAGATCAGACTATAGATCAGATTATAGATCAGACTACAGATCAAACTATAGACTAGTTTATATATCAGTCTATAGATCAGACTATAGACTAGTGTATATGGCTGACGATAGACTAGTCTATAGATCAGACTATAGATCAGACTATAGATCAGATTATAGATCAGACTACAGATCAAAATATAGACTAGTTTATATATCAGTCTATAGATCAGACTATAGACTAGTATATATAAAATAGCCTATAGCCTATAGATCAGACTATAGACTAGTTGATTGATCAAACTATAGACTAGTCTATAGATCAATCTGTAGACCAGCCTATATACAAGTCTTTGGACCAGTCACTATGTAGTTTACATAACATTCACCTTAACCAAATAAATCACTCTCACCTGTTATTATTGTTGTATGTATTTCGTATTAATATGGAAGAATATAAATTGCACTTCATCATGAATTTATTTATTTTTTTTTTTGAACGTTACAGCTGTGTGGTTGCTTGGTTGCACGACCACTATTCATTCATTTATTCCGTTTCAACAACAACACAGCCAACACACAATATCCGTTGTCCTTTATATCTAGCTAGTGTTATTGTTGATTTTTTTTGTTCTCATTTTATTTACTGTTTTCATTGTTAAGGATAATTTTTAAAGTTTATAAAAAACATACAATTTTGTTAAAAGTTTTTTTTTGTTTTTTAAGAGGGACCAGTAGATAAATTGTTGTTATTGTTGTTGTTGCTGTTGTGACTAACGCACTTACCTTTTGCGTGTGCGAATTTTTATTTATAAATTATTATTCTCGTTTTTATTTTAAATTAACAATATACGGTTAGCATTTGTATGCTTCCGTTTCCGTTTTGAGAAAAAAAATCCACACCGGCAAGGCTTATTTATGTGTATGTGTGAGTATATGTCCTGCACAATACAATACAGTTTTATGCTAGCACTACTATGGTATAGCTCTATATGTGTACGTGCATCTTGTTGGCATTCATGTTCCTGACCGTGTTCACACAATTGTGCAAATTAAGCAAAATTTAATAACGTCCAACGAAAGTGGAAATATAAAATAAAAAATTCACCCAAAAAAAAAAAAAAAATGGAGAAGAATAAATGTCCTGTAAGATGTGTGCACAACTTGTTAAGGTTTTACATGAAGTTTTTAGTGGGTGGTTTGTCCTGGTCATCTTGTGGTAAATCTTTAATGTTTTTTTTTTTACTTTTTTACTTTATTTTTTTAATTTAAAACTTTAAAATTTCTTAAACTGTATTGACTTTTTTCTAAAGAAAACTCTCTTGAGAAGAAATGCTTTTGACAGAATACATATTTCTAAAGAAACTTTAGAAGTTTTCACTGGAAAAAATTTCTTTAGAAATGATTTTTGTAGAACAGATTTCTTTATAACAGTTTTCTTTTGAACAGTTTTTTTAGAACAGTTTCTCTAGAAAAGTTTTCTTTAGAACAGTTTTCATTAGAAAAGTTTTCTTTGGAAGAGTTTTCTTTAGAACAGTTTTCTCTAGAAAAGTTTTCTTTAGAACAGTTTTTTTTAGAACAGTTTTCTTTAGAAAAGTTTCCTTTAGAACAGTTTTCTTTAGAACAGTTTTCTTTAGAACAGTTTTCTTTAGAACAGTTCTCTTAAGAACAGTTTTCTTTAGAAAAGTTTTCTTTAGAAAAGTTTTCTTTAGAATAGTTTTCTTTACAACAGTTTTCTTTAGAACAGTTTTCTTTAGAACAGTTTTCTTTAGAACAGTTTTCTTTAGAAACGTTTTCTTTAGAACAGTTTTCTTTAGAACAGTTTTCTTTAGAACAGTTTTCTTTAGAACAGTTTTCTTTAGAACAGTTTTCTTTAGAACAGTTTTCTTTAGAACAGTTTTCTTTAGAAAAGTTTTCTTTAGAACAGTTTTCTTTAGAAAAGATTTCTTTAGAACAGTTTTCTTTAGAAAATGTTTCTTTAGAAAAGTTTTCTTTGGAAAAGATTTCTTTAGAACAGTTTCCTTTAGAAAAGTTTTTTTAGAACAGTTTTCTTTAGAACAGTTTTCTATGGAACAGTTTTCTTTAGAATAGTTTTCTTTAGAACAGTTTTCTTTAGAACAGTTTTCTTTAGAAAAGTTTTCTTTAAAAAAGTTTTCTTTAGAAAAGGTTTCTTTAGAAAAGATTTCTTTAGACAAGTTTCCTTTAGAAAAGTTTTCTTTAGACAAGTTTTCTTTGGAACAGTTTTCTATGGAACAATTATCTTTAGAACAGTTTTCTTTAGAACAGTTTTCTTTAGAAAAGTTTTCTTTAGAAAATTTTTCTTTAGAACAGTTTTCTTTAGAATAGTTTACTTCAGAACAGTTTTCTTTCAGAACAGTTTTCTTTAGAACAGTTTTCTTTCGAACAGTTTTCTTTCGAACAGTTTTCTTTAGAACAGTTTTCTTTAGAACAGTTTTCTTTACAAATGTTTTTTTTAAAAAAGTTTTCTTTACAAAAGTTTTCTTTAGAACAGTTTTCTTTAGAATAGTTTTCTTTAGAACAGTTTTCTTTAGAAAAGTTTTCTTTAGAACAGTTTCGTTAGAACAGTTTACTTTAGAACAGTTTTTAGGACAGTTTTCTGTAGAACAGTTTTCTTTCATTTTAATTTTTCATAAAAATTAAATTTTTCACAAAAATATTCAATTAAAATTGTAAATAAATTTATGACTTACCCATTTTATTACTGCTTTTTCTCCTGAGAATTTAATATTTTGCTGCAGTTATTGTAATTTTTTAAAATTATTTTTATTTAAAATCAATTTTATTATTATTTTAACTCCATATTTTCATCTCTTATTAGTGATATATTATTAATTTTCTTTAAATTTCTAATGATTTTTCTTTCAATATTTAATTTAAAAACAATTTCCCCTTTTAAAATCACACATGCAATAACAAAAACAAAAAAAAAAAAAAAAACAGAGAAAAATTTCTTCTCCTTTTTTCACCACAATCACTCCTTCTCTTCAACTTTGCATTTATTTATACTAAAAACAACAACAACACTTTACTTAGCCATTTTTTTTATTTCCTTGACTTTGCAATTTTTTTCCTTTAACTTTCTTGGCAATTTTCACTAATTTCTTTTATATTTTTTAACAAGATTTTTATATAAATTTATTCAATAACATTTATATTTTATCTTTATGTAAAAATATTTTTAATTTCTTCACTTTTAACCCGATTTATTAACGTTTGAACAGGACAACTAATGAAATAACCGGCAAACTGTAGCAAATAAAAAGAATGACTGGCAAATAAACTGTCAAATTGATGAATGACTTATCATTGTTGTTGTTATTAATGTTTTGGTAATTTGCTTATTATGAGTGTGAATGTTTGTGCATGTTTTTTTTGATGAATGGGGAGAGATGGAAGAAAGAGTTTTTTTTTAAAGAGATTTAACAAAAACAAATAACATAAGCCTAAAAAAAACAATAATAAACACTTGATAGTTACACCAAGTGTTTTGTGATATTTTCATAACAAATCGTTCATTTATTAAAAAATTAGTGTAAGAATTAAACAATTTAATATTATTATTGCATAAATATGTTAATAAACATTGTTTTAATAGTTTTATATAAAAATTTGAAAGGAATATAACAAATAAAATAGAGAAATTTGTAAGGGAAGTTGGTGGAAAAAAAATTTGGCATAACTTTCTAAGTAGCAGACGGCCGAAGTTCCACAAGTGTCTTCTAAAGAAAGTTTTCTTTATAAAAAGTATTCTAAAGACAGTTTTCTTTAGAAAAGAGTCTTGTAAAGATATTGGAAAAGTGCCTTCTAAAGACAGTTTTCTTTAGAAAAGTGTCTTGTAAGGACAGTTTTCTTTAGAAAAGCGTCTTCTAAAGACAGTTTTCTTTAAAAAAGTATCTTGTAAAGAGAGTTTGCTTTAGAAAAGTGTCTTCTATAGACAATTTTCTTTAGAAAAGTGTCTTGTAAAAACAGTCTTCTTTGGAAAAGTGTATTGTAAAGACAGTTTTCTTGAAAAATTGTCTTGTAAAGTCTTAAGAAAAAAGTCTTCTTAAGACAGTTTTCTTTAGAAAAGTCTTCTAAAGACAGTTTTCTTTAGAAAAGTGTCTTCTCAAGACAGTTTTCTTTAAAAAAGTGTCTTCTCAAGACAGTTTTCTTAGAAAAGACAGTTTTCTTTAGAAAAGTGTCTTCTAAATAAAATTTTCTTGAGATAAGGGTCTTGTAAAGACTGTTTTCTTTGAAAAAGTGTTTTCTAAAGACAGTTTTCATTAGAAAAGTGTCCTCTAAAGACAGTTTTCTTTAGAAGAATATCTTGTAAAGACAACTTTCTTTAGAAAAGAGTTGTGTAAAGATAATTTTCTTTGGAAAAGTGTTTTGTAAAGACTGTTTTCTTGAAAAATAGTCTTGTAACGTCTTAAGAAAAGCGTCTTCTAAAGAATGTTTTCTTTAGAAAAGTATCTTGTGAAGACAGGCTTCTTTAGAAAGTGTGTTGTAAAGTGTCTGAAAAATTTAGTTTTCTTTACAAAAGTGTCTAAGAGTTTTAACTTTTGTAAAGAAAACTGTCTTTACAATACACTCTTCTAAAGAAAACTGTCTTTAGAGGACACTTTTCTAAAGACAACTGTCTTTAGAAAACACTTTTTCAAAGAAAACAGTCTTTACGCCAACCGGGCGGCAGCTATTTAAAAAGTTTGGACAAATTTTTTTCTACCAACTTCTCTTGCAATTTTCACTAATTAATCCATTATATTTCTTTGAAATTTTTATATAAAATTATTAAAACAATATTTATTAACACATTTATGCAAAAATATTTTTAATTTGTTTAATTTTAACACTATTTTTTATTAATATTTACAAATTGTTATGAAAAAAGACACAAAACACTTGAATAATTTTGATGTAAATAACAAGTGTTGTTGGTGTTTTTGTTATGCTTATGTTATTGTTTTTGTTAAATCTCTCAATAAAACTTTTTCTCCCATCTCTCCTCATTCATCAGAAAAACATGCACAAACATATTCACTCTCATCATCATCATCACCATAATAAGCAAATTAGTAAAACATTAATAACAACAACAACAATACGTAGTAATTCATCCATTTGACAGTTTATAGTCAGTCATTCTTTTTATTTGTTACAATTTGCCGGTTATTTCATTAATTGTCCTAATTAAACATTAATAAATTGGATTAAAAGTGAAGAAATTAAAAATATTTTTGCATAAACATAAAATTTAAATGTTATTGAATAAATTTATGTAAAAATCTTGTTAAAAAATATAAAGGAAATTTGTGAAAATTGGCAAAGAAGTTGAAGGAAAAAAATTTCAAAGCCAAAGAAATAAAAAAATGGTTTAGCAAAGTGTTGTTGTTGTTTTTAGTATAAGTATAGAAAAAGTGTAGTGTTTGTGGAGTAAAGAGAAAGGGAATTTATACTCTTGTTTGTTGTTGTTATTGCAAGTGTGATTTTAAAAGGGAAAATTGTATTAAAATTAAATATTAAAAGAAAATTATTAAAAAGTTTGAGAAAATTAATTAAATAAATTAAAAATTATATTAAAAATAATTTTAAATACAAAATAATTTAAAAAAATTCAAATTAATTTTAAAAGAAACAAATTTTTAAATGTCCAGTAAAAAAAGGAGTAATAAAATGGGTAAGTCTTTTTAAGTATTTTTTAATAAAAATTGGGAAAAAGTTAGATGCCTGAGAAAAATAATATTTTTAATTAACAATAAAATATTTATAAAAAAAATTCGAAAAACTTTTCTAAAGAAAACTCTTCCTACTAGATACTTTTTCTCTAAAGAAAACTGTCGTTACAAGACCCTTTTCTAAAGAAAACTGTCTTTACAAGACTCTTTTCTAAAGAAAACTGTCTTTATAAGACACTTTTCTAAAGAAAATTGTCTTTACAAGACACTTTTCTAAAGAAAACTGCCTTTACTAGACACTTTTCTAAAGAAAACTGTCTTTACAAGGCACTTTTCTAAAGAAAACTGTCTTTACTAGACACTTTTCTAAAGAAAACTGTCTTTACTAGACACTTTTCTAAAGAAAATTGTTTTTATTAGACACTTTTCTAATGAAAACTGTCTTTACAAGGCTCTTTTCTCATGAAAACTTTCCAGACTAGTCATTTTTCTAAAGAAAACTGTCTTTACTGGACCCTTTTCTATAAAAAAACTGTCTTTACAAGACACTTTTCTAAAGAAAACTGTTTTTACAAGACACTTTTCTAAAGAAAACTGTCCTTACTAGACACTTTCTAAAAAAACTCGGACAGTTTTCTTTAGAAAAGTGTCTCTACAAGGCACTTTTCTAAAGAAAACTGTCTTTACTAGACAATTTTCTAAAGAAGAGTGTCTTTACAAGACACTTTTCTAAAGAAAACTGTCTTTACTGGACACTTCTAAAGAAAACTGTCTTTACAAGACTCTTTTCTAAAGAAAACTCTCCAAACTAGTCATTTTTCTAAAGAAAGTTGTCTTGACTAGACACTTTTCTAAAGAAAACTGTCTTTACAAGACACTTTTCTAAAGAAAACTGTCTTTACAAGACACTTTTCTAAAGAAAACTGTCTTTATCGGACCCTCTTCTATAAAAAAAACTGTCTTTACAAGACACTTTTCTAAAGAAAACTGTCTTTACTCAACACTTTTCTAAATAAAACGGTCTTTTCTAGACACTTTTCTAAAGAAAAATGTCTTCACAAGACTCTTTTCTAAAGAAATCTGTCTTTACAAGACTTTTTTTTAAAGAAAACTCTCCAGACTAGTCATTTTTTCTAAAGAAAACTGTCTTTACAAGACCCTTATCTAAATGAAACTGTCATAACAGTCTTGTGACACAACTCCGGCCGGGAGGCAGCTACTTAAAAAGTTTGGACAAATTTTTTTCATCAACTTCCCTTAGAATTTTCACTAATTAATCCGTTATATTCCTTTGACATTTTTATAAAAAATTATTAAAACAATATTTATTAACATATTTATGCAAAAATATTATCAATTGGTTTAATTAATACTATTTTTTTTTTATTACTATTTACAAGTTGTTATGAAAAAAGACACAAAACACTTGAATAATTTTGATGTTAATAACAAGTGTTTGTTGTTGTTTTTGTTAAATCTCTCAATAAAACTCGTTCTCCCATCTCTACCCATTCAACAGAAAAACATGCACAAACATATTCATATTCAATCATCATCATCGTAATAAGCAAATTAGTAAAACATTAACAACAATAATGATGATGATGTAAATAACAAGTGTTTGTTGTTGCTGTTGTTAAGCTCATGTTATTTGTTTTTGTTAAATCTCTTTAATAAACTCTTTCTCCCATCTCTCCTCATTCAATAGAAAATGATGCACAAACATAACATCATAATAAGCAAATTACCAAAACATTAATAACAACAACAACGATAAGTCATTCATCCATTTGACAGTTTATTTGCCAGTCATTCTTTTTATTTGCTACAGTTTGCCGGTTATTTCATTAGTTGTCCTGTTCAAACGTTAATAAATCGTGTAAAAAGTGAAGAAATTAAAAATATTTTTGCATAAACATAAAATTTAAATGTTATTGAATAAATTTATGTAAAAATCTGGTTAAAAACTATAATAGAAATTAGTGAAAATTGCCATAGAAGTTAAAGAAATTCCCAAGCCAAAGAAATAAAAAATATGGTTTAGCAAAGTGTTGTTGTTGTTAGTATAAGTAAATAAAAAGTAATAAAAAAGAGTAATTGTGGTGTAAAGAAAAGGGGAAAATTAAAGAGTGTAGTAGTGATGTTTTATTGTTTTTGTTATTGCAAGTGTGAATTAATAAGGGGAAATTTTGCACCTGTTTAATATAAAAGAAAATCATTTAGATATTAGAAGAATATAATAAAAAGAGTAAAATTGTTAATAAAATAATTTTAAAATATTAATAAAATTAGTTTAAAATTAAGAACAATAAATATTTAAGAAAACTAAAAAATATTAAACTCCTAGGAGAAAACGCAGTTTTAAAATGAGTAAGTCAAAAATAAATGTTTTTAAAATTTATTTTTTTGTGAAAATTAATGAAAAATTAAATATTTAATAAAAATATGCATAATTTTTAATAATAAAACTTTTAGAAACTTTTTCCAGTTCTAGTTCAGTTCAGTTCTAGTTCAGTTCTAGTTCAGTTCTAGTTCAGTTCTAGTTCAGTTCTAGTTCAGTTCTAGTTCAGTTCTAGTTCAGTTCTAGTTCAGTTCTAGTTCAGTTCTAGTTCAGTTCTAGTTCAGTTCTAGTTCAGTTCTAGTTCAGTTCTAGTTCAGTTCTAATTCAGTTCTAGTTCAGTTCTAGTTCAGTTCTAGTTCAGTTCTAGTTCAGTTCTAGTTCAGTTCTAGTTAGTTCTAGTTCAGTTCTAGTTCAGTTCTAGTTCAGTTCTAGTTCAGTTCTAGTTCAGTTCTAGTTCAGTTCTAGTCAGTTCTAGTTCAGTTCTAGTTCAGTTCTAGTTCAGTTCTAGTTCAGTTCTAGTTCAGTTCTAGTTCAGTTCTAGTTCAGTTCTAGTTCAGTTCTGTTCTAGTTCAGTTCTAGTTCAGTTCTAGTTCAGTTCTAGTTCAGTTCTAGTTCAGTTCTAGTTCAGTTCTAGTTCAGTTTTAGTTCAGTTCTAGTTCAGTTCTAGTTCAGTTCTAGTTCAGTTCTAGTTCAGTTCTAGTTCAGTTCTAGTTAAGTTCTAGTTCAGTTCTAGTTCAGTTTTAGTTCAGTTCTAGTTCAATTCTAGTTCAGTTCTAGTTCAGTTTGAGGTCAGTTTGAGTTTAGCTTGAGTTCAATTTGAGTTCAGTTCTAGTTTAGTTCTAGTTTAGTTTAGTTCAGTTCTAGTTCAATTCTAGTTTAGTTTAGTTCAGTTCTAGTTCAGGTTTAGATCAGTTCTAGTTCCGAGATACTTTATTTATTTATTTTTCTTTAAATTATTTAAAGTCTTATCGAAATTATCTTTAATTTCTTGTTTGTTTTGTAATTTAAATAAAAAATATGACATTTAAAATGTTTTCGCTCTCTAGATTTATTTTCTTGCCTGCCTGAATACTAATTTATGCCGCTTAAGCATTTTATGCAACAGCATCAACATCAACTTTAACTAAGAATTATACATTTCTAGAGTTTTTTTGCAATGCCCTACAGCACGGTAACCTAACTTAATCGTACTGTAGGTCGTTGTTACAATAACTTTTTATAAAATAGTACTAAAAAAATACTTTTGAAGGGTAACAATTTAGTAGCAAAAAGTAAATACAGGGGTTTGTGGGGGCATTAAATTATCTAATACTAAATCTACTTCATAAGTTTATGAATTTTTTTTACCTTTACTAGGCGTTTACTAGGGCGTTTTAAGTACCTTTATTACCTTTCAAAAAGTACAATTACTACCACTGTCTTGCTTTTTTCCAATTTCAAGTTCTATTTTGCCATTTCCTTACACTGCAATACCTTCAGGTTCCTTCTTTATTTTTTCAAAAACTACATGAACTTGTGTCAGTAGCAGAGAATCATATGCAAGAAAAATTGTAGATTTTAAATCACGTCATACGTATACGTATTTCAAAATTGTATGGATAGCAGGCTGCAAGAAAATAAAGAAAAATATTAAACTTAAATTAAATTAAGTATATTATGCAAAAATTATTTAAATGCTAAAATAGAAAACAGGAAAAGTGAATTAATTTAAAAGATTTTCAGAAAAAATAATTAAAAAAGTGTTATGAGTTAAACGATATTAATATTAAACGTGAGCTTTTTGCTTTTGAAAAGAACAAAAGTTTTTCAATTAGAAGTTATAAGAGTTTGGAAAGAAAATTAATAAAGATGTAATAAATTTATGGAAAGTAGTAGCGGATGTAACTTTTTTTTTGGAGGAGTATCAGTATCACAAAGGGATCAGTGATGGTCAGATTCTAAAGTTGGCCGATTGGGAAACGTCTTGGAATTTAGTTTGGGTTTTGATGTCATTGGAAGTAAAAAGAAAATGTTCCATCGATGCCATTATATATGAATGTTGTCGCCTCATTGTTAAGGAATAAACTGTAAGTACTGTTGTCGGCAAAATGTTTGTGACCCACACCAGCCGGAAGCTATACAAAAGCCAGAGACCGACTACTCATGCTGAGTATACGTTTTCCGAACAAGGAAGCTAAAGAGACATCATAGCCTTGTGTGGAACTAATAAAGAGCATTGCTGTGCTTCACTAATGGATGTCCTTGGATGAATGGTAGGGATAACGAAAAGGTTAAAGGATAAAGGTTATTGTACAGTAACTAAAATACAATAATGAAGGGCCATGAAAAGTTTGGCTCTCAATAGAAGATCAGTTTTACAGATGGCAGCATCTTTTACAATGATAAGGGCTCTCTTACGGTGAGATGGAATACGAGAACATCAGAAAATTTGATGATTATAGGAAGTCCTTGGTCGTGGCACCACAGATCGCAAATCTTACAGGATTCTTACACATGTGATATCAAAGGGACCATTAAGGATATGTCTTGCAAGAATCACCCAGATGGCACCGTCTTCTACATGACCCTGCGGACCAAGTAGCTTTGCACCGATTGAAAATTACAGTTCTTTCCAATCATATGTTCACCTTAGTTTGCGACACCCAAAAGTCGCAATCAACATTGGCCTAAAGCCGACTTTCGATTACTCTTGCCATGAACACTGTCTGCTCTAAACATTTTCTTGAAGAGACTTCGAATACTCAAGAGGAACCATTGTTTGATTTTGGTTCAATTGGAACTATTCATTGATTTCGGTTCAATAGTCGGACACTGATCACTTGAAAAACGAGGCTAAATAGATGGCTCAGCTTGAAATGCATGTATTGAATAGTGATAAACCTTGTCGTCGATATTACATTGCTCGATAATCGAAGCTAACGATACATTACAATCTCAAAAGACATTTAACTTTTGTCTGAGACCCTCATCAGCCTAAGGGATCTTCATTTCGATTCGGAAACCAGATGTCGATTAATCATGCTATGAATATTGTCACCGACAGTAATAAGGAAACCAAAGAGACATCGCAGCATCAAAATGCGAAAGAAGGTTTGAAGTTTAACATATATCTTTAACCTTTAAAGTTAGGATTAATATCACAGGTGATTAAGAAAGGAACTTCATCAGCCTGTTAGCTGCTGATTCTAAAAGCAACCGATCTGTCATACAATGAACACTGTCTACGACATTGCAGTATCAGGCCACCAAACTATTTCGTATGCGATCGAACCAATCAGAATTCTTTAATCTCGGTTCGGAAACAACACCACGAATACTGTGAAAATATTGATTAGAGACCGGTGGTTCGAAATCTATCAATAAGCTCAGAATTCGATATATTAACTTTGCGCAATCACAGCCTCATTTTTCGCTTGTATTTCCCGAAATAACGGAAACGAACTCCATTTTGCTATTGGTAGCATTACCATAACTCGGAATACATTATTACTAATGTGCACACGAAGGACACACATCACTGATTGTTAAGATCAGATCCATACGCTTCAATTTAACCTCTAGAAGATAAAGTTTGTTCTGGAAACTAAACTAACAAAGAAGTGGTATCATGATGCATTCTTTGGCGATCAATACTGATTCCAATTGAAAACAAGAGAATTGATACTTTGTGAACATTTGAAGCCAGAACTTTAATGAACTGTTTGGAATTGTGTTTCGTCACATTTGAATAGTTTAAGAGTTGTTTTCATACGTCACCGATGAATGTACATAGTTCATTTAAATCACTTAAGTAAAGCTAATTTTAGCCATTAAATGTTCAAACTAAAACGTATTACCCTTGATTTAGTTAATATTAAATTCTCCACAATTAACATTTACAAAAATCACACTATTTTTAACTTTTCCCAGGCCAACCAGAAAACAAGGATAATTAAATTCATTAAGCCCATAAAACCTATTCTCTTCCCTCACTTCTACTCACTGACAGTTTTTGCATTATTAAGTAAATAACTAATTAAAAAGCATGATGTGATAACAATATTCCTTCTCACAATAACTATAAAAACCTTTAACTAGTTAACTACTGAGTTGAGTAGCATTTAAAAACTATAGCTGAAAACATGAATATTATTTCATTCTTACTCTATTGTTTTACAACTCGTCTATACTTTACTAATGCTTTGAATACAACGCAAAGACTCGATATAATACTGCCAGTTCATCTCGGAAATTATGATTTGGAATTTGTTTTCAACTTTACCCGTTACCTACATCGTATACATCGTTTTCATAGTTTTATAGCGTTTAGTGAAAAGCGTGAATACAATAGAGCGGAACATGTTATAGTAAGGCCTCTGGAACAGGCCCTAATGGAAGAGTTTCAAGTGCCAGTAGTGGTATGGGGCAGACAGACTACGGCTAAGTTACGTTATCGTATAGGTGTTAACAATTTGATATTCGTTTATATATCAAAAGTTAATGATCCTATACTCTCTGTCGTGAGCAGTACTCTGGAAGGTATACACTATATGCCCATGGTTTTCATATTTAAAAGGAAACATAATCGTCCGCCAACATTAGGGGAAATACGAGCATTTTTTGAATGGTGTTGGCAGGAGAATATATTAAATGTGGCCTTAACTTATCAAATTATGCAGAGAAAATGGAGTTATATAGATAATGCCATGAGGTTGGAAATCAAAAATGAGGTTTTCAATTACACACCCTTTCCGAAGCTAACAATTTTTAATGCTACCGAACAGGCCTATAAACATGAGGGTTCATTTATTAATGGCGATTTGCTGGATGTGCAGGGTTATAGTTTTTCAACACCCATGTTTATGGATACACCAACGGTGTTTCTGGTGAGTAGAAAGGAAAAGTTTAAAACCAATATAATTTAAAAAAATATTTTACCTCCCTAAGACCCATTATGAAAAGCATGGTAATAAACGGGTACTGTTGTTCGTAACCGGTACCGCAGGACGCACCTACCACGAATATATACATTATATTAATGGTACTATCAAAGTAAAGCCTACCCACAGTCTCAGTTATTATCATTTTCAAAAGAAAACTCTTACTTATGCTGCGAAAAAACTCATAGATATTGGTATACATCCCTATTCTTCGCTCCTGCCCTATGCCAATCTTACGGAGGGCAGTTATCCTGTGGGTTTAACCAATGCCTGTGTTATAGTGCCAGTAATACCAGAAATTGCTCATGGCCAGTATATACTCAGAGTAATGCCCGCCTTTATTTGGTTGGTATGGATAGGAGAACTGTTGGCACTTTTTATCATCCAGTGCGTGCATTTGGGACGGATAGATATCGGCAGTGGCATTATTTATTCCTTTCGTACGCTCATGTCTCAACCATTAAATATACAAGAGTTTGAAAAACGCCGGGGTTTATTAAGATCTCTGCACCTATTTGTTATACTACTAAGTGTTCTAGTTAATTCGGGGTTTAGTGCTTCTCTCACCTCTATACTAAGCACCACCCTGGTGGGTAAACAAATCAGCAGTGTAGAAGATCTCTTAGAATCAGGTTTACAAATAATGACTACTATCTACGAAAAGGAGGTATATTTTGATCAAAATCTTCTGCCTCCGGCTCTAAAACCCATTTTACATGTAGTCAATGAATCCGAGCTGCAAGAACACAAAGACAACCTTAACACCTCCTATGCCTATGTGGTCAATAGTGAAGAATGGGGTAAATATGATTTTCAACAGCAATTAATGTGGCGGCCACGCTTTCGTATTGCCCATACCAAACATCTTTGCACAGTGCAGCAGTATTTGCGTTTTCCTCTACAATGGGATTCTCCCTTTATACAGAGTCTAGAAATGTTTATTATATATACCACCGATTCTGGTCTAAGACAAGCCTGGTCTCATTGGAGCATCTATCAGGCTACACGCATGAAATTGATTAAAATTTGGAAACCTGAAGAGGAAAAGGATGAAAAACCTTTTAGTATCAGTCATTTTATAACGATTATTTTTATTTATGCTGCTTTCATGCTGGCGGCCATTTTATGTTTTATGGTTGAAGTGTTGTGGTTTAATCGGAAGATGATTTTCAAGAAAATGGAATGGAATAATAAATGAAATATTAAAGATTTAACTAAAACGCAAGTCATGTTTAAAAACACTTTAAGTAAGTGCATTAAAGAACTAAGGATACTTTTGGGAAATAAGACAAGGGAAGGATAACTAAACTTTGAAAGTGTTAATCTTAAGAATTATGTAAGAACTTGAAAAAAGCTTAAGATTCATTAGAATAAACTTTTAAAACGTTTAAAATATAATAACTTGCTGTGTTTTTATTAAGCTCCAGTCTATAGACCAGATTAAGCTTCAGTCTATAGACTAAACTCTAGTCAATGGACTAGATGATGGTCTAGTCTATAGACTAGATTAATCTTACATTTAATGACAAGATCAAGCTCATGTCTATTGACAATTTAAAGTTCTAGTCTATTGAAAAGATCAAGCTCAAATCTATTGACAAGATTATGCTGCAGAATATAGACAAGATCAAGCTCTAGTATATAGATAAGATGAAGCTTTAGTCTATAGACAAGATCAAGCTCTAGTCCATAGTCAAGATCAAGCTCTAGTCTATAGACAAGATCAAGCTCTAGTCTATAGACAAGATCAAGCTCTAGTCTATAGACAAGATCAAGATCTAGTCTATAGCCAAGATCAAGCTCTAGTCTATAGACAAGATCAAGCTCTAGTCTATAGAGAAAACCATGCTTTAGTCTATAGACAAGATCAAACTCTAGCCTTTAGACAAGATAAAAATCTAGTCTATTGACAAGATCATGCTCTAGTCTATAGACAAGATCAAGTTCTACTCTATAGACAAGATCAAGCTCTATTTTATTGACAAGCTCAAACTCCTATCTAACTATAGTCAAGATCAATCTCTAGTGTATAGATTAGATCAAGCTCTAGTCTATAGGCAAGATCAAGTTCTAGGCTATAGACAAGATCAAGTTCTAGTCTATAGACAAGATCAAGTTCTAGTCTACAGACAAGATCAAGTTCTAGTCTATAGACAAGATCAAGCTCTAGTCTATAGACAAGATCAAGTACTAGTCTATAGACATGATCAAGCTATAGTCTATAGACTAGATCATGCTCTAGTCAATAGACAAGATCAATCTCTAGTCTTTGGACAAGTTAAACTCCAGTCTATAGACAAGATTAAGTTCTAGTTCTGTAGACTAGATTAAGCTCTATTCTATAGACTATATTAAGCTCTAATCACTTATATTAACCTGATCTCCTGCGTTTACATTTTGCTATAAATTCTTTAAACCCTTGAAATTTTAGTACTTTAATTGCTGTTAATGTTCCCCATTTTAACCTTCATTACTTATTCACAGCTTTTGCTCTTCTAACTTTAAAATTTTATTGTTATTTGCAAAAAAGCAAAGTTTTTTTTTTTTAATTTTCATACGAAACTGATTTTTTTATTCTATTATTTGTATATCTTTTTCTATGTATGTATTTTTATTTCATTGGTTGCAATAACTGAAATTTAATTTATCATTTTCTACGGGAAATTCAATGTTTATTTTATACTTTAGAGATTTTGCCTCATGAATGTTAAGATTTCTTCTATTCTATGTCCTGTATACAAAAATAGTTAGATATTTGTTGTGAAAAGAAAAAAAAAATAGAAACTACCAAATAATATACCGAAATGTATATGTTTATTTAATGGAGAAGTTACAGTGAGCGGGCAAAAGTAATGGAACACTAGGGACAAATTAATAATATAGTTGGTAGACTAGAGATTAAAGTAGTCTAATAGTAAAGTTAAAACTAGTGATTAATCCTGTCTATAGACTAAAGATTGATCTTGTCTATGGAGTAGAGATTGATCTTGATTATAGACTTGAAATTGATGTTGACTATAAACTAGAGATTGATCTTGTCTATATTTTAAAGATTGATCTTGTGTATAGACTAGAGATTGATCTTGTCTATAGACTAGAGATTTATCTTGTCTATAGACTAGAGATTGATCTTGTTTATAGTGTAGTTAGTTAGTTAGTTAGTTAGTTAGTTAGTTAGTTAGTTAGTTAGTTAGTTAGTTATTAGTTAGTCAGTCAGTTAGTTAGTAGTTAGTTAGGTAGTAGTTAGTTAGTTAGTTAGTTAGTTAGTTAGTAGTTAGTCAGTTAGTTAGTAGTTAGGTAGTTAGTTAGTAGTTAGTAGTTAGTAGTAGTTAGTTAGTTAGTTAGTTAGTTAGTTAGTTAGTTAGTTAGTTGTTAGTTAGTTAGTTAGTTAGTTAGTTAGTTAGTTAGTTAGTTAGTAGTTAGTTAGTTAGTTAGTTAGTAGTTAGTTAGTAGTTAGTTAGTTAGTTAGTTAGTTAGTTAGTTAGTTAGTTAGTTAGTTAGTAGTTAGTTAGTTAGTTAGTTAGTTAGTTAGTTAGTTAGTTAGTTAGTTAGTTAGTTAGTAGTTAGTTAGTTAGTTAGTTAGTTAGTTAGTAGTTAGTTAGTTAGTAGTTAGTTAGTTAGTAGTTAGTTAGTTAGTTTTAGTTAGTTAGTTAGTTAGTTAGTAGTTTAGTTAGTTAGTTAGTGAGTTAGTTAGTTAGTTAGTTAGTTAGTTAGCTTAGTTAGTTAGTTAGTTAGTTAGGTAAGTTAGTTAGTTAGTTAGTTAGTTAGTTAGTTAGTTAGTTAGTTAGTTAGTTTAGTTAGTTAGTCGTAGTTAGTTAGTTTAGTTAGTTAGTTAGTTAGTTAGTTAGTTAGTTAGTTCGTTAGTTATGTAGTTAGTTAGTTAGTTAAGTTAGTTAGTTTAGTAGTTTAGTTAGTTAGTTAGTTAGTTAGTTTAGTTAGTTAGGTAGGTTAGTTAGTTAGTTAGTTAGTTAGTTAGTTAGTTAGTTAGTATTTAGTTAGTTAGTTAGTTAGTTAGTAGTTAGTTAGTTAGTTAGTTAGTTAGTTAGTTAGTTAGTTAGTTAGTTAGTTAGTTAGTTAGTTTTAGTTAGTTAGTTAGTTAGTTAGTTAGTAGTTAGTTAGTTAGTTAGTTAGTTAGTAGTTAGTTAGTTAGTTAGTTAGTTAGGTAGTTAGTTAGTAGTTAGTTAGTTAGTTAGTTAGTTAGTTAGTTAGTTAGTAGTTAGTTAGTTAGTTAGTTAGTTAGTTAGTTAGTAGTTAGTTAGTTAGTTAGTTAGTTAGTGTTAGTTAGTTAGTAGTTAGTTAGTTAGTAGTTAGTTAGTTAGTTAGTTAGTTAGTTAGTTAGTTAGTTAGTTTAGTTAGTAGTTAGTTAGTTAGTTAGTTAGTTAGTAGTAGTAGTAGTTAGTAGTTAGTAGTTAGTTAGTTAGTTAGTTAGTTAGTAGTTAGTTAGTAGTAGTTAGTTAGTAGTAGTAGTTAGTAGTTAGTTAGTTAGTTAGTAGTTAGTTAGTTAGTTAGTTAGTTAGTAGTTAGTTAGTTAGTTAGTTAGTTAGTTAGTAGTTAGTTTTTAGTTAGTTAGTTAGTTAGTTAGTTAGTTAGTTAGTTAGTTAGTTAGTTAGTTAGTTAGTTAGTTAGTTAGTTAGTTAGTTAGTTAGTTAGTTAGTAGTTAGTTAGTTAGTTAGTAGTAGTTAGTTAGTTAGTTAGTTAGTTAGTTAGTTAGTTAGTTAGTTAGTAGTTAGTTAGTTAGTTAGTAGTTAGTTAGTTAGTTAGTTAGTAGTAGTTAGTTAGTTAGTAGTTAGTTAGTTAGTTAGTTAGTTAGTAGTTAGTTAGTTAGTTAGTTAGTTAGTTAGTTAGTTAGTTAGTAGTTAGTTAGTTAGTTAGTTAGTTAGTTAGTTAGTTAGTAGTTAGTTAGTTAGTTAGTTAGTAGTTAGTTAGTTAGTTAGTTAGTTAGGTAGTTAGTTAGTTAGTTGTTAGTTAGTTAGTTAGTTAGTTAGTTAGTTAGTTAGTTAGTTAGTTAGTTAGTTAGTTAGTTAGTTAGTTAGTTAGTAGTTAGTTAGTTAGTAGTAGTTAGTTAGTAGTTAGTTAGTTAGTAGTTAAGTTAGTTAGTTAGTTAGTAGTTAGTTAGTTAGTTAGTTAGTTAGTTAGTTAGTTAGTTTGAACGTAGTAGACTTCATCTACTGTAGCGTATTCCTAGTGTCATTCCTTCTTTAACCCACTGTCTTTAACAAAACTATGCATGCTCTCTCACATACAAATATAATAACGATACAAACTTTTGGCCAAAAATACAATTTGAGTAACATTTCATTTGTCACATTAAGAATTCATAAAAGATATTCAAAGAAAATGAAGCAGAATAAAGAAGAAATAGCAGCAGGACCAACAACTACAATGTATCCTTAAGATGCAAGCAAACAATCACAAACTACCACTATACAAAAACAACAACAAAAAAGAAAGAAAATTGCCTTAAAGTCTCAGTAAACCAAAATTGTACCCTTTTATTCTTTTCTTGTTCTTTTCTGTTGTGTCATAAGGATATTTGAAAATAAAATCGTATCGATTCTTAAGCCTTCTTGCAAACTTTAAGCAAAAGAAGAAGAAAAAATGCATTTCATACAACTACAAACTTAACAACCGACAAATATCTATATCTATACATAAGTAACTTAAAGTTTAATATGTAAAGCCTTAAGGCTGTTTTGTACACTAAACAGATACCTAGGATACAGGCAAACTGTTAATGTAACTAATGGATACAGAGCAAGAAAGAGGGAGAGAGAAAAGTACTAGAGGTTTAAAATAGCTCAGGAGGTTGAGTTTATAGTTTTGCCCCAACACTTGCATGGGGTAATATTTACACACACACCATATTAAGATTTAAAGCCTACTCAAGATAGGAAGAGGAGAAATCATGTGGAAAATATCCAAGTTTGAAATACAAATTGTAGCCATTTTCCAAACGAATACCTGAGCACAACAGCTTAAAGTAGGAAATACACATATTTATACTTATCAATGCATTCTTATACATACATACATATACGATTATTAGGGTAGTAGCTAAATAAACATTCAAAATTAAAGAGCGTAATTATCCCCCCTCCCCATGATCCCACATCTACCAAAATTTAAACTTTATTAAAAATAAGAACACTCAGGCGTATGATTAATATTAATTATGTTTTATTTAAATTTGTTGTTTATTATTATTTTTTGTATTCAACCAATTCTCTTAAAAGTTTTCCAGCCTCCCTATTTTCCTTTAAATTTAATATCATAGTTATGAAACTTGTAGGACTACATACATATGTTTGCATATATAGAAACACTTGACAATTGCATCTAGATATAGTAGTTTTGAAAGTTTCATTTACTATTCTCAAGTACAAAATGAAAATAATAAGAAGACGTTAAAGACAAAAATGAAAACTATGTCTAAAGAGAAAGGCGGCGTAGTAGTTGGCTTTTGATGTTGAGTTACAATAGGGTGATAACAAAAGTTTTACAAATCAGACATCAAGCTTTTGTCCTGATAATAGATTAAACTTATGGCTATAAACTAGAATAAGTTAGACTGGAGACCAAGCTCCATCCTACCGAATAAATAAAATTGTAATCTAAATCTGTAATTCAGAAAGTGTAGTTCATAGTCCAGAATTAGTCTAATCTATACTTAGTACAGAACAGTATAGTCTATGGTCTAGTGACTATTCTTTACTATAGACTAGACTCTAGTCTATAGTAAAGAATAGTGCAGTCTTTAGTTATAGTCCAGAGTACAGTCTAGACTACAATCCAGACTATAGTACAGTCTATAGTCTAGTCTATAGTCCAGTCTATAGTCCAGTCTATAGTCTAGTCTATAGTCCAGTCTATAGTCTAGTCTATAGTCCAGTCTATAGTCTAGTTTATAGTCCAGTCTATAGTCTAGTCTATAGTCCAGTCTATAGTCAGTCTATAGTCTAGTCTATAGTCTAGTCTATAGTCTAGTCTATAGTCTAGTCTATAGTCCTAGTCTATAGTCTAGTCTATAGTCTAGTCTATAGTCTAGTGTCTAGTCTATAGTCTAGTCTATAGTCTAGTCTATAGTCTAGTCTATAGTCTAGTCTATAGTCTAGTCTATAGTCTAGTCTATAGTCTAGTCTATAGTCTAGTATAGTCTAGTCTATAGTCTAGTCTATAGTCTAGTCTATAGTCTAGTCTATAGTCTAGTCTATAGTCTAGTCTATAGTCTAGTCTATAGTCTAGTCTATAGTCTAGTCTATAGTCTAGTCTATAGTCTAGTCTATAGTCTAGTCTATAGTCTAGTCTATAGTCTAGTCTATAGTCTAGTCTATAGTCTAGTCTATAGTCTAGTCTATAGTCTAGTCTATAGTCTAGTCTATAGTCTAGTCTATAGTCTAGTCTATAGTCTAGTCTATAGTCTAGTCTATAGTCTAGTCTATAGTCTAGTCTATAGTCTAGTCTATAGTCTAGTCTATAGTCTAGTCTATAGTCTAGTCTATAGTCTAGTCTATAGTCTAGTCTATAGTCTAGTCTATAGTCTAGTCTATAGTAGTCTATAGTCTAGTCTATAGTCTAGTCTATAGTCTAGTCTATAGTCTAGTCTATAGTCTAGTCTATAGTCTAGTCTATAGTCTAGTCTATAGTCTAGTCTATAGTCTAGTCTATAGTCTAGTCTATAGTCTAGTCTATAGTCTAGTCTATAGTCTAGTCTATAGTCTAGTCTATAGTCTAGTCTATAGTCTAGTCTATAGTCTAGTCTATAGTCTAGTCTATAGTCTAGTCTATAGTCTAGTCTATAGTCTAGTCTATAGTCTAGTCTATAGTCTAGTCTATAGTCTAGTCTATAGTCTAGTCTATAGTCTAGTCTATAGTCTAGTCTATAGTCTAGTCTATAGTCTAGTCTATAGTCTAGTCTATAGTCTAGTCTATAGTCTAGTCTATAGTCTAGTCTATAGTCTAGTCTATAGTCTAGTCTAGTCTAGTCTATAGTCTAGTCTATAGTCTAGTCTATAGTCTAGTCTATAGTCTAGTCTATAGTCTAGTCTATAGTCTAGTCTATAGTCTAGTCTATAGTCTAGTCTATAGTCTAGTCTATGGTCTAGTCTATAATCTAGCCTATAGTCTAGCCTATAGTTTAGTCTATAGTCTAGTCTATAGTCTAGTCTATAGTCTAGTCTATAGTTTAGTCTATAGTCTAGTCTATAGTCTAGTCTATAGTCTAGTCTATAGTCTAGTCTTTAGTCTATTCTATAGTCTAGTCTATAGTCTAGTCTATAGTCTAGTCTTTAGTCTAGTCTATAGTCTAGTCTATAATCTAGTCTATAGTCTAGTCTATAGTCTAGTCTATAGTCTAGTCTATAGTCTAGTCTATAGTCTAGTCTATAGTCTAGTCTATAGTCTAGTCTATAGTCTAGTCTATAGTCTAGTCTATAGTCTAGTCTATAGTCTAGTCTATAGTCTAGTCTATAGTCTAGTCTATAGTCTAGTCTATAGTCTAGTCTATAGACCCGATTTTGGTCTAAATTTAGTTTTCTTCCTCTATTTAAACAAACACCCTTTAAAAATTCAAATGAGAATTTACACACTTCTACCACTAATACTTCACATACTCACATACCTTTCAGACGGACAGACAAATACTAATGCATTTATAACATATCGTTTGATATTATACTGGAATATAAGATACATTTACACACATCTAGCTACTCTTAAAGATAAGACATTTTCGAAATATTTCAGATGAAAAACATTACGACAGGTGCAAAATTATAAGATGATTGCTTTAGTATCTGGTAAATGCGAGGGTCGCTATAACAATATTAACAACATAAGCATACGCCCTAGTGTTTCTTGAAGGTCACCATAATGGTAAAAATAAAACAAATTTTAACCCTCGTATTGAAAGAGGACTTTGTAAGATTCCTAGGAATTTATGCCACCTGCCAGGATGTAGTTTGAAAATTTGTACACTTCTACATTCATAGAAATTGTAGCTATATTTGTAGACTTATTCAATCAGCATATTTGTACTCGAAAGTCATTTGTGTATAAATCAGTCACGAGCAAAACTGAAATTCTAATGCACGCGTGCATGGGCCAAGAAATTCTGCTGACGCTTTGTTGACACACCTACACTATAAGATTGTGTGTATTAGTGTGTCTGTGTTTTACTAAAATGACCACTTGTTTGTTGCTTTGTTACGATCTCAGAGATCAAAATCAAATCAGTTGCTGTTCAGCTTTTGTAGAAGCAAGATCACGTTGCGGATTTTTTTATGCTTATGATTTTTTCTCTTTTATTACACCTAGCAAAATGTTTGATATAAATTGGGAAAATGATTTCTTTTTTATAGAAAACATGGACGGTGAGGCACAATGCGTCGTATGTATAAAATTATATGTAGAAAAGCTTTATTTTTTTTGAAAAGGCATTATGAAACTTGCCATGGACCCTTAAATGACCTTAGGGGACATGACAGAAAAGTAAAGTTGTTGCAATTAAAAGGTTAACCGATCAACACATTGGTGACTTATTGCGTATTAAGGAATATAAAGGAAACATTGATTTGGATAGATTAGTTGAACTTTAAATTAAGTTCAGTTAATATCTCGGTAATATCCCTTAAAAGTTCGAAATCGAATAGAAAGTCGTGATTTTCTTAATGATATTTCAGTAGTTTTATTTAATACTACTTTTTAAAAATACTACTACTTTTCTTAAATGAAAAACTCTTTCCCTTTATTCCATTTTTGTTTAAAATGCCCAAAAGTTCATGAGTTTTTCTCGTCGTAAAAAGTATTTGCAATAGAAAACAAATTTCAAATTTTTCTCAGTGTACCACCATTTTGTTATAAACGTGCAGTCATCTCTCTGCTGCTTAACGCACACAAATATACACATGGTGGTATGTTTGCCCATGACTGGTATAAATACACTTGCTTGCAAAGTAACAATTTGTAAGATACTCGTATCTAGAAGAAGTATGGAAAACTTATGATGTTTTTGTCAAAATGTCTTTTTGATTTCAAATAATGATAGTAAATGTAATTTTTGTACTTAAACATTTTTCTTTCATCTTTTTCCCCAAATAGAATAAGAAATTTTAAGAGGGAAATTATTTTTCATAATAGCTCTAATGATTGAAAGAGCCGCAAGAGGTTTAAAGGAAAATATTGTTAATAAGATTTAAATTACTTAAATGTTAAAGAAATTGAACTACGTGTAACATAGTTTAACCTAGATCAGTGTAATTTACTTCTAGTTCAGTTTTAGTTTCAGTTCTAGTTCAGTTCTATTTCAGTTCTAGTTCAGTTCTAGTTCAGTTCGATTTCAGTTCTAGTTCAGTTCTAGTTCAGTTCTAGTTCAGTTCTAGTTCGTTCTAGTTCAGTTCTAGTTCAGTTCTAGTTCAGTTCTAGTTCAGTTCTAGTTCAGTTCTAGCTCAGTTCTAGTTCAGTTCTAGTTCAGTTCTAGTTCAGTTTAGTTCAGTTCTAGTTCAGTTCTAGTTCAGTTCTAGTTCAGTTCTAGTTCAGTTCTAGCTCAGTTCTAGCTCAGTTCTAGTTCAGTTTCTAGTTCAGTTCTAGTTCAGTTCTAGTTCAGTTCTAGTTCAGTTCTAGTTCAGTTCTAGTTCAGTTCTAGTTCAGTTCTAGTTCAGTCTAGTTCAGTTCTAGTTCAGTTCTAGTTCAGTTCTAGTTCAGTTCTAGTTCAGTTCTAGTTCAGTTCTAGTTCAGTTCTAGTTCAGTTCTAGTTCAGTTCTAGTTCAGTTCTAGTTCAGTTCTAGTTCAGTTCTAGTTCAGTTCTATCAGTTCTAGTTCAGTTCTAGTTCAGTTCTAGTTCAGTTCTAGTTCAGTTCTAGTTCAGTTCTAGTTCAGTTCTAGTTCAGTTCTAGTTCAGTTCTAGTTCAGTTCTAGTTCAGTTCTAGTTCAGTTCTAGTTCAGTTCTAGTTCAGTTCTAGTTCAGTTCTAGTTCAGTTCTAGTTCAGTTCTAGTTCAGTTCTAGTTCAGTTCTAGTTCAGTTCTAGTTCAGTTCTAGTTCAGTTCTAGTTCAGTTCTAGTCAGTTCTAGTTCAGTTCTAGTTCAGTTAGTAGTTCAGTTCTAGTTCAGTTCTAGTTCAGTTCTAGTTCAGTTCTAATTCAGTTCTAGTTCAGTTCTAGTTCAGTTCTAGTTCAGTTCTAGTTCAGTTCTAGTTCAGTTCTAGTTCAGTTCTAGTTCAGTTTCTAGTTCAGTTCTAGTTCATTCTAGGTTCAGTTCTAGTTCAGTTCTAGTTCAGTTCTAGCTCAGTTCTAGTTCAGTTCTAGTTCAGTTCTAGTTCAGTTCTAGTTCAGTTCTAGTTCAGTTCTAGTTCAGTTCTAGTTCAGTTCTAGTTCAGTTCTAGTTCAGTTCTAGTTCAGTTTAGTTCAGTTCTAGTTCAGTTCTAGTTCAGTTCTAGTTCAGTTCTAGTTCAGTTCTAGTTCAGTTCTAGTTCAGTCTAGTTCAATTCTAGTTCAGTTCTAGTTCAGTTCTAGTTCAGTTCTAGTTCAGTTCTAGTTCAGTTCTAGTTCAGTTCTAGTTCAGTTCTAGTTCAGTTCTAGTTCAGTTCTAGTTCAGTTCTAGTTCAGTTATAGTTCAGTTCTAGTTCATTCTAGTTCAGTTCTAGTTCAGTTCTAGTTCAGTTCTAGTTCAGTTCTAGTTCCGTTCTAGTTCAGTTCTAGTTCAGTTCTAGTTCAGTTCTAGTTCAGTTTCTAGTTCAGTTTCTAGTTCAGTTCTAGTTCAGTTCTAGTTCAGTTCTAGTTCAGTTCTAGTTCAGTTCTAGTTCAGTTCTAGTTCAGTTCTAGTTCAGTTCTAGTTCAGTTCTAGTTCAGTTCTAGTTCAGTTCTAGTTCAGTTCTAGTTCAGTTCTAGTTTCAGTTCTAGTTCAGTTCTAGTTCAGTTCTAGTTCAGTTCTAGTTCAGTTCTAGTTCAGTTCTAGTTCAGTTCTAGTCAGTTTCTAGTGTCATTTCTAGTTCTAGTTCAGTTCTAGTTCAAATCTAGTTCAGTTCTTTCAGTTCTAGTTCAGTTTTAGTTCAGTGTTAGTTCAGTTCTAGTTCAGTTTCTAGTTCAGTTCTAGTTCAGTTCTAGTTCAGTTCTAGTTCAGTTCTAGTTCAGTTCTAGTTCAGTTCTAGTTTAGTTCTAGTTCAGTTCTAGTTCAGTTCTAGTTCAGTTCTAGTTCAGTTCTATTCAGTTAGTTCAGTTCTAGTTCAGTTCTAGTTCAGTTCTAGTTCAGTTCTAGTTCAGTTCTAGTTCAGTTCTAGTTCAGTTCTAGTTCAGTTCTAGTTCAGTTCTAGTTCAGTTCTAGTTCAGTTCTAGTTCAGTTCTAGTTCAGTTCTAGTTCAGTTCTAGTTCAGTTCTAGTTCAGTTCTAGTTCAGTTCTAGTTCAGTTCTAGTTCAGTTCTAGTTCAGTTCTAGTTCAGTTCTAGTTCAGTTCTAGTTCAGTTCTAGTTCAGTTCTAGTTCAGTTCTAGTTCAGTTCTAGTTCAGTTCTAGTTCAGTTCTAGTTCAGTTCTAGTTCAGTTCTAGTTCAGTTCTAGTTCAGTTCTAGTTCAGTTCTAGTTCAGTTCTAGTTCAGTTCTAGTTCAGTTCTAGTTCAGTTCTAGTTCAGTTCTAGTTCAGTTCTAGTTCAGTTCTAGTTCAGTTCTAGTTCAGTTCTAGTTCAGTTCTAGTTCAGTTCTAGTTCAGTTCTAGTTCAGTTCTAGTTCAGTTCTAGTTCAGTTCTAGTTCAGTTCTAGTTCAGTTCTAGTTCAGTTCTAGTTCAGTTCTAGTTCAGTTCTAGTTCAGTTCTAGTTCAGTTCTAGTTCAGTTTCTAGTTCAGTTCTAGTTCAGTTCTAGTTCAGTTCTAGTTCAGTTCTAGTTCAGTTCTAGTTCAGTTCTAGTTCAGTTCTAGTTCACTTCTAGTTCAGTTCTGGTTCAGTTCTGTTCAGTTCTATTTCAGAGCTAGCTAGTCATAACCTATTGTGCAGTCTAGTCTATAGGCTGGAGTATATTCATTCTAATCTATAATCTAGTCTTTAGCATAGTTATAGTATATTCTATAATCTAGTCCATAGTCCACCCAAATTGATACCAGCTTCATCATTTTCATCCTATAAATTCCAGGGTTTTCTTTACGCGCTTAACTTGTCGTTTGGTTTTAAACTTTTTAGCCTTTCTCTGCCTTCAATTTATTTTTCTTGATACTGTTTTTTTTGTAACCTTTTCTATTACCAACCATTATTGTTTACTATCAAGTACGCTATTTAAACGCTGGTATTCATTGTTTTGCTCTCGAATTTTATAATATGTTTGTTGTTGTTCCAGTTTTATTCAATAGTTTTCCCTTTTTTTTCGCTGTCAACCAGCCTTAACAAGAATGACGGTCATTTATTCATTTTGGTCCATTAATTTGTTGAATAAACTTTGTCCATGATGGCGAATGACACTGATTTGTTAGAAACCATTTAAGCTGGGATGAGGAATAGATGAAACTGAAACATATAGTTAAAAACCTGTTGGACAGGGGGGAGTGCAAATGGTGAATGGGATAAAAGAGAAATGCTGTATTTAATCATTTTATAATGAATATGAAATTTTTGCATGTTTTTGTCATAATTTTGAAAAAATAAAATATGGAGAAAAAATGTGTGTCAACTGAGAAAACACAAGACCTTCCATTCTAAGCCAAATGTCAGTTTAGCATTGAATAGGAAATTGGTTAAGAGACAGTGGGGTTAAAAAGGAAAAACAACGTTAGACTAGACCATAGGCTAAACTATAGGCTAGGGTACAGACTAGAGTATAAACTAGAGTGTATACTAGACTATAGACTTTAGACTAGACTATAAACTAGACTATAGACTAGACTATAGACTAGACTATAGACTAGACTATAGACTAGACTATAGACTAGACTATAAACTAGACTATAAACTAGACTATAACCTAGACTATAAACTAGACTATAGACCAGACTATAAACTAGACTATAGACTAGACTATAGACTAGACTATAGACTAGACTATAGACTAGACTACAGACTAGACTATAGACTAGACTATAGACTAGACTATAGACTAGACTATAGACTAGACCATAGACTGGACTACAGACTAGACTATAGACTAGACTATAGACTAGACTATAGACTAGACTATAGACTAGACTATAGACTAGACTATAGACTAGACTATAGACTAGACTATAGACTAGACTATAGACTAGACTATAGACTAGACTACAGACTAGACTATAGACTAGACTATAGACTAGACTATAGACTAGACTATAGACTAGACTATAGACTAGACTATAGACTAGACTACAGACTAGACTAGACTAGACTATAGACTAGACTATAGACTAGACTATAGACTGGACTACAGACTAGACTATAGACTAGACTATAGACTAGACTATAGACTAGACTATAGACTAGACTATAGACTGGACTACAGACTAGACTATAGACTAGACTATAGACTAGACTATAGACTAGACTATAGACTAGACTATAGACTAGACTATAGACTAGACTATAGACTAGACTATAGACTAGACTATAGACTAGACTATAGACTAGACTACAGACTAGACTATAGACTAGACTATAGACTAGACTATAGACTAGACTATAGACTAGACTATAGACTAGACTATAGACTAGACTATAGACTAGACTATAGACTAGACTATAGACTAGACTATAGACTAGACTTTAGACTAGACTATAGACTAGACTATAGACTAGACTATAGACTAGACTACAGACTAGACTATAGACTAGACTATAGACTAGACTATAGACTAGACTATAGACTAGACTATAGACTAGACTATAGACTAGACCATAGACTGGACTACAGACTAGACTATAGACTAGACTATAGACTAGACTATAGACTAGACTATAGACTAGACTATAGACTAGACTATAGACTAGACTATAGACTAGACTATAGACTAGACTATAGACTAGACTATAGACTAGACTATAGACTAGACTACAGACTAGACTATAGACTAGACTATAGACTAGACTATAGACTAGACTATAGACTAGACTATAGACTAGACTATAGACTAGACTACAGACTAGACTATAGACTAGACTATAGACTAGACTATAGACTAGACTATAGACTGGACTACAGACTAGACTATAGACTAGACTATAGACTAGACTATAGACTAGACTATAGACTAGACTATAGACTGGACTACAGACTAGACTATAGACTAGACTATAGACTAGACTATAGACTAGACTATAGACTAGACTATAGACTAGACTATAGACTAGACTATAGACTAGACTATAGACTAGACTATAGACTAGACTATAGACTAGACTACAGACTAGACTATAGACTAGACTATAGACTAGACTATAGACTAGACTATAGACTAGACTATAGACTAGACTATAGACTAGACTATAGACTAGACTATAGACTAGACTATAGACTAGACTATAGACTAGACTATAGACTAGACTATAGACTAGACTATAGACTAGACTATAGACTAGACTACAGACTAGACTATAGACTAGACTATAGACTAGACTATAGACTAGACTATAGACTAGACTATAGACTAGACTATAGACTAGACTATAGACTAGACTATAGAATAGACTATAGACTAGACTATAGACTAGACTATAGACTAGACTATAGACTAGACTATAGACTAGACTATAGACTAGACTATAGACTAGACTATAGACTAGACTATAGACTAGACTATAGACTAGACTATAGACTAGACTATAGACTAGACTATAGACTAGACTATAGACTAGACTATAGACTAGACTATAAACTAGACTATAGACTAGACTATAGACTAGACTATAGACTAGACTATAGACTAGACTATAGACTAGACTATAGACTAGACTATAGACTAGACTATAGACTAGACTATAGACTAGACTATAGACTAGACTATAGACTAGACTATAGACTAGACTATAGACTAGACTATAGACTAGACTATAGACTAGACTATAGACTAGACTATAGACTAGACTATAGACTAGACTATAGACTAGACTATAGACTAGACTAGACTAGACTATAGACTAGACTATAGACTAGACTATAGACTAGACTATAGACTAGACTATAGACTAGACTATAGACTAGACTATAGACTAGACTATAGACTAGACTATAGACTAGACTATAGACTAGACTATAGACTAGACTATAGACTAGACTATAGACTAGACTATAGACTAGACTATAGACTAGACTATAGACTAGACTATAGACTAGACTATAGACTAGACTATAGACTAGACTATAGACTAGACTATAGACTAGACTATAGACTAGACTATAGACTAGACTATAGACTAGACTATAGACTAGACTATAAACTAGACTATAGACTAGACTATAGACTAGACTATAGACTAGACTATAGACTAGACTATAGACTAGACTATAGACTAGACTATAGACTAGACTATAGACTAGACTATAGACTAGACTATAGACTAGACTATAGACTAGACTATAGACTAGACTATAGACTAGACTATAGACTAGACTATATTCCAGTCTTTTTTCCAGGCTACGGTCCAATCTATAGTCCAGTTTGTCAGATATATTTTAAAACTATTATCGTTTATGTTTTCCTTTTTCATCCCACTGTTTTTAATAATATATAAATTTTTATTAATTTCATAAAAATTAATTTTGCAAAACAGTTTTTTTTTTCTTCCTTTTGCTGTTCCCTTCATTATTTATTTCTTTGGCTGTTTGTAACCATTAACAGCAGTCGTTTACTGCAATTATTAAGCTTTTATATCATACTTTCTGTATGTTTGGAAATTGCTAATATTTTCTTGCATATTTTTAGGTGCATTTAACTTGCTGCTGCAAATGTTTTTCTTTCATGCTTGAAGCTTTTGTCAAGTCATAAATTAAATGCATTTGTTGCTATTATGTTGTTGTTGTTCCTTCTTTCTTTTTGCTTCATTTTAAACATTCATTATCACAACAAGCTGCAACCAAGCATGTTTGCATTTGTGCAACAATCTACACTCCCTTCTTTTACCATTAACTACTGAACAGGACATTTTGTGGCTCCTTTTGGTAAGAGAATACTAAAAGGGACTTGAAAAAAACTCAGCAGGGTTTGTTTAAGAATTGTGGAGAAAGAAATAAAATTGTGTTTATAATAAAAAAAACTCAAAATCACAACTTGAACGAACAACATTTCTAAAGTCGTTATAATGTTGTTCATTCTTGTTGTTGCTGCTGTTTGTATCAGGGTCTTAAAAACTAATAACATTTTATACATGTTGTAATGTATTTGTGTTTGTTGCACGTTTACTGTATTTGGTTTTGGTTTCTTAGAGAGCACTGCTGTTTGGTGGCCATATACAAAGAACCATTTTTCTTCGTATATAAAAAGTTGCTATAAATGTTCAAGTATTAAATGACTTTTAAAAAGGCAAGTGGGTGTTTACACTAGATGTAAATTCTGCTATAGGCAATAGTCTGGACTACAGGCTATAACTCTTGGCTAAAACATGGAGTAGAGTCACTTAGTCTATTCTGGACTATAGTCAATAGTCTTATTCATAATTTTGACAGTCTTGTCTATAGCCTGCCTAGTCTATAGTCGGGATTATAGTCTAGTCTATAGTCTGGCTTATAGTCTAGTCTATAGCCTGGGCTATAGTCTTGTCTATAGTCTGGACTATAGTCTAGTCTATAGTCTGGATTATAGTCTAGTCCATAGTCTGAACTACAGTTTAGTCTATAGCTTGAACTATAGTCTAGTTTATAGTTTAGGCTATAGCCTAGTCTATAGTCTAGGCTATAGTCTAGTCTATAGTCTGGGCTATAGTCTAGTCTATAGTCTAGTCTATAGTCTAGTCTATAGTCTGGACTATAATCTAGTCTATAGTCTAGTCTATAGTCTGGACTATAATCTAGTCTATAGTCTAGTCTATAGTCTGGACTATAGTCTAGTCTATAGTCTAGTCTATAGTCTGGTGCATTCTAGTCTAGTCTATAGTCTGCGCTATAGTCTAGTCTATAGTCGGGGCTATAGTCTATTCTATAGGTTTTAGGTTAGTCTATAGTCTAGTCTATAGTCTAGCCTATAGTCTAGTCTATAGTCTAGTCTATAGTCTAGTCTATAGTCTAGTCTATAGTCTAGTCTATAGTCTAGTCTATAGTCTAGTCTATAGTCTAGTCTATAGTCTAGTCTATAGTCTAGTCTATAGTCTAGTCTATAGTCTAGTCTATAGTCTAGTCTATAGTCTAGTCTATAGTCTAGTCTATAGTCTAGTCTATAGTCTAGTCTATAGTCTAGTCTATAGTCTAGTCTATAGTCTAGTCTATAGTCCAGTCTATAGTCTAGTCTATAGTCTAGTCTAAGTCTAGTCTATAGTCTAGTCTATAGTCTAGTCTATAGTCTAGTCTATAGTCTAGTCTATAGTCTAGTCTATAGTCCAGTCTATAGTCTAGTCTATAGTCTAGTCTATAGTCTAGTCTATAGTCTAGTCTATATCTAGTCTATAGTCTAGTCTATAGTCTAGTCTATAGTCTAGTCTATAGTCTAGTCTATAGTCTAGTCTATAGTCTAGTCTATAGTCTAGTCTATAGTCTAGTCTATAGTCTAGTCTATAGTCTAGTCTATAGTCTAGTCTATAGTCTAGTCTATAGTCTAGTCTATAGTCTAGTCTATAGTCGTCTATAGTCTAGTCTATAGTCTAGTCTATGTCTAGTCTATAGTCTAGTCTATAGTCTAGTCTATAGTCTAGTCTATAGTCTAGTCTATAGTCTAGTCTATAGTCTAGTCTATAGTCTAGTCTATAGTCTAGTCTATAGTCTAGTCTATAGTCTAGTCTATAGTCTAGTCTATAGTCTAGTCTATAGTCTAGTCTATAGTCTAGTCTATAGTCTAGTCTATAGTCTAGTCTATAGTCTAGTCTATAGTCTAGTCTATAGTCTAGTCTATAGTCTAGTCTATAGTCTAGTCTATAGTCTAGTCTATAGTCTAGTCTATAGTCTAGTCTATAGTCTAGTCTATAGTCTAGTCTATAGTCTAGTCTATAGTCTAGTCTATAGTATAGTCTATAGTCTAGTCTATAGTCTAGTCTATAGTCTAGTCTATAGTCTAGTCTATAGTCTAGTCTATAGTCTAGTCTATAGTCTAGTCTATAGTCTAGTCTATAGTCTAGTCTATAGTCTAGTCTATAGTCTAGTCTATAGTCTAGTCTATAGTCTAGTCTATAGTCTAGTCTATAGTCTAGTCTATAGTCTAGTCTATAGTCTAGTCTATAGTCTAGTTAGAGTATAGTCTAGTCTAGTCTATAGTCTAGTCTATAGTCTAGTCTATAGTCTAGTCTATAGTCTAGTCTATAGTCTAGTCTATAGTCGAGTCTATAGTCTAGTCTATAGTCTAGTCTATAGTCTAGTCTATAGTCTAGTCTATAGTCTAGTCTATAGTCTAGTCTATAGTCTAGTCTATAGTCTAGTCTATAGTCTAGTCTATAGTCTAGTCTATAGTCTAGTCTATAGTCTAGTCTAGTCTAGTCTATAGTCTAGTCTATAGTCTAGTCTATAGTCTAGTCTAGTCTATAGTCTAGTCTATAGTCTAGTCTATAGTCTAGTCTATAGTCTAGTCTATAGTCTAGTCTATAGTCTAGTCTATAGTCTAGTCTATAGTCTAGTCTATAGTCTAGTCTATAGTCTAGTCTATAGTCTAGTCTATAGTCTAGTCTATAGTCTAGTCTATAGTCTAGTCTATAGTCTAGTCTATAGTCTAGTCTATAGTCTAGTCTATAGTCTAGTCTATAGTCTAGTCTATAGTCTAGTCTATAGTCTAGTCTATAGTCTAGTCTATAGTCTAGTCTATAGTCTAGTCTATAGTCTAGTCTATAGTCTAGTCTATAGTCTAGTCTATAGTCTAGTCTATAGTCTAGTCTATAGTCTAGTCTAGTCTAGTCTATAGTCTAGTCTATAGTCTAGTCTATAGTCTAGTCTATATCTAGTCTAGTCTAGTCTATAGTCTAGTCTATAGTCTAGTCTATAGTCTAGTCTATAGTCTAGTCTATAGTCTAGTCTATAGTCTAGTCTATAGTCTAGTCTATAGTCTAGTCTATAGTCTAGTCTATAGTCTAGTCTATAGTCTAGTCTATAGTCTAGTCTATAGTCTAGTCTATAGTCTAGTCTATAGTCTAGTCTATAGTCTAGTCTATAGTCTGGTCTATAGTCTAGTCGTGTTTGGACTTACGTTTAGTCTGTTGTCCAGACTATTCTTAAAAAATGTTCTTTGGTTCATAAAATTTCACTGCCAGTGTGTCCTTTAAATCCTTACAAGTATAAAATAGTTTGTCTATAAGTGTATTTAAGAGCAAAAGTGGTTGTAATCGCAAACACCATTTATAGTTAGTTAAAGATACAAGACAAACAATACACAACAACAACAAAAAAACGACAACAACATTTTGTTGGCATCAAGTCTTCTTTAAAAAACATATACTGATGTGTTTGTTCGTTCCCCATACACTGCCATATGTGGATCCTTTTTAAGTTTATAAGTGTATGTATCTAATGTATAACCTAATACGTATGTGTATTTATTTGTTTGTTTTGTGATAAAGTAGTTTATGGCAAGTGTATTTGTAGTGTAATTTACGCATTTTTTGTTGCAAACATTTTGCACGATTTCTTTTTATTGGCCACTAGTAATATCTTTGGCAAAACTCAAATACATTAAAGGGGTTTTATAGAAAATTTGTTTTAAATTACGAAAAAACTAAACAATTTAACTGTATAATTTAAATTACAATAGCTTTCATAATGTAAAGATTTATGTATTTCTTTAGCCTCTTTTTTCTCACCAGATATCTTATAACAAATGAAAATAGCTCTTAACACTACACCTACTCCTTCCTAGAATATTAACCATAAATTATCTTAATCTTGCTGTTAATGTCTTGCTTTGCCTGTCTGTCTATCTTTCCGCCACTTTATAGTGCTAGTGAAAATGAAATTCGTTTTGTTTTTTTTCACATAATTTAATTTGTTTTTTAATTATTCACAACATTGTTTGTCTCCCCACCCTCCTACTCGTAGTTATGAAAGCAATATATTTTAAACAATAGCAAATAATTTATGCTTAATGTTTGTTAAACAATTTAATGTTATTTAAAGAAAGAAATTTTCACATTCTTTTGATAGAAAGGAAGCAAGTCATTGGGAGAATTTAATGTTTAATAAGAAAAATTGTGCTAAAGGAATGTCTAGGAAAAGTTAGCAAAAAAAATTTTTAACTTAAGGGCTCATAGGCAAGACTAAGTACGAAATTTTCTTCATAAGCTATTTAAAGCAGTTTATAGTCTAATTCTAGTAAAGTCTATAGTCTAGTCTATAGTGCAGTCTATAGTCTAGTCAATGGTCTAGTCTATAGTCTAGTCAATGGTCTAGTCTATAGTCTAGTCTATAGTCTAGTCTATAGTCTAGTCTATAGTCTAGTCTATAGTCTAGTCTATAGTCCAGTATATAGTCTAGTCTATAGTCTAGTCTATAGTCTAGTCTAGTCTAGTCTAGTCTATGGTCTAGTCTATGGTCTAGTCTATAGTCTAGTCTATAGTCTAGTCTATAGTTTAGTCTATAGTCTAGTCTATAGTCTAGTCTATAGTCTAGTCTATAGTCTAGTCTATAGTCTAGTCTATAGTCTAGTCTATAGTCTAGTCTATAGTCTAATCTATAGTCTAGGTTATAGTCTAGTCTATTGTTTAATCTATAGCCTAGTCTATAGTCTAGTCTATAGTCTAGTCTATATTCTAGTCTATATAGTCTATATTCTAGTCTATAGTCTAATCTATAGTCTAGTCTATAGTTTAGTCTATAGTCTAGTCTATAGTCTAGTCTATAGTCTAGTCCATAGTCTAGTCTATAGTCTAGTCTATAGTCTAGCCTATAGTCTAGTCTATAGTCTAGTCTATAGTCTAGTCTATAGTCTAGTCTATAGTCTAGTCTATAGTCTAGTCTATAGTCTAGTCTATAGTCTAGTCTATAGTCTAGTCTATAGTCTAGTCTATAGTCTAGTCTATAGTCTAGTCTATAGTCTAGTCTATAGTCTAGTCTATAGTCTAGTCTATAGTCTAGTCTATAGTCTAGTCTATAGTCTAGTCTATAGTCTAGTCTATAGTCTAGTCTATAGTCTAGTCTATAGTCTAGTCTATAGTCTAGTCTATAGTCTAGTCTATAGTCTAGTCTATAGTCTAGTCTATAGTCTAGTCTATAGTCTAGTCTATAGTCTAGTCTATAGTCTAGTCTATAGTCTAGTCTATAGTCTAGTCTATAGTCTAGTCTATAGTCTAGTCTATAGTCTAGTCTATAGTCTAGTCTATAGTCTAGTTATAGTCTAGTTTATAGTCAGTCTATAGTCTAGTCTATAGTCTAGTCTATAGTCTAGTCTATAGTCTAGTCTACAGTCTAGTCTATAGTCTAGTCTATAGTCTTGTCTATAGTCTAGTCTATAGTCTAGTCTATAGTCTAGTCTATAGTCTAGTCTATAGTCTAGTCTATAGTCTAGTCTATAGTCTAGTCTATAGTAGTCTATAGTCTAGTCTATAGTCTAGTCTATAGTCTAGTCTATAGTCTAGTCTATAGTCTAGTCTATAGTCTAGTCTATAGTCTAGTCTATAGTCTAGTCTATAGTCTAGTCTATAGTCTAGTCTATAGTCTAGTCTATAGTCTAGTCTATAGTCTAGTCTATAGTCTAGTCTATAGTCTAGTCTATAGTCTAGTCTATAGTCTAGTCTATAGTCTAGTCTATAGTCTAGTCTATAGTCTAGTCTATAGTCTAGTCTATAGTCTAGTCTAGTAGTCTATAGTCTAGTCTATAGTCTAGTCTATAGTCTAGTCTATAGTCTAGTCTATAGTCTAGTCTATAGTCTAGTTTATAGTCCAGTCTATAGTCTAGTCTATAGTCTAGTCTATAGCCTAGTCTATAGTCTAGTCTATAGTCTAGTCTATAGTCTAGTCTATAGTCTAGTCTATAGCCTAGTCTATAGTCTAGTCTATAGTCTAGTCTATAGTCTATAGTCTAGTCTAGTAGTCTATAGTCTAGTCTATAGTCTAGTCTATAGTCTAGTCTATAGTCTAGTCTATAGTCTAGTCTATAGTCTAGTCTATAGTCTAGTCTATAGTCTAGTCTATAGTCTAGTCTATAGTCTAGTCTATAGTCTAGTCTATAGTCTAGTCTATAGTCTAGTCTATAGTCTAGTCTATAGTCTAGTCTATAGTCTAGTCTATAGTCTAGTCTATAGTCTAGTCTATAGTCTAGTCTATAGTCTAGTCTATAGTCTAGTCTATAGTCTAGTCTATAGTCTAGTCTATAGTCTAGTCTATAGTCTAGTCTATAGTCTAGTCTATAGTCTAGTCTATAGTCTAGTCTATAGTCTAGTCTATAGTCCAGTCTATAGTCTAGTCTATAGTCTAGTCTATAGTCTAGTCTATAGTCTAGTCTATAGTCTAGTCTATAGTCTAGTCTAGGCAATAGTCTAGTCTATAGTCTAGTCAATAGTCTAGTCTATATTATTGCCTATAGTATTGTCTAAAGTCTAGTCTATAGTCTGTATTCTAAAAAATCTAAGGTGTTACGCTAGTTCTGTAATTTTCATAAATTTATTTTCAATAATTTTATTTTCTTTAAACATTATAAGAGTCCATTCCTCCCCAACAATTATTTATAAATTCTACTTCTTCCGTCTGCTACTTTCTACCTGATACTTATAACTCGAAAAGAACTAAGACAAGAAAACCAAAAAAAAAAAAAAAAGAAAAACATACCAAAGACAAGAAACACACAAGAAGAAGCTCTTAATAAACAAGTGGAAAAATTTCGTAAAGGAAGTATAATATTTTATCACTTAACTTGACTGTTTCATGGTTTCATATGCAAACTTCCGTTTGGCGAAGGAAGTGTATCAAAGCACGGCAATGAGGTTTATATGTGTATGTGTGCTTTAAGCATTAATACTGTTTCCTTTACTTTCCCAAAACATAGTTAAGTAAAGTGTATAAGAACTTCCCTTCAATGTTAAATTCTTTATCAAACAAACATAAATATTATTTATTATTTTATCACTTTTTATTATATACTAGATTCTCTCACACACACAAACACACATTTCATAACTTTATAAATATGTTTGCGTTTTATTTTTTTACATTTATTTTACTTCGCATTTATTTATCTATAGTAAAAGTAAAGCAATGATAAAAGGCAGTACAACCTAAACGAACTGGAAGTCGGATGGACAGACAGGCAAACAGCCAAAAAAAAAAAAAAAAAAACAAAGGGTAGAAAACTTCTAACTTTCTAAACATCTGCATTTCGTTACACTACATGCGAATGTATTTCCGGTTCAGTGCTGGTGGATGCATGTTTGTTGGTTTGAATTCGTGTGTAAATGTTAAAGTCTTCGCTCAAGTGTAAGTGGGTTGGTGGCCATGTGTGTGTATTTTAGCGTTTTCATACATAATGTTTAAATTATTGTTGGGTAATATGAAACTCAAACACCCTAAAGTATGCTACTAATATTCTGCACTATAATCTAGTCTACAATCCAAACTACAAACTAATCTATAGTAAGGACCCTAATCTCATCTGTATTATAGTCTGGTCCAAAGTCTACAGTTCGGACTATCGTCTAGTCTATTGCCAGCTCTAAAGTTCTGTCTATAATCTGGTCTATAGTCTGATTTATAGTTTAGTCTATAGTTAAATAGTCTGTTCTATAGTCTGACCATAAGTTATTAGTCTCGTCTATAGTCTAGCATATAGTCCAGTCAAGTCTACATTCTGGTCTATCATCTGCTCTATAGTGTAGTCTAGTCTATGGTCTAGTTTAGTCTACAGTCTGGTCCATAATTATATAGTCTGTTCTATAATCTAGTCTATAGTCTAGTCTATAGTCTAGTCTATAGTCTAGTCTATAGTCTAGTCTATAGTCTAGTCTATAGTCTAGTCTATAGTCTAGTCTATAGTCTAGTCTATAGTCTAGTCTATAGTCTAGTCTATAGTCTAGTCTATAGTCTAGTCTATAGTCTAGTCTATAGTCTAGTCTATAGTCCAGTCTATAGTCTAGTCTATAGTCTAGTCTATAGTATAGTCTATAGTCTAGTCTATAGTCTAGTCTATAGTCTAGTCTATAGTCTAGTCTATAGTCTAGTCTATAGTCTAGTCTATAGTCTAGTCTAGTCTATAGTCTAGTCTATAGTCTAGTCTATAGTCTAGTCTATAGTCTAGTCTATAGTCTAGTCTATAGTCTAGTCTATAGTCTAGTCTATAGTCTAGTCTAGTCTAGTCTATAGTCTAGTCTATAGTCTAGTCTATAGTCTAGTCTAGTCTATAGTCTAGTCTAGTCATAGTCTAGTCTATAGTCTAGTCTATAGTCTAGTCTATAGTCTAGTCTATAGTCTAGTCTATAGTCTAGTCTATAGTCTAGTCTATAGTCTATAGTCTAGTCTATAGTCTAGTCTATAGTCTAGTCTATAGTCTAGTCTATAGTCTAGTCTATAGTCTAGTCTCTAGTATAGTCTATAGTCTAGTCTATAGTCTAGTCTATAGTCTAGTCTATAGTCTAGTCTATAGTCTAGTCTATAGTCTAGTCTATAGTCTAGTCTATAGTCTAGTCTATAGTCTAGTCTATAGTCTAGTCTATAGTCTAGTCTATAGTCTAGTCTATAGTCTAGTCTATAGTCTAGTCTATAGTCTAGTCTATAGTCTAGTTATAGTCTCCAGTCTATAGTCTAGTCTATAGTCTAGTCTATAGCCTAGTCTATAGTCTAGTCTATAGTCTAGTCTATAGTCTAGTCTATAGTCTAGTCTATAGCCTAGTATAGTCTAGTCTATAGTCTAGTCTATAGTCTAGTCTATAGTCTAGTCTATAGTCTAGTCTATAGTCTAGTCTATAGTCTAGTCTATAGTCTAGTCTATAGTCTAGTCTATAGTCTAGTCTATATCTATAGTCTATAGTCTAGTCTATAGTCTAGTCTATAGTCTAGTCTATAGTCTAGTCTATAGTCTAGTCTATAGTCTAGTCTATAGTCTAGTCTATAGTCTAGTCTATAGTCTAGTCTATAGTCTAGTCTATAGTCTAGTCTATAGTCTAGTCTATAGTCTAGTCTATAGTCTAGTCTATAGTCTAGTCTATAGTCTAGTCTATAGTCTAGTCTAGTCCTGTCTAGTCTAGTCTATAGTCTAGTCTATAGTCTAGTCTATAGTCTAGTCTATAGTCTAGTCTATAGTCTAGTCTATAGTCTAGTCTATAGTCTAGTCTATAGTCTGTCTATAGTCTAGTCTATAGTTTAGCCTATAGTCTAGTCGATAGTCTACTTTATGATCTAATCTATAGTTCTGTCTATATTCTGGTCTATAGTCTAATCTCTTGTCTGCGTTATAGTCTAGTCTATATTTAGTCTGTTCAATAGTGTAGTCTATAGTCTAGTCTAAAGTCCGGTTTGTAGTCTCTTTTTGATTCTGGTTTGCAGTCTGGTCTACTGTTTAGTCTAATCCATAGTCTGGTCTATAGCCTGCACTACTGTTAAGTCTCCAGTCTAAACTTCAGTGTAGTCTATAGTCTGCGTTGAAGGATCATGTGTAGTCTATACTCAATTCCAAAATCTGTCTCCAATCCTACTTGATGCCCAAAAATTTCATTTAAAATTTGCTCATTTAACTATAGAGTACACCCATTTTTTCAAGATGTCTAAAGAAAAAAAAGGAAATGTTTTTATCGCAATTTTTAGCAATTTATTTTTTTCGTCCTTATGTTAAAGATAACAACTGACTCTTCATACCCTCTAAAATAAAAAATTAAATATCTTTTTAAAAATTATTTTCCGTTTATTATTTTTTATTAGCAAAAATCATTATTTTTTATTTTCTACAACCATTCAAATGAAAAATCATTTAATATCACAAAACTTTAATGAGATATTTTCCATTTCATCAATATTCAATGAAATAAATTTATAAAGTTTGCTATAGATACCTATGTATGTATATACTAGGACGATAACAAATTGATTTCAGGAATAAGAAAAATAAGTTTAATGGTGGCTCATATTAGAAAAGAAGAGATCACATGAAATTTAACCTCAAACTTATAATTCAAAAATACAAAAACAACAAAAACACATACACATCTGCTTTTATATGGTACCCACACATATGCATTTTCTATTGTGTAAATATGTAATTTGTCTTGTGGGTGTGTGTGTGTGAGGGAGGATATAGACTTTCTTTCTTCCGTTTTTGTTAATGGTTGACCATCATATTCTAAGAATAATAAAAAAGCTTTACAAAACGAAAACTTTGACAATATCAAGTTTATTTTTACATCCTGCCAAGTTTTAGGGAAAAAGTCAAAAGGGGGAGGATATAACAAATTTGCCAAGATATTTCTAATAAAAGTTTTTGGCTTTTTTTGCGTATAATTTCAGAAGGGCTTTCATAAGGTAATATTTAATATAAATTGGGGAAGTTTAAACGTTTTGAGACACACATAGACTAGACTTTATACTAGACAATAGACTAGACTTTAGACTAGATAGGCTATAGGCTAGACTATAGACTAGACTATATACTAGGCTATACACTAGACTATAGACTAGACTATGGACTAGACTATAGACTAGACTATAGACTAGATAGACTAGACTATAGACTACTATAGACTAGACTATAGACTAGACTATAGACTAGACTATAGACTAGACTATAGACTAGACTATAGACTAGACTATAGACTAGACTATAGACTAGACTATAGACTAGACTATAGACTAGACTATAGACTAGACTATAGACTAGACTATAGACTAGACTATAGCTAGACTATAGACCAGATATAGACTAGACTATAGACTAGACTATAGACTAGACTATAGACTAGACTATAGACTAGACTATAGACTAGACTATAGACTAGACTATAGACTAGACTATAGACTAGACTATAGACTAGACTATAGACTAGACTATAGACTAGACTATAGACTAGACTATAGACTAGACTATAGACTAGACTATAGACTAGACTATAGACTAGACTATAGACTAGACTATAGACTAGACTATAGACTAGACTATAGACTAGACTATAGACTAGACCATAGACTAGACTATAGACTAGACTATAGACTAGACTATAGACTAGACTATGACTAGACTATAGACTAGACTATAGACTAGACTATAGACTGACTATAGACTAGACTATAGACTAGACTATAGACTAGACTATAGACTGACTATAGACTAGACTATAGACTAGACTATAGACTAGACTATAGACTAGACTATAGACTAGACTATAGACTAGACTATAGACTAGACTATAGACTAGACTATAGACTAGACTATAGACTAGACTATAGACGACTATAGACTAGACTATAGACTAGACTATAGACTAGACTATAGACTAGACTATAGACTAGACTATAGACTAGACTATAGACTAGACTATAGACTAGACTATAGACTAGACTATAGACTAGACTATAGACTAGACTATAGACTAGACTATAGACTAGACTATAGACTAGACTATAGACTAGACTATAGACTAGACTATAGACTAGACTATAGACTAGACTATAGACTAGACTATAGACTAGACTATAGACTAGACTATAGACTAGACTATAGACTAGACTATAGACTAGACTATAGACTAGACTATAGACTAGACTATAGACTAGACTATAGACTAGACTATAGACTAGACTATAGACTAGACTATAGACTAGACTATAGACTAGACTATAGACTAGACTATAGACTAGACTATAGACTAGACTATAGACTAGACTATAGACTAGACTATAGACTAGACTATAGACTAGACTATAGACTAGACTATAGACTAGACTATAGACTAGACTAAAGACTAGACTAAAGACTAGACTAAAGACTAGACTATAGACTAGACTAAAGACTAGACTATAGACTAGACTATAGACTAGACTATAGACTAGACTATAGACTAGACTATAGACTAGACTATAGAGTAGACTATAGACTAGACTATAGACTAGACTATAGACTAGAATATAAACTAGACTATAGACTAGACTATAGACTAGACTATAGACTAGACTATAGACTAGACCATAGACTAGACTATAGACTAGACTATAGACTAGACTATAGACTAGACTATAGACTAGACTATAGACTAGACTATAGACTGGACTATAGACTAGACTATAGACTGGACTATAGACTAGACTATAGACTGGACTATAGACTAGACTATAGACTGGACTATAGACTAGACTATAGACTAGACTATAGACTAGACTATAGACTAGACTATAGACTATAAAATAGATTATAGACTAGACTATAGATTAGACTATAAACTAGATTATAGACTAGACTATAGACTAGACTAAAATAGATTATAGACTAGACTATAAACTAGATTATAGACTAGACTATAGACTAGACTATAGACTAGACTATAGACTAGACTATAGACTAGACTATAGACTAGACTATAGACTAGACTATAGACTAGACTATAGACTAGACTATAGACTAGACTATAGACTAGACTATAGACTAGACTATAGACTAGACTATAGACTAGACTAGACACTATAGACTAGACTATAGACTAGACTATAGACTAGACTATAGACTAGACTATAGACTAGACTATAGACTAGACTATAGACTAGACTATAGACTAGACTATAGACTAGACTATAGACTAGACTATAGACTAGACTATAGACTAGACTATAGACTAGACTATAGACTACTATAGACTAGACTATAGACTAGACTATAGACTAGACTATAGACTAGACTAGACTAGACTATAGACTAGACTATAGACTAGACTATAGACTAGACTATAGACTAGGCTATAGACTAGACTATAGACTAGACTATAGACTAGACTATAGACTAGACTATAGACTAGACTATAGACTAGACTATAGACTAGACTATAGACTAGACTATAGACTAGACTATAGACTAGACTAGACTAGACTATAGACTAGACTATAGACTAGACTATAGACTAGACTATATAGACCAGATTACACTTTATACTAATGCATAGAATAGTCTAGTGCTCTGTCTGTAGTTTGGCCATTATTTGATCCATAGTTTGTACTATTGTCTAGTCCTACAGTCACTTAATTGGTTTGCATAATGTCGCCTATAAAATGGTTCACAGCTTTAAGTCGCTTCTAATCCTAATAAATGTAAGTTTTTCGACATTTACAAACCATAATTTGTGAATGTTTTAAAATATTTGAAACCACATATCCTTTTTTTCTGTCTTCAAATTTACACACTTGTACACGTCCTTAAAATAAATACACACTGACACACATGTTGCACCGTTTAAATTTAAATTAATACAAACAAAAACATCTGTTTAAGTGTGTGTGTGTATGTGTGTGTCGGTGTCTCTGTGTTACAGTGGGCACAAGTGTGTGTTGTTCATTAAGTAGATGAGCACTCGGTTGGTGTGTGTGTGTGTTTTTGGTTAAACATGTGTTTTAAGTGCAGGCATGTGAACAAACAAAAAATGGCAACCATATGCAATGTATGTATATGGTTGCTATTCACACTTCTACTTATATTTACATACCATTACAGGAGCATATTTTGAGTGTGTGTGTATATTATTATACAATTTCCGTTAAATTGTTCATTTTAAATGTAATTATTTTAAAACTTAATTGCAACTGTTGCAGTTGCAATAGCAATGGTTGCACTTAAACTTGTTAACTTTTATATTTAAATTGGTAGCAAACTTTGAAAAATTTAAGAAATTTCATACCACAAAGACCTAACTTGATTTCGGAATAAATTAATTTAAAGCCAAACGTTGGTATTTAAAATGATCTTGATTAATGGTTTTAACAAATTGTTTAATAACCCTTTAATTTTCCTTAATTCTCTCTCCCCGAAAAGCGTAAATTAATACATTCATGTTGAGGTTTTTAGCAGTAAATCCTTTAGCAAAATGCCTATAATTTTTTATTCCCAGTATTAAGCTCTAGCTCTCTCTCATAAATAATTCTTCATTAATTATGTTGCAAAAATGCATTTGTTACTTTGCAACATTATACATGGTATCATGCATCCCTAACCAAATGAGTGGGAGTGAAAAGCTGGCAGTAAGTGGAAAGTTTGAAAATGTGAGAAACTGTAAAACAAACTTAAATAGGCAACATATGTATGTATGCCTGTGTAAGTGTTCATATGTAGGAATGTGTTAGTATATCCCTTAAGTACTTAATGGCATGTTAGTAATTTAATTAATTGTTGTAATTTTAAATTTTAATTTGCCACAAGTGCATTTTGTTTTACCAACAAAACCACAATAACAATATGACACTTAACTAACGGGGCAAGAGAACAGTGGATGAGAGAAATAAAGCAATAAATTAAACTATAGACTAGACTAATAGACTAGACTATAGACTAGACTATAGACTAGACTATAGACAGACTATAGACTAGACTATAGACTAGACTATAAGACCTAGACTATAGACTAGACTATAGACTAGACTATAGACCTAGACTATAGACTAGACTAGACTAGACTAGACTAAGACTAGACTATAGACTAGACTATAGACTAGACTATAGACTAGACTATAGACTAGACTATAGACTAGACTATAGATTAGACTATAGACTAGACTATAGACTGGACTATAGACTGGACTATAGACTAGACTATAGACTAGACTATAGACTAGACTATAGACTGGACTATAGACTGGACTATAGACTAGACTATAGACTAGACTATAGACTATACTATAGACTAGACTATAGACTAGACTATAGACTAGACTATAGACTAGACTATAGACTAGACTATAGACTAGACTATAGACTAGACTATAGACTAGACTATAGACTAGACTATAGACTAGGACTATAGACTAGACTATAGACTAGACTATAGACTAGACTATAGACTAGACTATAGACTAGACTATAGACTAGACTATATACTAGACTATAGACCTAGATTAGATTAGACTATAAACTAGACTATAGACTAGACCTATAGACTAGACTATAGACTAGACTATAGATAGACTATAGACTAGACTATAGACTAGACTATGGACTAGACTATAGACTAGACTATAGACTAGACTATAGACTAGACCTATGGACTAGACTATAAGACTAGACTATAGACTAGACTACAGACTAGACTATAGACAGACTATAGACTAGACTATAGACTAGACTATAGACTAAACTATAGACTTGACTATAGACAGACATAGACTAGACTATAGACTAAACTATAGACTTGACTATAGACTAGACTATAGACTAGAACTATAGACTAGATTATAGATTAGATATAGACTAGACATAGACTGGACTAGACTGGACTATAGCTAGACTATAGAGCTAGACTATAGACTAGACTATAGCTGGACCTATAGACTGACTATAGACTAGACTATAGACTAGGACTATGACTATAGACTAGACTATAGACTAGACTATAGACTAGACTATAGACTAGACTATAGACTAGACTATAGACTAGACTATAGACTAGACTATAGACTAAGACTATAGACTAGACTATAGACTAGACTATAGACTAGACTATAGACTAGACTATAGACTAGACTATAGACTAACTATAGACTTAGACTATAGACTAGACTATAGACTAGACTATAGACTAGACTATAGACTAGACTATAGACTAGACTATAGACTAGACTATAGACTAGACTATAGACTAGACTATAGACTAGACTATAGACTAGACTATAGACTAGACTATAGACTAGACTATAGACTAGACTATAGACTAGACTATAGACTAGACTATAGACTAGACTATAGACTAGACTATAGACTAGACTATAGACTAGACTATAGACTAGACTATAGACTAGACTATAGACTAGACTATAGACTAGACTATAGACTAGACTATAGACTAGACTATAGACTAAACTATAGACTAGACTATAGACTACTACTATAGACTAGACTATAGACTAGACTATAGACTAGACTATAGACTAGACTATAGACTAGACTATAGACTAGTCTATAGACTAGACTATAGACAGACTATAGACTAGACTATAGACTAGACTATAGACTAGACTATAGACTAGACTATAGACTAGACTATAGACTAGATTATAGATTAGACTATAGACTAGACTAGACTAGACTATAACTAGACATTAGACTAGACTATAGACTAGACTATAGACTAGACTATATACTAGACTATAGACTAGACTATAGACTAGACTATAGACTAGACTATAGACTAAGCTATAGACTAGACTATAGACTAGACTAATAGACTAGACTATAGACTAGACTATAGACTAGACTAACTAGACTAGCTATAGACTAGACTATAGACTAGACTATAGACTAGACTATAGACTAGACTATAGACTAGACTATAGACTAGACTATAGACTAGACTATAGACTAGACTATAGACTAGACTATAGACTAGACTATAGACTAGACTATAGACTAGACTATAGACTAGACTATAGACTAGACTATAGACTAGACTATAGACTAGACTATAGACTAGACTATAGACTAGACTATAGACTAGACCTATAGACTGGACTATAGACTGGACTATAGACTGGACTATAGACTGGACTATAGACTGGACTATAGACTGGACTATAGACTAGACTATAGACTAGACTATAGACTAGACTATAGACTAGACTATAGACTAGACTATAGACTAGACTATAGACTAGACTATAGACTAGACTATAGACTGGACTATAGACTGGACTATAGACTAGACTATAGACTGGACTATAGACTAGACTATAGACTGGACTATAGACTAGACTATAGACTAGACTATAGACTAGACTATAGACTAGACTATAGACTAGACTATAGACTAGACTATAGACTAGACTATAGACTAGACTATAGACTAGACTATAGACTAGACTATAGACTAGACTATAGACTAGACTATAGACTAGACTATAGACTAGACTATAGACTAGACTATAGGCTAGACTATAGACTAGACTATAGACTAGACTATAGACTAGACTATAGACTAGACTATAGACTAGACTATAGACTAGACTATAGACTAGACTATAGACTAGACTATAGACTAGACTATAGACTAGACTATAGACTAGACTATAGACTAGACTATAGACTAGACTATAGATTAGACTATAGACTAGATTATAGACTAGATTATAGACTTGACTATAGACTAGACTATAGACTAGACTATAGACTAGACTATAGACTAGACTATAGACTAGACTATAGACTAGACTATAGACTAGACTATAGACTAGACTATAGACTAGACTATAGACTAGACTAGAGACTAGACTATAGACTAGACTATAGACTAAACTATAGACTAGACTATAGACTAGACTAGACTATAGACTAGACTATAGACTAGACTATAGACTAGACTATAGACTAGACTATAGACTAGACTATAGACTAGACTATAGACTAGACTATAGACTAGACTATAGACTAGACTATATAACATTTTTGCAAATTATTTCAACAACAGTTTTTAAAAATATTTCTTTCACCAAAATACCTTAAATTTTTGCAAAATTAAAACAAACATTAATTAAATTTTCTGTGTTTAACAAAATTTAAATGCCATTTCACAATATTTGTCAACACACAGCGGCCACAAATTATTGCATTGTTCTCTGTTTTTAGCCATATTTCTTATTGACTGCCAGGCAACCGTCTCTACCCTTCAAACCCTTATAGACCATAGAACTGTGCTGCATTCTTTGTATTGTCTGAAATTTTGCACTTAATGTTTATAATGCGTAGAGGGAATGCATGTGAATGTACGTTTGCCACTTCTATCCACCATCATCAACAAACATCAATCATGGCAATGCATCCAAGAAGACAGCTTCGCAGTCGTGTCGTTGTGTTTTATGGTTTATTAATAAAAATTCATTTAATTCAAGTGCTGCTGCAACGAAAGAACAAATAATTCAACTCCTTCACGTAGGCATTATATTTTTGTACAAATATATGTATATGCCAACGTTCACACATGCAATACATGCTATTATATGTTGCCTACATATAGGCTTTTAGTGTAGAAGAGGGCGCGTTTAAAGGGCGTTATAGAAGAAATAAAGTTTTAAAAACAATGAGAGAAATTTTCATGTTTGCACTGATAAAAACCATCTTGCATACAATGAATTATTTGCAATTAATTCAATTTGTTATAAAATATATAAATAAAAAATAAAAATCTGTACAATAACAATGACCATTTGTTGCAGCATGCGTAAATTAATGTGTTTTTTAAAAGATATGCGTCAATTGCAGACAAATGTAGGTCCGGCTATTCAGATAATGGGATTGGTAGGAAAAAGATAAAACGAGTTAAGAATTTAATTTAATATAAGAACAGGTGGAGTATAAATAAAAATCAATATCAAGTTCAGTTCCAGTTCAGTCTAGTTCTAGTTCTAGTTCAGTTCTAGTTCAGTTCTAGTTCAGTTCTAGTTCAGTTCTAGTTCAGTTCTAGTTCAGTTCTAGTTCAGTTCTAGTTCAGTTCTAGTTCAGTTCTAGTTCAGTTCTAGTTCAGTTCTAGTTCAGTCTAGTTCAGTTCTAGTTCAGTTCTAGTTCAGTTCTAGTTCAGTTCTAGTTCAGTTCTAGTTCAGTTCTAGTTCAGTTCTAGTTCAGTTCTAGTTCAGTTCTAGTTCAGTTCTAGTTCAGTTCTAGTTCAGTTCTAGTTCAGTTCTAGTTCAGTTCTAGTTCAGTTCTAGTTCAGTTCTAGTTCAGTTCTAGTTCAGTTCTAGTTCCAGTTCTAGTTCAGTTCTAGTTCAGTTCTAGTTCAGTTCTAGTTCAGTTCTAGTTCAGTTCTAGTTCAGTTCTAGTTCAGTTCTAGTTCAGTTCTAGTTCAGTTCTAGTTCAGTTCTAGTTCAGTTCTAGTTCAGTTTCTAGTTCAGTTCTAGTTCAGTTCTAGTTCAGTTCTAGTTCAGTTCTAGTTCAGTTCTAGTTCAGTTCTAGTTCAGTTCTAGTTCAGTTCTAGTTCAGTTCTAGTTCAGTTCTAGTTCAGTTCTAGTTCAGTTCTAGTTCAGTTCTAGTTCAGTTCTAGTTCAGTTCTAGTTCAGTTCTAGTTCAGTTCTAGTTCAGTTCTAGTTCAGTTCTAGTTCAGTTCTAGTTCAGTTCTAGTTCAGTTCTAGTTCAGTTCTAGTTCAGTTCTAGTTCAGTTCTAGTTCAATTCTAGTTCAGTTCTAGTTCAGTTCTAGTTCAGTTCTAGTTCAGTTCTAGTTCAGTTCTAGTTCAGTTCTAGTTCAGTTCTATTTCAGTTCTAGTTCAGTTCTAGTTCAGTTCTAGTTCAGTTCTAGTTCAGTTCTAGTTCAGTTCTAGTTCAGTTCTAGTTCAGTTCTAGTTCAGTTCTAGTTCAGTTCTAGTTCAGTTCTAGTTCAGTTCTAGTTCAGTTCTAGTTCAGTTCTAGTTCAGTTCTAGTTCAGTTCTAATTCAGTTCTAGTTCAGTTCTAGTTCAGTTCTAGTTCAGTTCTAGTTCAGTTCTAGTTCAGTTCTAGTTCAGTTCTAGTTCAGTTCTAGTTCAGTTATAGTTCAGTTCTAGTTCAGTTCTAGTTCAGTTCTAGTTCAGTTCTAGTTCAGTTCTAGTTCAGTTCTAGTTCAGTTCTAGTTCAGTCTAGTCTATAGTCTAATCTAAAATCTAATCTTCTGAAAATTCATATTTTCTCTAGTTCTTGGATTATACTCTAATCTTACTTTTCCTCCGTTTAGCATAACTTCCCTCCCTACCAAACCCTATTCCCATATTGTTATCAAATTGTATAATATGTACTATATTCCTTTAGCTCATCCATGATTTGCAAATATTATTTCTTTTTTATTCTCTGTTCCACACACGTGCTCTAGTTCCCGTAAAAACATTCTTCCTTTCACACAAACACGCAATTATATTTGTTTGTCTTTGTATTGTTTACACAAATACAACACATTTATACATATTTATCTATTCGTTAGTATTATCTTAGTATCGGTTTAAAAAGTACATTACACACACACACATACAGAAAATTCAAACAAAAATTGTACGGATCTAAACATTTATCCAATCGAAAGGACCATTGTTTTCCTGATAATGTTGATGCTGTAGCTACTGATGCAATAAAAAACAATTGGAATATTTTCTATGGTTGTTTGTTGCTATAGCTATAGCTGTTGCTGTGTTATTGTAATTGTTGGTGTTTTTTGGGTTGTTTGTATATATAGTTCTAAAATGGGTGTTTGAAATGACTGTGTTTCGGTACACTTTCAGATACAGGTTTGGATGGGGGTGTAGGACCAGAAGGTATGATAAACAATTGTTAGAGAGTGTCTTAAAAAGAGAAGTTTTTATGGATTCATAAAGACTTGACGATAGTTCGAGGTATTGTCTGGATTATGGTGAAATCTATAGTTTGTCTGTAGTCTGATCTGTAGTCTAAGCTATAGTCTAGTCTGTAGTCTGGTCTATAATCTGACAAATAGTCTGCTCTATAGTCTGACCTATAGTCTGGTCTATAGTCTGGCCTATAGTCTTGTCTAAAATCTGGTCTATATAATGGTCTATAGCCTGGTCTATAATCCGTTGTCTGCTCTATTGTCTGGTATAATCTGGACTATTGTAGAGTCAATAGTAAGGAATATGATCTTTATATAGTTTAGTCTAGACTCTAGAGTCTAGTCTACAATGTGATTTATAATCTGGTCTATAGTCTGGTATATAGTCTGATTTGTAGTCTGGCATATAGTATGGTCTGGTCTATAGTCTGATCTGTAATCTGGTCTGTATTCTAATCTATAGTCTAGTCTGCAGTTTGATCTATAATCTGATCAATAGTCTGGTCTATAGTCTGGTCTATAGCTTGGTCTATAGTCTTGTCTATAGCCTAGTCTAGATTCTGGACTATAGTTTAGTCTGTAATCTGGAATATTATCTGGACTATAGTAAAGTCTATAGTCTATACAATAGTCAAGTCTACAGTCTGGAATTTAGTATAATCCATAGTCGAGTCTATAAACTGGTTGAGAGGCCGTTTTATTCTCTGGTATATAGTTTGGACTGAACTCTAAAATCTGGACTATAGTCTAATCTATACTCTGGTCTATAGTCTGGTCTATAGTCTAGTCTATAGTCTGGTCTATAGTCTGGTCTATAGTCTAGTCTATAGTCTGGTCTATAGTCTGGTCTATAGTCTGGTCCATAGTATGGTGTATAGTCTGGTCTATAGTCTGGTCAATAGTCTGGTCAATAGTCTGGCCTATAGTCTGGTCTATAGTCTGGTCTATAGTCTGGTCTGTAGTATGTGCCTATAGTCTGGTCTATAGTCTGGTCTATAGTCTGGTCTATAATCCGGACTATAATCTGGTCTATAGTCCGGTCTATAATCTAGTATATAATCTGGATCATAGTCTGGACTATAGTCTAGACTATGGACTATAATCAATTCTATTGTCTGGACTATAGTCTAGTCTATAGTCTCTAGTTTGGACTGCATTCCAATTCACTTGTAGAAACCCCCTGTCTATTCAAATCCTAAACCCGCTGGTGTGTACATTTATAGCAGAATTTATTTGAATGTATATAGTATGGAAATTGCTGATACGTATATATGAGTGTGTATACATATATTTTGCCCCAGGGAGAGTTTAATACATTTAATTGAAATGGCAAAGATTTAGTAGAATGCTTTACTTCTATTGTCTCTAGATTTCGTAACTGTAGTTTAGATTTAGAAATGAAGGCAAAATGCAAAAAAGTATATGGGGGAATTTTTGATGTACATATATTTTCCATGATATTTATTTTTTCTATTTACAAATTTTATTCGAATTTTATCTCGAACAAACAAACACACACACACTGACACAATCAGTTGTGTATATATGTTGAGTGTAAACTAAATATCTTTTTAGCAATATGAATATTTAAACAAACCAATTTTTATGTTGTTTTTGTTGTTGGTCTATTAAATCTACTAAAAGCGTTGTCATGTTGTTTTTCAGCTCAACTTAATTATTTGGTAATATATATGTAGTACGAGAAAAACAAACAATAAGCAAAACTCGTTTCTTCTATATCTTCTATATGATTACAAATATAAATCTAGTTTTAAATATAATTTTATGATATTTTTCGTAACTAAATTTTATTCTATTTTTGGTTGGTTTGCTTGCTTTAATAATGGAAGAAAAGAGAAAAAGTTAAAGATAAAGATAAGGATATTTTACTCTAATTATGAGGAAAAATGTCATTATAATGACCATCATAAGATATTGTCCTGATTGTAATATGGTAGTTATATTATAAGTTTAGTTTAGGTAAACTTGTTGGGGGAGCTATATAGATTTAAGTAACAGAGGATTTGAGAAAATTATATTAGAATACAAACCCTTGTATGCTTGAGTTTACTCATGTGGAGTTTTCCTAACAAACAGTGACTTTTATGATCCCTTGCTTGACTTTAGGGTATTTTCCACATTCGTCTTAAACTCTTGGCCCAATTACGAAAGCAACACATTAGATTTGTTTATTTTTATCGTAATCAAGAAATCACCATCATAGTCATCATTAACATCAACAATATTATCATTCTGACAATTTTTCATTGCTTTAACAAACACTTATAAATAACTACACACATGCATGCATCTATGTCTGTATGTAGCTGCAGGACACACTAATAATATCCTTATAAACTCAAACATATAAACTTACATACATACAAACACAAGTACACAAACATTATTGTAGTAAGTGAACAATTCCCAGTGACAAACATGTAGTTGACTGTATAAGTATGTGTCTCCAACAAAATGACATTCATTAGTTTTTTATGACTTCTAAGAGCCTTCATTCATTCACTCACACATTCATTCATTAGATAGATAGAGACAAGACACACAATATTAACAGAGGATAATGACAATGATGCTGATGATGATGATAAAGTTGAAGATAAAATTCATAATGACTTGGTATGATGCTAGTAATAGAATGGAAGGATGAAGGAAGTTAGTCAGTTAATATATGAATAATGGGGGAGACCCAATTGATTAAGTGGTTTGATTATGGCAGGATAAGAAGGAGGTTAGTTGCATTAAAAAGGGTTTTAAAGAAAACAAATTGTGAAATGTGACCTTCACCCAAAAAATTAATATGAACTATTTACAATTTTTGGAGAATTTGTAGATATAGCAAAGACTATAGATTAAACTATGGGATAGACTATAGACTAGACTATAGACTAGACTATAGACTAGACTATAGACTAGACTATAGACTAGACTATAGACTAGACTATAGACTAGACTATAGACTAGACTATAGACTAGACTATAGACTAGACTATAGACTAGACTATAGACTAGACTATAGACTAGACTAGACTATAGACTAGACTATAGACTAGAATAGACTGTAGACTAGACTAAAGACCAGACTATAGACTAGACTATAGACTAGACTATAGACTAGACTATAGACTAGACTATAGACTAGACTATAGACTAGACTATGGACTAGGCTATAGACTAGACTATAGACTAGACTATAGACTAGACTATAGACTAGACTATAGACTATACTATAGACTAGACTATAGACTAGACTATAGACTAGACTATAGACTAGACTATAGACTAGACTATAGACTAGACTAGACTAGACTATAGACTAGACTATAGACTAGACTATAGACTAGACTATAGACTAGACTATAGACTAGACTATAGACTAGACTATAGACTAGACTATAGACTAGACTATAGACTAGACTATAGACTAGACTATAGACTAGACTATAGACTAGACTATAGACTAGACTATAGACTAGACTATAGACTAGACTATAGACTAGACTATAGACTAGACTATAGACTAGACTATAGACTAGACTATAGACTAGACTATAGACTAGACTATAGACTAGACTATAGACTAGACTATAGACTAGACTATAGACTATATAGACTAGCTATAGACTAGACTATAGACTAGACTATAGACTAGACTATAGACTAGACTATAGACTAGACTAGACTAGACTATAGACTAGACTATAGACTAGACTATAGACTAGACTATAGACTAGACTATAGACTAGACTATAGACTAGACTATAGACTAGACTATAGACTAGACTATAGACTAGACTATAGACTAGACTATAGACTAGACTATAGACTAGACTATAGACTAGACTATAGACTAGACTATAGACTAGACTATAGACTAGACTATAGACTAGACTATAGACTAGACTATAGACTAGACTATAGACTAGACTATAGCTAGACTATAGACTAGACCTATAGACTAGACTATAGACTAGACTATAGACTAGACTATAGACTAGACTATAGACTAGACTATAGACTAGACTATAGACTAGACTATAGACTAGACTATAGACTAGACTATCGACTAGACTATAGACTAGACTATAGACTAGACTATAGACTAGACTATAGACTAGACTATAGACTAGACTATAGACTAGACTATAGACTAGACTATAGACTAGACTATAGACCTAGACTATAGACTAGACTATAGACTAGACTATAGACTAGACTATAGACTAGACTATAGACTAGACTATAGACTAGACTATAGACTAGACTATAGACTAGACTATAGACTAGACTATAGACTAGACTATAGACTAGACTATAGACTAGACTATAGACTAGACTATAGACTAGACTATAGACTAGACTATAGACTAGACTATAGACTAGACTATAGACTAGACTATAGACTAGACTATAGACTAGACTATAGACTAGACTATAGACTAGACTATAGACTAGACTATAGACTAGACTATAGACTAGACTATAGACTAGACTATAGACTAGACTATAGACTAGACTATAGACTAGACTATAGACTAGACTATAGACTAGACTACTAGACTATAGACGAGACTATAGACTAGACTATAGACTAGACTATAGACTAGACTATAACTAGACTATAGAACTAGACTATAGACTAGACTATAGACTAGACTATAGACCTAGACTATAGACTAGACTATAGACTAGACTATAGACTAGACTATAGACTAGACTATAGACTACATAGACTAGACTATAGACTAGACTATAGACTAGACTATAGACTAGACTATAGACTAGGACGATAGACTAGACTATAGACTAGACTATAGACTAGACTATAGACTAGACTTACTAGACTATAGACTAGCCTATAGACTAGCCTATAGACTAGACGATAGACTGGACTATTGACTGTAGACAAGACCATAAATATAACTTTAGCTCAGGCTATTGTCGACGGTTTTTAAAGAATATTTTGTCATGTATTGCATAATTTTCCCTATTCAAGCGTTTGAGTTTTTTTGTCATCTCTGTTAAGAACCTACAACTTGTTACTTTATTATTTACATTCCTGAATTTATGTTAAGCTTAATATTTCAACAATTTTCACAATTCCCGCCGTTAAGTATTTATTTAACTGCTATAAACCTGTGTGCGTTTTGACAATATTAAAAAATCCCTTTGTAGTCTATAGAATGTTGTTATTGTGTGTGTGTATGTCTTGAAATGCTTGTGAATTATTTAAATAAATAACAAAAACTTTATTTAACGACAGATTTGGGTTTTCACAAACGGATATCCTCTTTTATTATTATCATCAACTGTTTACACACTCATATACACACACTCACACACCTTTATGTATAAGTATATAAAATAAATATAAAGCTTACCTAAAAGTATGCTGCGAAAATATTTTACTCTGACATCTTTTGTATTATGCTTTATTAATACTATATCCGTTTCCGTTATAAAATGTTAACAATGCTTTAGCCAACAATAACAAAAACAACGGCAAAGTATAATTTTAATATTTAATGTAGGAAAAGTGTATAAATGTTTATAATATTACAATTGTTGTTACGTTGATATATGACACAATTATTTTATATTTTTTATGTTTATTTTATACATTTATTTTCAGGACTCTCGAACATATGCCTTCACATCATCATCATCATCATTATCTTCAGCTGCAGGAATATTATCTTCTTTTGCTTGAATTTTATTGTGTAAGTATAAATACATATCTTTCTCTTGGTGTCTCCAGCATTTTCACTTGACATCCCTATCAATTATTCATTACCATCGATTAACTTTTTCTTCGTTTTCTTTTCTTTAATTTCGTTTTGTTTCGTAAAAAAAAATAATACTGGAAACCAAAAAACATTGATTCATTTATTATTTTTCTTGAAATTGGACAGCAAACAAATCCAAGTTTTATGTTTCCAAACGTTCAAGGTAAAAGTTTATAAGAAATTAAATATCTTAGTTGTTTTCTTATATCCCCAAGCAAATTTACAATAGATTTGTTCTCTCTTTCTAACACTATGTATGACAATTTTTTTGTAGTGTTATTAAAAATTTATGAAATTTTGCTTTAAGTAAGCGGGAAGAATACAAAGGGAGGATTCGCTAAAACATAGAATAGAATATAGTCTAGACTATAGACTAGTCTATAGCCAGACAATACTATAGTTCAGACTACAGACAATATCCATACTAAAGACAAGACTATAGTACAGACTATACACAAGACTATAGTTCAGACTATAGTCCAGACTATACACAAGACTGTAGTTCGGACTATAGACAAGACTATATTCCAGACTAAAGACAAGACTATAGTCCAGACTACATACTACTATATAGTCTGGATTATAGACTATTCTATAGACCCGACTATAGTCCAGACGATAGACTATTGCATATTCCAGACGGTAGACTATTGCGTAGTCCAGACGATAGACTATTCTATAGTCCAGACTATAGACTATACTATAATCCAGACTATAGACTATACTATAGTCCAGACTATAAACTAGACAAGACTATATTCCAGACTAAAGACAAGACTATTGAAAAGACTATTGTCCAGAGTATAGACCAGACTATAGACTACACTATAGTCCGGACTATAGGATAGGCTATATTCCAGACTTTAGACTAGGCTATAGTCCAGACTATATACTACTATATAGTCTTGACTATAGACTATTCTATAGACCCTATACTCAGACTATAGACTATTGCATAGTTCAGACGATAGACTATTCTATAGTCCAGACTATAGACTAGAGTATTGTCCTGACTATTGACTAGACTATAGAACACACTATAGACTAGACTATAGACTAGACTATAGTCCAGACTATAGACTAGACTATAGTCCAGACTATAGACTAGACTATAGTCCAGACTATAGACTAGACTATTCTCCAGACTATAGACTAGACTATACTACAGTCCAGACTATAGACAAGACTATAGTCCAGACTATAGACTAGACTATAATCCAGACTATAGACTAGACTATAGACTAGACTATAGCCCAGTCCATAGACTAGACTATAATCTGGTCTATAGTCTGGTCTATATTCTGGACTATATTTTGGACTATAGTCTGGACTATAGTCTGGTCTATAGTCTGGACTATAGTCTGGTCTATAGTCTGGTCTATAGTTTGGACTATAGTCTGGTCTATAGTCTGGACTATAGTCTGGTCTATAGTCCGGACTATAGTCTGGTCCATATTCTGGTCTATAGTCCGGACTATAGTCTGGTCTATAGTCTGGACTATAGTCTGGTCTATAGTCTGGACTATAGTCTGGTTTATAGTCTGGACTATAGTCTAGTTTATAGTCTGGACTATAGTCTGGTCTATCGTCTGGACTGTAGTCTGGTCTATAGTCTGGACTATAGTCTGGACTATAGTCGGGTCTATAGTCTGGACTATAGTTTGGTCTATAGTCTGGACTATAGTCTGGTCTATTCTGGACTATAGTCTGGTCTATAGTCTGGACTATAGTCTGGTCTATAGTCTGGACTAAAGTCTAGTCTATAGTCTGGTCTATAGTCTGGACTATAGTATAATCTATAGTCTGGACTATAGTCTATTCTATAGTCTAGTCTACAGTCTGAACTATAGTCTAGTCTATAGTCTGGACTATAGACTAGTCTATAGTCTGGACTATAGTCTAGACTATAGCCTGGTCCATAGTCTGGACTATAGTCTGGTCTTTACTCTGAACTATAGCCTAATCTATAGTCTGCACTATAGTCTAGTCTATAGTCTTACTATAGTCTAATCTATAGTCTAGTCAATAGTCTGGTCTATAGTCTGGTCTATAGTCTGGTCTATAGTCTGGACTATAGTTTAATCTATAGTCTAGTTTATAGTCTGGACGTCTATTCTATAGTCTAGTCTACAGTCTGAACTATAGACTGGTCTATAGTCTGGACTATAGTCTAGACTATAGCCTGGTCCATAGTCTGGACTATAGTCTGGACTATAGTCTGGGCTAAAGTCTGATCTATAGTCTGGACTAGAGTCTGGACTATAATCTATAGCCTGTATTACCGTATAGTCTGCAGTCTGTAGTATAGTCTAGTCTAAAGTCTGCACCATAGTCAATATTATGGTCTATATCTAGCCTATAGTCTGGGCTGTAGTCTGTGTTCTAGTCGATCTTTGTTAATGTTCTATATATACACAGACTCTTTTAATTTAGTCAACTCTTGGTAATCTAAAATAAATTAATAATATAAAAATATAATAAACATCATATTAAATCTATCCACATACGCTAGGGAACCAAACCGGCTGCATTTTCAAAAATAAATTGTCTTTTTATCGCGTACAATTCAATTAAAATATAAAATTACTTGTGTAAAACAAGAGAGAGAAAATAAAAAGAACAAATCTTACGCAAAATTCTAGATGACTGAACATTGAAACGAACAAACAGACGACATGTTGTAGTAGGAAGAAGGAATACATATTGTAAAGAATAGATGTTTGGATGGATGGCTGAATGGTTGGCTGGCTTCATCAATGTCTTTACAATAGTTTCCTAGAATATAAATTTTGTTTTTCAGGCTGTCTAACCATCCATCGCTCGCTCGTTCGCTCTAGTCTATTCTTTTGTCAAGTGTTTTGTTGTTTTTGTCGTTTTGTTGCTCCAACATATTGTGTTGAAATTGTAAGGTTATTATTGCAACTAAATGTTACAAGACTTTTAAAATGAACAAGCATACAAACACTTGCTGCATACAAGTGCACACTGGGGCATGTACAGGCAGGCAGGCAAGCATTACATACGCTTAAATAGATTTTGTAGTAAAACGTATTTGTTGTATTTATTTAAAAGGTTGTATAGAACTTACTTTACATACTAAATTTAATTTTTTTGTTATTGTTGTTTTTATTGTGATTTTTTCGTCAGTATTTTTACATGCCATTTACATTTCTATGTAATGTGAACGCATGTTTTTTTTTTCTCAAAAATTTCAAAATCTTTTAACACAGTGAGTGGTTAAGGAGAAACAATTAATTTTTTTAATTTTTCGATTATTGTCTTAAGATCGAAGTTTTCAGCAAAAAATACGACCTTTCACGAAAATTATCTTTTCAATTAATATTAGATTTTTTGGTAAATATTAAAATTTCGTTAAAAAATTCATGTTTCACAAAAAATTCATGTTTTACTAAAAATGATATTTTTACTAAATATTAGTTTTTTTTCATTAAAATTTCCATGTTTTTTTCATTAAAAATTCCATGTTTTCTAGTTCTGTTCTAGTTCTGTTCTAGTTCTGTTCTAGTTCTGTTCTAGTTCTGTTCTAGTTCTGTTCTAGTTCTGTTCTAGTTCTGTTCTAGTTCTGTTCTAGTTCTGTTCTAGTTCTGTTCTAGTTCTGTTCTAGTTCTGTTCTAGTTCTGTTCTAGTTCTGTTCTAGTTCTGTTCTAGTTCTGTTCTAGTTCTGTTCTAGTTCTGTTCTAGTTCTGTTCTAGTTCTGCTCTAGTTCTGTTCTAGTTCTGTTCTAGTTCTGTTCTAGTTCTGTTCTAGTTCTGTTCTAGTTCTGTTCTAGTTCTGTTCTAGTTCTGTTCTAGTTCTGGTTCTAGTTCTGTTCTAGTTCTGTTCTAGTTCTGTTCTAGTTCTGTTCTAGTTCTGTTCTAGTTCTGTTCTAGTTCTGTTCTAGTTCTGTTCTAGTTCTGTTCTAGTTCTGTTCTAGTTCTGTTCTAGTTCTGTACTAGTTCTGTTCTAGTTCTGTTCTAGTTCTGTTTTAGTTCTGTTCTGTTCTAGTTCTGTTCTGTTCTAGTTCTGTTCTGTTCTGTTCTGTTCTGTTCTAGTTCTGTTCTGTTCTAGTTCTGTTCTAATTCTGTTCTAGTTCTGTTCTAGTTCTGTTCTAGTTCTGTTCTAGTTCTGTTCTAGTTCTGTTCTAGTTCTGTTCTAGTTCTGTTCTAGTTCTGTTCTAGTTCTGTTCTAGTTCTGTTCTAGTTCTGTTCTAGTTCTGTTCTAGAGCTCTGTTCTAGTTCTGTTCTAGTTTCTGTTCTAGTTCTGTTCGAGTTCTGTTCTAGTTCTGTTCTAGTTCTAGTTCTGTTCTAGTTCTGTTCTAGTTCTGTTCTAGTTCTGTTCTAGTTCTGTTCTAGTTCTGTTCTAGTTCTGTTCTAGTTCTGTTCTAGTTCTGTTCTAGTTCTGTTCTAGTTCTGTTCCAGTTCTGTTCTAGTTCTGTTCTAGTTCTGTTCTAGTTCAATTCTAGTTCAGTTCTAGTTCTGTTCTAGTTCTGTTCTAGTTCAAGTCTAATTCGGTTCTAGTTCAGTTTCGTTACACTGTTACTTTTCCTATGCGAGCGTTTATAAATCTTAAGTTGTTTCAGCTTAATGCCAAGAATTTGATGATTTTGTTTTCTATTTGCTTGTGGTTTTTTGTTCGGTTTTGTACTTTTATTGTTTTTTTTTTTTTTTTGGTTTTTCTCCTTTTCAATTTTGATATTGTTGTAGTATATAGTTGTTGTTATTGTTGTTTTTTCTGTCTTTGTTTGATGTTTGCCAAAAATAACTCGCAAAATGCATTTAAATATCTAAAATAGTCATAGATAGAAAACAACAACAGAAAATATCCCAAACTTATATATTCATACACACATTTACAGATTCATTCCCCAGCTATCTATGTATCTTCTATCTATCCATGCACACATTGATACATTTCATTAAATATTTAGTTTACGTGATGTATCTGTGTATCTAAGCATTTAAATATCTTTATTCTTTATAAATTTATTTCGATTAAAATACTTACATTTAATAGAAAAACAAAAAAAAAATAAAAACAAATATATTTTTAAAGAAAACTAAATATTTCAACCATGAACAAATAAATTGACAATAAGACATTTGTTTTTCTTCTTTTCTTTTTTCTATTAACAAAATTATTTATAAATTTTGCACTTTTGTGTCTTTTGCTTAAGAAAATTTTAACAAAAAAGTTCAAATTTTTAAACGATGACTAATACCAAAAAATAAATAAAACATTAGTCAATATATTTTAAAAATAACAGCAAAAGCATTAAGAAATTTTAAGGTTGTATTAAATTGCAACTTAAGCTTAAAATATCTTTAAAAATTTGCATGATCAATCATGCTTAAAACAGCTTTTATTAATTCTTTCCCTTGTTACTCAATATCCTTTAGGGGATTTTTTATTTAAAGCCTCCTTTGCACCTTTGTTCATCTTTCCTTTCTCTTAATACCCGTAAATCCTTCCCATTTGTTTCCTTTCAATTGTGACTTTAAATTTTTATGCTTGTCTTCCTTTTTTCTTTAATATTTTGCAATTTTATTTTTCTTTTTTTAATAACTCTGTAGATTTCGTTCTTAATATCCTTTTACTTGATGTCATTTCAATTACAATGCAATTTTTTCTTCTGTATTGTCATTTCTTACAGTTTTTACCTCGTTTTACAAAATGTGGATATTACTGGGCAATCAAGTGTTAAAATTTTTGCAAATAGAACCAAAAGGGGGAAAGAAAATCGCTTTTTGATAAAAATTAATAAGAAAATATCATTAATAAATTGATTTAAAAGACAGGATTGTAACAAAAGGACCAAAACCATTTGTCATTACATTTATTGAAGAAAATTTTAAGATGAAATTATTGA